>NC_143013.1:9210481-9539138 GCF_055824585.1 Amblyomma mixtum
GCACTGGGTACTGAGCCTGAGCAATTGCCGGCAGAATCCGCGAGGCTAACCCCACCTGTACAGCTAGCACCAACCTGAACTCAACTCAACTCTGCACTTTTGCTGCAAGCGAGGCGGATGCTCGAAATCACAAGACTGGTGTTGTGGTTCAATAGAAAGAAAATGGATGAACGAGCTCCTTAGTCCGGCAGCGAATCCGATTCACAACCAGGCCATCTCTCTGTTTTCTTATTAAGTTGTCCGACATACGTGCCACCTAGGGAATAACTCGTAGCGGTCCGTTCTGACTTTCAGGAGGGTTTGAGTGGTTCAGCCTTGCCACTGCAGCTGACGTGCGATAACTTGAAGGAGCTAGACACCGCAGCGGACACGGGACAGAGAAAGAAGACGACACAGGGCGGTACTTGCAACTAAAATTTTATTTGAAACTTCATGGCTTTTTAAAGACAGAGGCACGTGTGATCTTACAATCAGGTAAAAAGGATGAATGAAAAGCAACCGATAACAAGACCTAACTGACACCAATGCACGTAGAAGATATGCGAGTCACAATCTACAGAAATCAGAAGTTTAAAGCGTTATGCGATGCTCATCATGCGAGTCACAAACCACAGATATCAGAAGTGTTAAAAACCGTCGACCGCATATGGAAGCATAAAAAACCACAAGACAAAAGAACGAAAGGAACGTCAAAACGAAGCAACCCAACCTGTTACCTGTCAAGGAAACCCAGTTCTTTTTGGAGGATGGAAACCGAAGGCGAACTAAGGCATTCATCCGGTTGCGAGCGCAAGATGGCAATGGCCTCTACAATCTCTCTCAAGCTGCCCCTTCCTTCATCCAACAATCTGGGTCTGGCTGAACTGAGGGCAACAATCCCGACACCTGCGGCAATGAACAGGCAGATTCGAACCCCCCGCCTTAGAACTTAGAACGTAATAACAACTTAGAATCCCAGGCTGGAGCAGCGAACAGCTGCATGCCAGGGTGGAACAGAGGAGACCACGTGAGATGTGCGCCACTGACTGACCTATACTACATGTTGCATGTACTGACGGGCGTTCCTGTGTGCGTCCCTCAGACGCGCGGTTTGCGGATGACGTGCGGGATGTCCAGGATTCGTGGGCCAACTGCGTTTTAGAAATCTAGTTTGGTTTATTGTGGTTTGACGTTCCAAAGTAACTCAGGCTATGAGGGACGCCGTAGTGAAGGGCTCCGGAAATTTCCACCACCTGCGGTTCTTTAGTGTGCACTGACATCGCACAGCACACGGTCCTCTAGAGTTTCGCCTCCATAGAAATTCGACCGCAGCGGCCGGGATCAACGCGCGTCTTTCGGGTCAGCAGCCGAGTGCCATAAACACTGAGCCACCGCGGTGGCGTTTTAAAAATCTGTCGAAACTTATTCGACTATTACTGCAAAGGTCAGCTGCAACCCTCTAATTGCAACCAGGCAGCACTAGTGTGACAGCTGAAATATTAACTCTTAAAATTTAGTTTCAAAATCGTTAATTGCAATCAGGCGCCTGTCTATGATAGCTGCAAGTTAACTATTAGAACTTCGCGAACAAGCTTACTAGTTAACATGATTCACCTCTTTCCTGGCGACAGAAGCCACTTATTTTGCGATGAAGCAAAAGCGACGTTTTTACCCGGACAAGCCTGTTTTTAAATACTTCTGCTGGGCTTCGCTGGCTTACCACGTGCATAGTACAGCATACAATAACACCGAGCTGGGGATAGTGAATTCATATCCTAACAAAGTTGAAGCATAGCAAGGACGCGAACGAGCAAAATATACGCGTTTCCCTGTGATGCCTGAACGCCTGTGATTCGAGATATACCTTCCTGTTTCGGCGCCCAACGACACATGTGGCTTTGCTGCCCTGTTTATCGAGTTCCGTACTCGACAGCTCTCCTTTCTTTTTTTTTTCCTCTAGCTCTCTTTTTTTTCCATTCCTTTGCACAGGGAATTCAGAAGAGAGGAATTTCGGAAATTCTCTGCCCGCCTAAATTCTGCGACACGTGCGTGTTAACCATGAAAAAAAAATGCACATGAAACAAAAGTAACAAATAAAAACGAAGTGAGTGCGATTGCTTATCTACGGAGAAACGTTTCGACATGATGTTTTGTGGCCTGCTAGCTGCGAAGTAGTTATGCAGTAATAGTATTAGTAGTATTTGTGAAGTTGATGGCGGCGGTGGTAATAGTTTAGGTAATAGATTTTATCGCGTTTAGCGTCCCGGAGCGACTCAGGCAATGATGAATGCCATAGTGGAGGGCTCCGTATAATTTCGACGCCTGGGGATCTTCAACGTGCGTTGACATCGCACAATACACGAGCCTCTGGCATTTCGCCGCCATCCAGTGTCCTTCGGATCAGCAGCAGAACACCATAACGATGTAGTCACCGCGGCGGCTGTTGGTGGTAGTGGTAGTAGTGGTGGTGGCGGTAGCAGTGATAGTAGTAGTTGCAGTAGTATTTATGGTGGTGGTAGTAGTGGTAGTAGTAGCAGTTGAAGTAGCAGTAGTAGTAGTAGTAGTAGCAGTTGAAATAGCAGTAGTAGTGGTAGTAGTAGCAGTTGAAGTAGCAGTAGTAGTGGTAGTAGTAGTAGTAGTAGCAGTTGAAGTAGCAGTAGTAGTAGTAGTGGTAGTAGTAGTAGTAGTAGTAGTAGTAGTAGTAGTAGTAGTAGTAGTAGTAGTAGTAGCAGCAGTAGTAGCAGTTGAAGTAGCAGTAGTAGTGGTAGTAGTAGTAGTAGTAGTAGTAGTAGTAGTAGTAGTAGCAGTTGAAGTAGCAGTAGTAGTAGTAGTAGTAGTAGTAGTAGTAGTAGTAGTAGCATCCGTAGTAGTAGTAGAGTAGGCACAACAGAAAGACCGAAATTAGAAGCGACTTTGTTTATTCGACGAGTGTGCCACTGGATATTAGTTTAGAAGGGTGACAGGAATGACGCACGGCTGTTCGCCCAATGGTTTAATCAATTCAAGCATTTCGTGGGGAAAATAAAACAAAGGGACGCTCCTGCTCGGGCTCGACAGCTGTGTGGAGCACTGCGTGCTGCCCTCTCTGACTGCGATGGCTAAGCTCTTCTGTCACCGAATGCGACACGAAAGACCAGCCACTCGACAAGGGTGGGCATCATTTACGTGCTGTAGGTATCCTACCGGCGGCGATACACAGCCTATGCTGAGGCAAACTATAAGAGACTAGATACTGACGTCACGGTTAGATCTCATATGTTCACCGCCGTGAAAACGATTGAGACTGACAGTGGAGTGGATCCCGAACAGCTTCAGTTGGGTATAGATTTATGGAGCAGGGAATGACGGAGGGCACGGTCGGATACCCGTGAACTCAGACGTACTTGTAATTGTGGTAATGTGTCATTCATGCAAAGCTGGCAGGATATGAAGTAGTTTAGGATGGCTTGGTTTGCGCGGATGATAATTCCGACATCGCAGGGTCATTAAAGTACGCGAAATATGAGCACTCTTCGACTGCCAATAATATCACGAAGATGATGAAGTGGAGGTCGACCTGCCACCAGCTGATGTGAATGCTTCATTGCCGATTAGTTAATATCGCATCCCCATAGCAGCTTGTTAACAGCAAGTGACTCGGCTAGGAGCACATTACCGCGCTTGCGAGTTTGGAAAGCGTCGTGATAGGGTCTACATAGAATAAGCAGGCGATCATAGGAAGAAACAAATGCATCTTGTGCGTCACTGTATTTTTGGCTGTATATGGGGAAGTCCACTTTCTACGAACCTTGGATACAACGAACGCAATCTGCGTGACCGTCAGCTTCGTCATAAGTGGGCTCGACTGTATTTCTATTTGTAATGGCTTCATGTTTCGCATTTGCCACTTTCCTACAGACGACACTGTAATGCCCAAAGTATCTCCCATTGTATTCAGGTCTCACTGCTGTTTTGTTTGTTTATAGTGTTACGGTACACAGTCATTTGGTAGAGGTGCTGGATATCGATCCCAGGAGCTCTCGCAAGTGAAGTGTCAGTTCACTTCGGCTTCTCTGCTTAACTAGGTCATACAATGAGGCTCTAGCGCTCAATTGCGTCAGGTCCTGAAGTTTGCGTTCCCACCTGTGTTTTCCGGCAGGTGAGTGGTATGGCTAGGTAGCTTGGGGCAGCGGCACGTCGCTTGTGTCATATTCTGACAACAGTCCGAGGTGTCTTGGCTGTCACAGAGTATTCTCTAGGGCCCTCATTGCCAGGCGGCCGTCGGTGTGGCATGGTACTTAACATGACACCATTCAAAGGTGGCGCTGCCTTTTAGCAGAAATATTGTTCTGAGCAGAGATCTCATCCTTCTGCATAATCAGCAGCCATTGGCCATGAAGTGCCGTTGAGGCTCTGCACTAGCGGCGTGGGGCGCAGCTTTGGGGATGTGATCTCTCATCGTTCAGCCGCACTGTACAGAAGCTACCCGGTGAAACTGGATGAGAAGAAATTGCATTTTAACTAAAATTACCATGCAGCTTTGTTAACTCAGTCCATCAAAACCGCGCAGCCTTGTTTGGTATACTATGTGTTCAAAAATTATTGTTGTGTCAACTGGTAAGAAGCGTTCTGAACATTTCTTCTATCGATCCCGTATTAGCAGACAAGCATTTTCGACATCAGAACTTAGTTATTCATCAAAAAATTTTCAACGCAGCGCTCGACAGTATTAGGAATATTACACTAATATTGCAGACATGTTCAAAAACATTTTCAAAAACATGTCTGCAAAAAAAAATAATAATTGAGGAAACTTAGCTGAAGCTCTGTACTGGAATTGATGATGCATCCACAGCAAAGAAATAGTGCACTACAATAAGAGAAAACTAACTTTGGAGCGGCAAGCAGCTAATTGGTTAGTTTATGTTGTTGTCAGCACACCAAAAAATAAGACATTGAAAGAAGTTTGGACTGCAAGAAACGATCGCTTTTCTTGCGTAATCCATGTGTCTCTTCTCTCCACTTTTCTTTTTTTTTCAACACGCTGACAACTTGTCTTAGAGACTTCGAAGATTGGTTGCATTGGCTCCCTCAATCTCTTTTTTTTTTTTTTTTTCCCATATGCCATCTTCTTAATGTGCAGTCCGATGCCACTTATGCTGGAGCTGTTCCAAATTTACCCTTGGGTTCAGAAACGATAAGCTGCTTTGGCTCTTCCGATCTGTTTCAAATAATTTTAAATGTAGAACATCTCATTAAAGATTACAGCACACTGCCAATTTTTATCATGTGATACGCAACCGCAACACTATTTCAGATAAGGGTATATATACTACGTGGCTGAAAGCATTTCGCGGTAGTAATTATGCAGTAGACGTTAGATACCACACTTATCGAAACCGCTAGTTGCAAAATACTTTGTCATCTACACTACGATATAGTGTTTTCATAATGTATTATATCTCAAATTGCCTCGCAGCAAAGACTAATCCGATTATGTAATGTCTCCTCCGTCGTAGGCCTAGCTGCCCAATACACACGATTAAAATTATCTCCAGAGGAAAAGTTACGTGTTTGTAGTGCGTAACGGCTTTCAGAACAGTGACTGACGCAGTAGCCTTCTTGAATAGCTGATGTTATTAAAAGGACTGTCCTGCGTGCCCTGTGTATGAGACACACGCGGAGTAAATGCCGACGCTACTAATGGCCTTATATCCTGTACTGTAACGACCCCGCTACAACCAAACTCTATACAAAAAGGAGTAACAAAGGAATAAGCTGTCCCCTAACGTACTCCCTTTTATAAAAAAAAAAAAAAAAGCAGTGCGCGAGAGGACAGCTTACAGCCAGCTACTTCTCCCGTGTAGAGATATTCGTGTTTAGAGTGCAGAAGACAACATTGCAGAAAGGTGCGTGTGCTTTGCGTTTTCAGAGCACGTTACAAAGGACCCCAGGTGGTGGAAATGAGCCCGGAGTCCACCGCTAGGGGGCGTCAAATTCTAACTCGTTTCACTCCCTCCTTCACCCTTTCCCTCAAGGCGTGTTTCAGGTGCCCAGCTAAACTGCAACAACTCTCATTTCTTCCAGTGAGTTAAAGGAAAACCCCCAATGTGGCGTTAATTTGTTATAAAGGAGTAATTATATATAACATCCACCCAAGCGCAGATACGGCTACAAAGGGAAGCTAAACAGCTTTTTCAAAAACTTCGCAGTTGGGAAAATTCGTCCTGGTCCAGAGACCGTACCCGGAACCACTACCGACAGCCCCAAAACATTTCCATTTGCATTTTCGCCCAAAGATCACTCCCTGCACGCGCGGAATAAACCCGAGGCCGCTCCCACAATTCGGCGTGATAACGAAGATCGCAGCCGACCTCGTTTCCACGCACGAACGTCTCACAAATCACGGCAAATCGAGGCCTCCGGACCCATATGGTCTTCCTCAACTCAGGCAGGCCCCATTGCCGGTCTGCGTGCCGACGTACGACGCACTCAGGCCCGCGTTTCTGAAACAGGCATCTTCAATTTCAGCGACGGGCTTTGAGCGGGCCCACATTATACGGCGCGAAACAGGTGTCAGGGGCCCGGGTAGGCGCAGGTGGAGCGGCCCGAGACAGCTGGCCAGAAAGGGTGATTGCAGGAAAGGAAGGGTGCAAGAAAGGCAACCGGGTCGGAGCGTAAACAACTTTCAATGAGGCGCCCCTCGTTTGCAAGCAACGTGCGAGAAGGAAAGCGAGTGATGCCCGTCGTCCGCCAGACAGCTGAGCTGCGGCGTTTGGGTTCGTGCCGACGGACGGCCAGACAATCGGCCGTAAGACACGTGTGGCGGCGCCTGCACGTGGGACGCATGCGCAGTTTAGGAATGTTGTTGTCGTCTGCGACTTACCGCAGATGACGCGATGCTAGCTGCGAGGTGTGGCCTATCAAACACGCACATGTAGTCATTAGCACACTGGAGACGGTTTTCGTGTGCAGACTTGGAGTTTAAACGCGAGTAAATGGGGGTAACGTCGTCTGCTCAAGAAGACCGCGCGCATTTGATAGCTACGGCGCACACAAAACGCGCGTAAATATACATGTCCAGTGGGTTGAGATCAAGAAGTTACGACTCACATTCAACGTGTCTGCCTGCCTGGGCTTTCTTCCTTGGAGATGTGACTCAATGCCCTGCTCCCCCAGTCTTTTCCGAATGTTGTAGTAAAATCGTGGGTCACTCAGAAAGCCAATAGGTCGGCTGACGTTTCAAAACGCGCACAGATTCCTTCTTCGTGGATTGCTTGTTGAAGGAGAGGGCGAAAGAAAGAAGAGAGAGGGACTGGTCGTGGGAAGGGATCTGAAATAATTTAGACCTACTGGGGTTCTTTAACATGCGCTAACGTCACACAGCACACGGGTGTCTTTTACATTTCGCCTCCATCGAGATTTGATGCCGCATTCTCGCGCTCAGAAGCCGAACGCTTAACTACTGAGCCACCGGTCCGATTATTCGTGTGCGTTCAGACTCTCGAACAGCCAGCATGAGGAGTAAACAACCTCCACTGATATCGTTCGATATGAAGGAACGTTGTTTGCACGCTTGAATGCGTAGCTATGTTGCTGCAAACCGCCCTGCTTGGTGTGAGGAATACCCATAACGTGCCATTTGATCATCCCGCGGACATTCGGTACAATTTAATGTCACATCACATCGCATGACATAATTCATTCAAAAGTCATGCCTGCAGGCTGGCTCTTTGTTTAGGGCGGGGGGCTTGGAAATCCCTACAGGCAGCTCTGGCGATACTTAGCTCATTAATGAGCAATGGTCTCGTCTCACAACTCTGATCCAACCAATTGTTAATAGGCTCGTAAATTTTTACGCTTCCCTTCTTTTCTCATCGACACCCATAATGCGCCTCTTTCTTCCCTCTCCCGCTTCAGTCTAGAGCAGCAGGCCAGAGGCCGACCTCTATGTCTTTGTTTCCAAATAAACCGCTATCACTCGCAGTACAGGAGAACTAAAGGGGGTTTTAAATGTGCTTTCCCTCTCGGCAGGAGAGAAAGATGTATTAAGCTGCCCTAGAAAACTGCGTAGTCGATGTGGACTGCAGCGGGGTGCAGCCAGCCGTTTTTGAACACGCCCCCGTCTCTGATCGCACACCTCTCCTCCCCCTCACCGGGCCTTCCTCCTCGGAGTGAAGATCCTATTTAAACCCCGCCAACGACGAACGCTTTGCCCGTACGATGACGAGTCCTCTTGTCGAAACGTTGGCAAGCACCCTGAGGCTTTCCCCTTTCTTGTTCACTTTGTGAGTGTATACGAGTGTAGTCGGCATCCAGATTTCGCAACGCTTTTTTCTCTCGAACTAGTCGAACAATTCAAAAGAGGAGCGTTTCACAAAGCCCGGTATTACGTGTCCAACTCTTTGCGGTATTTCATCGAACATGTGCGAGCAGCCTTGAGTAGAGCAACTTCGGAAGACAGAAACACGGACACGTATCCGAGCGGAACAGGTGTGCACGAGCCTATAGGTGCAGAGATGCGTGCCGGCGTGCATGTCGCAGTCGGTCTAACGGGCGCGACCTCGAGGCTTTCGTCAGCAGCGGTCGAACGAACCGCGCGCTGAGGCGCCAGGCCGTCTCGCTTTCCAGGAAAAGAGCTTCGGCTGAGCGCTATGCGCGCGCCGAACGTTCGCGCCGCTGGCGGCGCGAAAATGCGGCTGCATCGGCGGCAGCGTCGCGCCGTCGAGGCTCCCACCGGCGCGAGGCCGATGGACGGCGCGAGGACTAGACGCCCCATTTGAACATTCCGTTGTGGTTGAGGTTAATGTTGCCGCTGTTTCTGGCTTGCTGTTGTGAGACTAGTCGAGATTACTGCCGCCAACTGCTCCTACGTAGCAATGTTTGAGATAAAAAGAAAATGTAAAAATAGCCGTCAACATTCATGGTACAGTTCTGCGTTCTCCTTCGTGTGTCGTGTATGCACCTTGAAATGTTTCTTGCTTCTGATGATGAGTAATGGTTTCCAGCTGTGCATGAATTACTCGGAATAGACCAGTAACATTCGGCGCACTGAAACACGCACATGCGGGGAAGGAAAGGAGCCCCCCCCCCCCCCCCCCCCCCACACACACACACACACACACACACTTTGCTGTAATGTCTCATCCGGCGTACAAGCAGCAGCTATCTCAACTTTTCCTCTTTAACAGGCATATATCTGTAGCTCAGAACCCAGATCGTGTCTTCACTGGTACCACCTGTTAGGCTATCTATGCCTTTGCAGCGCTTCTGGTCTGAAGATGATAACCACCCTGGCAGCCACCATATTAGTATTAAACTTAATTGTGTTGATTTACGACGACTTTCAAGATTCACCTCCAGTATAGAGCAGTCTACATTGCTTACACAAGAACAGTCGCAGTTGCATTCCTACTATATGCAAGGCTGCCAAAAATCCGTTGTTGAATTAAGCATTTGCACGTAACTGCACAGTCGTAAGTGGACATCAGCGAATAAGCCTATCACACTTGCGGACACGTACATGGGGCACTACGATTCGGTACAGGTCGTATATTACGGTACGGGTCAGTTTTTCCCGTTACAGCATGGCAGCACACACTTCAGTCGACGCCAATAACGAAGTCAAACAGAGCAAGCTTTATTATGCTTGCCAGGACCGGGTCTCTGGTTTAAGTGAGTGGTCTGAGGCTGCTGCTTAGTGTGATGTGTTGGCTATCCAAACACGTGGTTTATGTGAGCCATCGGAAGCGGCCATACTGTTGGGCGTTGCGCAGCAGGAGGAGCTCCCTTATGAAAAAAGGAGGAGATGTGGGGTAGGGAAGGGGGAGGAATTTGCTTGGCAGATGGCGCAGTTGAGTACGCATGTACGCATGCTCATATTTGCAACGTCTATTAACATCTCAGGCCACACAGCCTTTTCACATTCGCTGCTCATTAGTTCAACTATTCAACCAGCGCTGCATCGTGTATTACTCAGCTCGTTTTGGCGTATGCAGCTACTCTGTGCGATGTCAGAACGCGCTCATGAACCCCAAGTGTTCAAACTTCACATCTTTCTCTCTTCCTTCTTTCGTTCGCTCCTTCGTCTCTTCCTTAGCGGCGCGGTTGAGGTGTCCTCCAAGAACGAGACAGTTAGTGCGTTTTTCATTTCTTCTTAACGTAACAAATTTTTAGTACTCAGTTACTCCTTCCCCCTATTTGGGACCATTTCGGGTAGTCGCGCATGCGTGCAACTACCGGTACCAAGTGCGTGCGCAGTTAGCCCCTGACGGTATGCATCCACGACGCCCTTGGTTCTTTCGCAGGTGGGAACCACATGTTGCGCGGCGACGTACTACGCTCGCATTTCGTGACCCCCCTTTTCATCCTGGAAAGGGGTTCCTTGACGCCCGCTCCTCCTCTCACGCTATCCTTCCGCGCCGTCGCTCCCGGCAGCTGTGGCAGCCGCCGCCACCGCCGCCTGACACGTGTCGCGTCAGCCTCCCTCCACGAGCCTGTGTCTTAGCGCGCGCCGTCTTCTGGCCGGGCGTGCAGCCGCTAGAGTCTGCTGCATCCGCGAAAAGGCAGGGCCCTGTTGTCGCCGCCTTTTCTCCCTCGCACACTCTCTCTCCTAAAGAGTAGCACAGATATGGAAGGGTGACATGTCGGAGAGTATGGGAGCTACTTTGCGTGTACCGTAGTCTGTCTGTCCTGGACGGAACTATATGTGGAAGGAAACGTCGTGAAAAGTGTCCACGCACATGTCAAGGCAGAAAGCCACACGAAAGAAGGCTAGCGCTTGCATAAAAGAAGGTACACATACTAGCGGCAGCCGCGCCCATTGATTGGTAATCAGAGCAGTGTTAGGAAGGAGAGGTAAGCGCACTTTCTGTGCAGCAACCCAGATGGAGGGGGAAAGGCAGGGAGGTTAATCGGAAGAATCCGAACGCCGAAGCTGCCGAATCAGGTGATTATAAGTCGAAAGACGAGACGGAAAGGTTGCCGCGCTTCTCTTGTCACGTTTCGCTCGAAAGCGGAAAACACACAGGTACACCTAACTCACTGGGTTCATAGGGACACCTTACTAATAAACCTGTGCGTTGGCAGTGCGATAGCATTAGCAGCGGTTGATAATGCCTTTAGCGGGAGTGACATCACTTCCGGTCTTGCGACACTTGTTCGCAGCAGCCAGTGGTAATCATCCGGTCCAGTGACGCCAATTACCTCGAGCCAATGGGAATTATCCGGCCTGGCGATGTCATTTCCTTCCAGCCAATCAGCGAATTTTATGACCAACGAGGTATTTTTTTTTCCAACGAGGTTTCTAAGCATCACATTAAATACGCAAGAAATATAGGCAGCTGTATCGCAAAAGTTTTCAAACCCAACGCAGTCCCTGCGTCGGGCGCCCCGGTTTGGAAGATCAAGTCGGATTGAAAAGGCGAGATTGACAATAGAGTTTGATGATGGTGTTCTCCACTCCGCGATGACAACACGCTTTCAAGTCGCCATTTAAGGAGATGATTGATGCTGATCAGTGGCTTTATTAGTCATAATTATTGCAGCACTGAATGCGTGGCAGATGGTACAGCCAACGTTACTAGAACCTACTCTAGTAACGTTGGGTACAGCTGCAAACACGCATTGAACGCAGCGTCAGCAGGTGTTTCGCAAAGATCTGCATGGTGTTAAATAAAAAAAGGAACCCCCTGGCTTTTATGGATTTATAATGAATTCAGTACGAGGGCAAATAACACTTGAAAACATTACATGCATGCAGGCTATAGAATGTTTTGGAAATTAGCTCTAAAGAGTACGAATGTTCGTCTTTGAAAACTCTACGTCGTTCACCTCTCGGCTAACAGCCCTCTGATAAAATGTTCACTGGTGAGTAAGGAGAATGATCTTCGATGCTACAGGTCATTTCCCGCTTGGGCCGTTTTACCCGGTGACACGAAAGGCGCAGCACTCCACAGGAGCAGCAACAACCGCAACAAGCGCCATCACAACTGGCTTCTAGCACGCGTAAAAGCAATCGACGTTACGAAGCTGGAAGTGGCGAACGCAGCAGCGCCTTGGTGTTCCGTGGATAAATAAGTAGCTCGCATGTGTTGGGCGTAGACGGCATCCTTACTCGGGTGGTAAACAGGCCACGCGGACGTTACGCGGAGGGAGAAACCAAAACAACATGGAGGAAGGGAACTGGGGAAGGCAACGAACGGCGAAGTGAAGGAACGGAGGAGGAGGACAACCAAAAGCCGGAAACAAACACGGCGCTAGAGCGATGAAAACAAACGGAAAGAAAAAATGAAGCGAAGGGGACGCGCGTCTGGGCGCATCGAGCTTTCTTCCGCCCGGGCTGCCGCCGAAGCAGCAGCGGCAGCAGCGGAGACTTGGAGTCTGAGTCACGCCCTGGGGAGAGAAGGGTGTCGCCGCTTGGTGGGCGTGCCTCGGCCGCCGCGTCGGCGCTACCGGTTACGTGGCGGCGACCGCTGTGGCTGAAGTGACGACGCCGCGGAGCTATGGCCTCTGAGATGCGTGACGCGATGGAAGAGCGGTGTGTGCAGGACTTGCGGGGGCCCGCCTTGTGTGATGCCATGCAGGGCAGGCGGGACGACACCGAAAAGAAAGCGCTGTGTCGCGTGGTAATACGTGAGCACAAATCGTGACAACGCGGGGCGGTTCTCCTGCACGCTAAAGTTCGAACGTCGAACACTAGACCCATCCGCTCAAGCAGTTGTGGTTCGGAGGGTGAAGTGCATATGTGCTGACAGCTCGTTGGGCGTTGGACCACCGATCGGTTCTCAGAGGGATGAAGTGAGATGAAGTGACACCTAGTAACACGCCTTGTATTGCCGAACACGTCGAAGAAAATTTTAAAGAAGCAAATCGATGGAAATTAGTGGAGGGTACAGTCAATTTCCAACAGCGCCGCCAGAATTTGTTTTGAATTGCTGTATTGCAACAAAATTATCTGTACACAACTTGTGGACCACCTTTAGCATTTATATCTGAATCATTAAAGGAGCACGGTATCCGTCGCGGTCCAATCAGAACTCAGGATCTGAATCCAAATCGCCCATTGAAACACGCTCATCGGTTTTGCGGAGCAAGAAAACATATTCCGGATCTCCGATTGGAATACTCCTTTACTCAGGATGGACGCAAGAACCGCGCCTTGACGGAAGGGATGAAAGGAGGGAAGAGAAAGAGTGTAGCTGTAGAGGGCACTGGATTAAGGGGACAGGGTAAGCTCCATCTTTCCCATGTATTTTGGGGCATATTGTGGTACACTTTTCTCAACAACTAATAAAGATAGCAGCAAGGTAATTATGTCATTTTTTTCAGAATTTCATCCTCTAGCCGCTGTACCAAAATTATTTTAGTATACAAGAAATGAAATTATTAATGATTTTTTTACTTTCTACACCCTAATTTGGACCAAATTTTGTATATATTTTTATTTTAAAACAAACAATATTATTTCCACGCTGATAATTTTGGTACAGTATATTGCCACATATATTTACTGCATACAGAGAAAAAATCAGCTTGATATCTATTGTCGTTTAGAAAATAATGGTACCGACGTAACAAAAAATCTTGTTTTGAGAAAACTGAGTTTAAAGTAAACAAAGCCTTAAATCCCAAGATTTCGACTTAGCCAACTCATTTTGACCAATTTATTCAGTAGGCACCATCTGCATAGTTATCATCTAGGTCAGCTTGGTGCTTCTTTTCCTGCCGTTTAGCTTCTCGTGCCTGTTTTGTCACTTGCTGCGTAGCTCGATCAGCAAAGTAAACTCGACGCCGATCGACTTGCTTCAGCCAGCGGACAGTGTTGTTGCCCGGACTTAGTCCACATTCCTCAAGAACTTTAGTTCTTGCGATGGCGCCATCATTGAAGGTCAGAACAACATCTAATGTAGCAATCTTCATTGTCTGTAGGCCCGCAAAGACATTTTTTTGAGCACACTCTCATACGACGTTGTTGAAGGACTCGTTTGAGTTCTGGATGGTTGCCAGACAGCTTGAATGGTAGCCAGAGAGCTTGGATGGTTGCCGGAGAGCTTTCTTTTGCAGCTAAATTCCGTAACATTTCGTGTTTCTTTAGTTTTTAGTAAAAACGGGAAAAAACACATCGCTGGTAAAGGGGTGTGTCGCTGACCGCTTCGTTTTCAGATAGCTTTTTCTGGTTGATATAAATTGCCCAGGATGAAGTGTGATACATCAAACGATGCAGAAAAGAATGTAATTTCATATTTAGCAAAAAACTAAAAATTGATATTTTTCAGATTTTTTGCTTACCCTGTCCCCTTAAGTTAGACCACGCGGGGTTCTTTAAAGTGCTCTTGAATCGCAAAGCACTTTGCGTTTCGACTCCACCGAAACGCGTGCTGCCGTGGGCGGGGGACCCGCTTTCGCGGCTTCGCCGGGATCATACAGCTCCCATCTTTCTTGTGTTAGTTGCTGTTCCATTTACAGTATTCGCTGCTCTTGATCATGACGGTCGTCCAGTGTGGTTAAAGCCAGTGACGAAACTTGAAACGATCGGAACCAGTGGCACCAACCCCCCGGCAGGGGGGGTGGAATTTGCGCACGGCCGTTTTTCTCGTCGTCCGCCGGTCCGACTGCCGTGCCGATACGTATGGCCGCATTCACCGCTCCGCGACCAATTCGCCAACTGGACACTCGCTGCCTGTGGCGTAATCGGAGAGCGTGCAGGCGGACGCCGCAGCTGGCGACGCACGTGGGCTCTCTCGTCTCGGGCGAAAACAAAAAGAGAAAGAACTATGAAGAGGCAGGTCGTCGAGCGGCAGAGCGGGGACGAGAGTGCAGCGCGTCGCTTGCGCTCCCGTCCTTTTTTTCTATTTCTTTTTGCGCTGCGGCCTTCCGTTCGAGCGCTATTCCATTTTTCGTTCTTTTTCTTTCTCGCGCGCGCGATTGTTGTCAGCAGTGTTTCTGGGCGAATTCCGCATAGCAGGCTTTGCCGGGTCATGTTGATACGAGCGCAGATGCGCCTGACAATCGGCTAAAAAAGGCCCGAGGAAAAACAGGGAACGTATCGCAATTACGCGGGAAACTTTTGGACTGTAGGCCGTCTAATGAAATTTAAGTAATGACAACCGAACAGCGAGGCGTTCTTTCTGAAGGGAAAGTTGGGAGAAAGGTGCTTGGTTTGTGCTGTCATCTGTCGGGGTAAGGTACGATGCTCTTGTTTAACTGACGCTCCACTCAAGAATCTGTGGAGTATTCTACAGCTGTATAGGGTGTACGAAGGAAGCTTTCAGTGCTGTGCGCCGCCGTTGAGGACGTCACTGCTTTGTTTCACTTCTTGCATTGCGTCCTTGTTTCTGGCTGTGTCAGATATGTTCGGTAACAGAAAACTGTGACGAACATCAAGTCACGACCCCACCTTCTGATGGGTTGTCACGTGGAAGAAGCGTGAGCATGGTGCCACTAAGCGGGGAAAAATACATTACACTGACCCGCAATATTAGTCTTCCTATAGGTATAAAATATATAGGGTAAAAAAAAAGCGTTACGCTAGATTATTATGTGTGCGGTCTGCGGCCTGTGCGTTCTGGAATACATCAACAAAGAGGGTCTAGTTGAAATGCGTGACCATGAACTGGCTCAATGCGTGTATGTTTGTGAGGGAAACTAGTGCTAATTACGTATGATCATGAATTGAATTTGATGTGCGCACGAACATATGAATTACATACTCGTATGATCTGCACATCCATATATGTCATGAATGTAGGCCTTGTCTGCGATATCCGTGGTTCATGCAATCATGAACAAGTTAACGGGATGCTGATTCAAAGGAAAAAAAAAACTATCCGCTGCCTCGCTAGCCAGTCAGCTGGTATTAATTGCAACGAAAGGAGCACGCACCTCCTCTCAAGCTTCTTTACGCATTCATTCGCATGCTTTGCCTGACCATGCAGAAATTAATTTTTCCTCCCGAACCCAAATCGTGTAAACTTTAGTTTTTGACTGTATATTGTGCGCAGAGACTTAACTTGGGAACAATGACTCTTTGGAGCCCGGTTTAGTCCTCTCTGAGTTTGAGTAACGTTCCTTTAACTTATATCCATTTCTGACCACGCATTAACTTATTAGGGTAGAAGGTGCAGCAGCCTGCAAAAACGGATGCCAAACTTACCTTAAATCACATCGAAATATATATTAAAAAATGATGCGCTAGAGTCAGCCAACCAACGTGAACGAGATGACTAGCATAGAAGGAGGGTACTAGTATAAACGTAGGATTCCATGGTAGTGAGACGGTCGGTAGTTTCTTGGCACTCACAAAGTGAACAACGGAGGGGAAAGTCTCAGGGTGCTCACCAACGTTCCGACAAGAGGACTTGTCTTCGTCCGGACAAAGCGTTCATCATAGGCGGGGTGTAAACAGGGCCTCTACTCCGAGGAGGAAGGCCCTGTTCAAACCCCGCAAGTGATGCACCGTGAGGCTTTTCTCTCCCTTGTTCACTTTGTGAGTATAAGCGTAGGATGTGAGCATTGATTTGGGAGAGCCCCGCGGAAAAGGGAGGGGGCGGGGCGGTCAGTTGACACTGCTATCGTCGTCACTTTTGCACAAAAGCGAGCGGTGTTTATGCTCAACTTTCCTGAAAAAAAAAAAAAACAAAACAACAACAACACAAGTTTTGGGAGACAAGAATGGCTAACGCGTGCAATTTCTAGAGCGGCACATCAAATACGCGTGCTATGCGATAACAACACCAGACGGTAGCAACCGTTTTTAATACCCTATAGGCTCTAGCCCGTCGGTATTGCAGCACTCGATACCCACCTACGTGTTCTGTGGAGCGCAGACGCAGATAAGATGAAGTGTTGGCCTGGAGTTCGATAGGATATAATAACATAAATCCGGGCAAGTTTCTAAAATCTTCTGGAACGCTAGCTCAAAAGGCGAAGACACAGGAGACGCACCGCATACTCCCTCGTGTTTCGATTTTCTTCTTTCTTTTTTTCTCGAGACAGGTGAGTAATTGACCTCCAAAACGTTGACCATTTTCTTGGCCTCCATCAGCCTTATCATCTTTTGAGATGAGGTCCGATCAAGAACAATGCGTATATAGTATATAGCATCCGCTAATCAGTATGCATTTAATCAAGCCCTCAACATTTTAATAGTTGTTGCCAATAATTACCGCGGGGGGAGGGGGGGGGGGGCAGAAGAATCGTTTTACTTGCTTTACATGGTATCCGTTGCTAAAACAAGTAAAATCACTGGCAGGTAGTTAATAGCTAATAGATAGTTAATATTCTAAAGGTGCCTTGACGCCAACGCCGCTGTACAACGGCGACGCTTTGCGTCGAGGTGCATGTCTCGGCTAGTCCAGCGTCAGCTGTCCACTCTGAGAGCCCGACCTATAGACTGCAAGTCACAATCGGCACGCTTGTTCAAAAATAAACTGCTCTTTTGAGCTGTCTGATACGTTATTTTGTTTTCTGCTTTTCATCTCTTTTTTTTACTGCCTTTCTTGATCCTCAACTTTCATCGTCTTTGTATTTCGTCTTTCTTCGAGCCACGTGCATTTCCTTGTTGTTCGAAACATTTGCACCACTTCCTTTAGTGCCGGTTAATCGTAGTCGCGTAGTGAGCCAGTAGTTATATCCCGTAAGGGAGCTTAATTGCTTTTTTCCGGAAGGTGTGCTTCGCGGCCAGTCGCGGACCGACGCGTCCTCACCCCGCGCCGGGCGCCCATGTGTAGGGGGTTTTCGGGCGCCCACCGTGGCAACCTTCCCCAGGGCTTCCACAGATGGCTCTGCGAGTTCCAGCGCTGTCCCGTCAGGCAGCGCCGCTCGATTTTGGGCCGCCAATCGGCAGTTGCGCCGCGGGCTGCGTCGAGTGAACACACCCTGCAAGGCGTTCGTAGAGGCGAAGCCCGAGCTCTGGGGGTGCGCCGCGGAAGCATAGCTCACGTGCACGCCGTGTCCAATATGTGGTTCGCTTCTCCCGTTACTCCGTTCGCGCAGTTCTAGATAGTATATGCGGAAGAATGTTTCGCAGCTTCCTCTTAGTGACGAGGGTGGTCGGTGACGATTGTTGTCTTGCCAGTAAGTACGAAGCCTAACGTAACTAGTTTCTTTACAGTTGCGCACATTCTCACTATAGTTCTAACTGGCCTGCTCCTTTGTTCTGTATACCATCGATTACCTAACCTCTGTACAATTTATTTCGACTCTCTCCCTTACACCTCGCCTGTTTTTAAAGCACTAATACTTCCTGGAGTTCTCCGAATGCCTTCTCTACATCTGGCTGAAGATCCTTACTCTGTGCTGGAATGTGTTCTATCGCACCCTGTCTGTCACGCAGCAACAACAGCACATTTGTCTACACTTAGTCAACCTAAGCCCACCATTTTCACTTTCACTCTTTCTCTCTCTGTCCTTTAATCCTCCTCTTCCTCTTACCCCTAAGTGGAAACCAGCAGCAGGCCAGAGACAGGCTGTCTCAGCCGACTCTTTCCGATTCTTTGTATTGAAGCTCACCCCTCTCTCATCCCTAGCTTGAGGGAGAGGTGCGGCAAGGAGAGACGCTGCAAGAAGCTGTCATACGATACACGATCCTCGCGTCGCTGTGCAGCCGAATGCTTGAAATTCATGGCCCATCCGGGTAACACTGTAGCCACACTAAAACACACCCCAGTAGGCAACAACAAGCAGAGGTTAATGAAAGAAATCTATAGGATGTAAAGCTTAAGCCTCAGATAAAGCTGCAGCCGCCGCGGTGGCTCAGTGGTTATGGCGCTCTGCTGCTCACTAGAAAGACGCGGGTTCGATACCGGCCGGGGTGGTCGCATTTCGATGGAGGCGAAATGCTAGAGGCCCGTGTACTGTGCGATTTCAGTGCGCGTCAAAGAACCCCAGGAGTTCGACATTATTCCGGAGCCCTCCACTACGGCGTCCCTCAGAGCCCGAGACGATTTGGGACGTTAAACCCCTATAAACCACTAAACCATTAAACGAAGCTACGCAGGCGCCGTCCACCAGGGTAAAAAGCAAAAAAAAAAGAAGTCGGTCGGCTTTGTTAGCTTGAAGAGCGTTCATTTCAGATGCGAGCGTGGGAACGTCCAGTGCCGTTCGTGTCACAGTGGTAACTGGGGCAGAGGTGGGATCAGGCTGCGTGCCCGATATGTTTGATTACGTGAAATGGCTTGCGTTGGTTGGGCCCGCTCTCGTGCCGTGATAGAAGTCCGCGTGCAGCGCACGTCACCCGCGCCCGTGATTGTCGTGTGGCCCCATTACGGGCTGGGTCATACAGAAGCGCTCAAGAATTCGCGTCTATACGCAAACCAAGCGTGCTTTACTGCAGTTTGGGTCGTGACGAACGAACGGGGGCCTAAGTAAGGTGACTTAGCTAGGAATGAGGTTACTTCCAGTGAGCGGTAATCGAGTTTTGTTTATACTGAGCGATATCAAATGTGTTGCTTCTGTCTAGGCACATAACAGTCGTGTCAATATTGATCATGTCTCTAATAACAACACCTAAATTTTATTTGCCGGCGCGTTTACGTCCTTTGCAACTTTTACCAAGTAAACTTTAATATGTTTGCCAGTGCACGATGGGCGACGCGTCTGCGCTGAACATAAGGCTTCCGTAAACATTGCGCTTGTGTGTTTACAGTGAAAAGGACAGCCCGCTGGCGGCACCACTGGCCGACCGTAACTGCCCGGCATTAAGTGCGGCGGACACCGGAACTATGGGACATATGCGGAGTAAGGGGAAAGCGATGGAGGGAATGAGTACTCAAGATGGGACAGAATGAATGAGCCTGCAGCTCCTTCCGTAAACAGGCGTGTGCCGCTCAGGTCTTCCTCAGAGCTGCTCGTTTCTTCACTGCTCTTTCATTTATTTCAGCGTGTTATACAGATCGCGCAGGAATCAGCGCCGCCAAATCAAATGTGGCGTTTGTGACTTTCCCCATCTCCTTCCTTCGTCCGGATGTTTATACTGCGCAAGGGTGCGCACGACATCTCGCGAGGCGGCGGCTGCACGTACGTGACTCTAAATGGCTCCTTTATACACCGCCGCAATCAGCGCTGCCGCTTCCTTGTTTTATTCGCCTATCTTGGGCACCGCGGCTGCCGTACGAGGCAGATAAGGTCCTCCCCCTTCTCTATAGCCGCCTCTCGTCGCCGGCCGTGCTGTTTGTCTACCGCCCTCTATATCAAGACTGAGCTACACCACACGCTGTTTACAACGCCGGCGCGTGAGTGTCGCGCGCCGCGCACTCGCTGTGTGAGGAGTACAAGATACAACGACCTTTCGACCTCGCGCCGACCGCCGTGCAGCTGGACTGCGGCTTTCACCAAGACTCACAAGTCACTGTCCGTGGTTTGTAACTATCAGGATGGAATCAAACGCGAACGCCGCCTATGAACAGGACACTAACACTATATTTAGCATTTTACGCTCAGCGTAAAATGAAAAGAGAAAAGTCTACAACAGCTGTATCTTACCGGTACTCACCTATGGGACAGAAACGTGGAGGCCAACAAAACGCAGCGAGCTATGGAAAGAAAAATGATAGGTGTAGCGTTAAGAGATCGGAAGCGGGCGGAGTGGGTGAGGGAACAAACGGGGGTTAATGACATCCTAGTCGAAATCAAGAGGAAGAAATGGGCTTGGGCAGGACACAGTACTGGGAATGCAAGATAACTGCTGGTCTTTAAGGGTAACGGAGTGGATTCCAAGAGAAGGCAAACGTAGCAGGGGGCGGCAGAAAGTTAGGTAGGCGGATGAGATTAGGAAGTTTGCGGGGATATGGTGGCCGCAACTGGCAAAGGACAGGGTTAATTGGAGAGACGTGGGAGAGGCCTTTGCCCTGCAATGGGAGTATTCAGGCTGGTCATGATGCTCAGAAGTTGAGCTGCTGTGAGCATCGTCGATCATGAATAGCAGCTCATGAGTATCCTTCATTAGGAAAGTACACGCAACAGTTGTATCTGGTCAGTACACATATAAGCGGCAGAAACTTGCACGCTAACCCACATGGCCTGCTCTCAGCTGAGCACAGCGCAGCGAGCGGGGAAAATGAAAATGATACCTGTAATGATAAGAGACAGTAAGAGCTAGCAGAGCGGAATAAAGAACGAATGCAAGCTAATGATATCCCAGCTTAAATAAAAAAAGGCGTAATGGACATGGGCAGGGCATGGAGTGCGCGAAACACACATCCTATGGTTCCGTAGGGGAACTAAATGGATTTCATGAGAACGCAAATGTGTAGCAATATACGCAGCCGACAGTGAGTGTCTGGTGGAAGGGTGAAATTATGAAGTTTGCGCGGAAAGGCTCCTTTGAAGGCCAATGGGAGCGGCCTTTGCAGTACACACTGGACGCAGCTGAGCTGAGTGTTATATTTTGAGCAACTAGCTCCGATTTATGCTCGCATGCAAGTGCTCGCGCGAAGTGTACATTAATCAACCCAACAACTGTTTACAAATCGCTGTCGCGCTCGCGCAATGTTCTCGGGGCACGCGAACCTGACCCGGTGGTTCAGTTGCCCTCGGCACAGCATTAACCACACCAGCCGTGACCGTAGTGAGGTTCACGCTTCGTAGAAAAATAGTGCTCTTTGATGCGTGACACCAAACTTTGCGGGGACAATGCATGCCGTCGAACTCTTTCCAGCGGCTACTAAATGCGCAGCTTTTCAGCACCACTGTGCCCGCACTCCAGAAAAAACTGAGCCCGGCTACATGCTTTGTGTTGTAGTTTACACCGAGTGCGATTGTAATGTGCACCTTCGAAACACACCTACGCGAAGAGCATGCAAAACTTGTCGTACAGTCTAAACAGAGAGGAGTAAAAAGGGAGTAAGCTGTCCTCTAGCGCACACTCCCTTTTAAAGAAGTGAGCGCGGCAGAGGAGTACTTAATTCCTTTTTGCTCCCTTATACGTGCATTCGTGTTTAGAGTGTAGGGCTCCATACCGCCTCCGGATGATTTATAGCGCCACTCGAATGCCCAGCGCTGTGTTTAAGGACACAGGGGCTGTGAGTATATAGATCTGGTGCATGCTTTGCGAGCACTTATGTGTAGATGACATGCTTATGATATCATGTACTCTCATGAGACTTATACGATACACTTATGAGTAGACCTTGTGGATGCATGATATAGATCTGGTGACTTCGCGTGCAGAGTCCCAGGGGTCCGGCCACTGGACCTAAAGACGCGGCTTACATATATGGCCGCGGCGGCAGCATTTGAATGGATGCTGAATGACGATGCACTAAGCCGCGCATCGAACTACGTGCAAGTTTAAACGAAAAAAAAAATTGGCAGAGTCATTAGTAATTAAGTTATCACGTCCCGGCTCTCACCTGTACGGTATCCCTTCAGGATGTGATACCATGATTTTTAACTCTCCTGCAGCAGATGAAAGAGGTACGGATTAACCGTACTGCGCCGTTTTTCGAAGCGGTTTGCACGTTACGCGGCAGAAATATTTCCTCATGAAGCAGGGAGAGAAAACAACGTTGCAATAAATGCTGTCATGAACCATTCGCTTGGCTCCGGAAAATTCCCTTCTTTTTTTTTTTTTTCTCATGCACAGTTGGATCCTGCAGCAGCGAGAACCCCGGGAACCCTGTTATAGTTCGTTAGTCCGATAATTTCATTATTCTGATAGCGAAACAGAACAAACTTCTGAGATACGCATATTGAATCTCATAAACGCAGCCGAGGACTTCCAAACATCCTGCGAAGGTCGGGCGGGTCATCCACAACCTGCGGTAGGTGGTGAATACGGCAGCTTGTTGTTTGGCTTTAGGCAGCGTATAGCTGCTTGATTTAAGGACGAGGGAACGTTTGTAGCTGCCACCTTGTTGGCACTGTGCCATCCTGAACGCGCTTATAGTTAAATAAACGAGTTTGGTGGTGTTTTCACCTCTCTGGCTTATTTGCTGACGCTCAAGCCCGAAGAAAAAATGGCGGGCCGGTATTCAGGAACCTAGACCATTGGGATGTTGCACAATAGCGGCGCTTCGCCATTGATTGAGAACAAACGCAACGAGCTTTATGAGGACGCTCCCTGGACGCTCTGGAATATTTCGTTGTTTCGAGAATGCCGCTAGGGGGCAATTTATTTACTACGCCTTTAATGTGAAGATCGCGTCGAACATATGGTGAGGCTGCCCAGAGCTTCGTGCATGCCTGCGCCGTCGGTTGAGACGACCAACACCCTAGTCCCCCACCTATAATCAGGTGGAGGGCTTTGGGCGAATATACCAGGCGTTTCAGGGAAGATTTTAATTTTCAAAAATAGTGTTGGAGTAAAAATATGGCTTTTGCGGCATAGTTTTGTCAGTGTTGGCAGACAGCGGAAAACCAGTGAATCGTTTAAAGTAGTAAGCTGGTTAACTAATTTTGAACAATTGACTTTTTAACTGTCACAGTTAGGTAACTGATTGCAATTGGAGATTTGTAGCCGGTCGTTAGTGAGAGCTATATCAGTTTTTACAATTTCGAAAACGCGATTATCCTCGGCGTTGTGACTCGACAAAATTTGGCCACATCGCGTCAAAATATATGCGCTTCCGAAAAGCATGCAGGCAAAGCAACCTTTCCAGTGCATGTAACTAGTAAAAAAAAACAAATTTTGCCGAGCTACAGCCCCAAGGGTAATCGCGTTTTCTAAATTCTATAAAGTGATATCGCTATTACTAAGGAGTGGCTACAAATCTCTATTTGTAGCTAGCAGCCTAACTCTAATATTTATGAAGTTAGTAATTCAAAATTAGTTTACCATGCAGCTTGCTACACTTAAAACGATTCACCTGTTATCTGGTGTCCGCCAACACCGGTAATGCTATGCTGAAAAAGGCATACTTTTACCTCAAGAAACCTATTTTTGAGAATTACTTAGTCGTCCGCAGGCAAACAATGGCGGCGACCGGCTCGATTGTAGTACGTCCATTCTTCCTGTGCAGCCGCCGTAGCTCTCGCACCATCGTCTACGCTACGGAACCCCTGCTCGGCCTCGCTGGAGGTCGTCTAGGAGAGGGCAGGCAGATAAGGGGGCGTCGTTTATCGCTGAAGGGGTGCGAGATAGGGCCCTTATCTCTAGAACTGCAGCAATATCTCCGGCAGCAACTTGTGCCAAAGGCAGAAGCACGGAAGCTGATGTTTCCACTGGGCTCTTGAAGACGACACAAGAGCGTACGCGTGTGTATGCGTGTATGTGCGCGCGCTGTTGTTGATTGATAAAATGCTCATGCGTTTTATTTACTTTATCAATCAATCAATCAATCAATCAATTTAATCAATCAATCAATCGATCAATCAATTTATTCGGTGCGGCCTTAGGTCACAAAAGGGGTAGGGGCCAGCGAAAGTGAAGACCGGTTTGGCAAGCGGTTACTTTGCCAGGGTTTCGTTTTACAATGGCAGCTACATCCCCAACCTTCCTTGTTCGGGGTTCTGCGGCAATGTCGAGTTCACTAACGAGTGATTTGTGACGCCATGAGAGCACGTGACCACCTTGTGAGCAGATACACTAGGTTTAGCAAATCGGCATTTATATATATATATATATATATATATATATATAGCGAAGTATACGCTTCGTTAAAGGAAACATATTTATTCGACTCGACGTTTCGATCGGAAGACCGATCTTCGAAGATAGTTCTTCCGATCGAAACGTCGAGTCGAATAAATTTTTCCTTTAACGAAGCGTATATTTCGCTATATATTCTTGTAAGCAGTCAAGAAGTACTTCATGCTTTCGCAACCTATATATATATATATATATATATATATATATATATGTGCGTGTGATAACAAAGGTGACCTGCTTACCTTGACAGCTGCTTTTTCTAAGTGTGCACTAAGATAGACGTGCACACTCGTATAGACGTTCACACTCGACGTTCACTTAGACGTGCGGGCTTGTTGGTTCGACGTTACTGAAGTGAACGGCTGATATCACTGTCACTATTCTTACTCAGGAGAGAACTAAAAAGCGAAAGCCCTGACAGTACTTTTTTTGCATATTCCTTAGCTGTTTCTTCGCTGCTCCGCTGTGCAGCTTCGCTGGCCAGCGCTGGTTTGTTGAAGGGTTTATCACGCTCGAGATGATCAATACAGACGATGATTAGCAGGAAACATACGCGCATTTGCGCTCGTCTTGATAAATGATTACTAGAGCATTCACGCCTCCAACATGCGTCAAAATGAGCTGGTCCGGATTGTCGCCATATTAGCACCGGCTGTACACTTGACGTTTCAAGGAAGCCGGCCAACAGCCGTTTCAGGCGCACATACGCGAAAACGCATCGTCTTTCCCTGCTTCAAGTGTAGGCGTAAAACTCAGCTGAAATGTTTATGACAACACTTTTGAGCGATTTTGTTAATTTATTTACCGTGTCTTTTTATTATACTGTGGCTGGACGTGCCCCGTTATGCAACAATCGTTTCTGACTGCTTTATTACAACCAAATGGAGTCGTGAACCTCTTCTAACAGCGCCTTATAAAAAAAAAATAAAAAGAGACAGAGAGAAGAAACCGCAGCACTCGCTAGCACAGTTCAGTAAATCGGGGAGTCGGCAAGAACTTATTACCTATGTCATAGAAACGGCGGCGAGCAAACTCAGTAGCAAAAAAAAAAAAGTAATCCCGAAACCACTTGGACGAGAACAACACACACACCACGGCGGGGATGAGGAAATTTGGCCACTCTCCATTCCCGTTTTTCTTTTTTAATTTTTTTTCCTGCTAGTTTGCTCTACGTCCCGCATCTCCGAAACACTTGTAAACCTAACGCTTTGCTCCGCGCTTGCCCGACACGCCCGCATTGGCTCACGTGATGAACCGGACACCGCACTATGTTTCATATTTATCCTGTCTTTTTTTTGCCGGCTCAAGCATTCAGTTACGCCAACCAGTTGCAAGCTGCTCGTTTCCTTCGCTGACGCTGGGAACATTGTGTCCACTCATTATCGTATGCTTTTTGGCTAGGCGTAGCCTCTTACTCATATGATCGAAATGGAACAAAAATAAAAAAGAGGGAACAAAGAGAGCCCACGAAAGGAATAGATAAAAAAAAAACAGAAAACGAGAAGTAGAAAGCGAGGGCCGTGAGAGATAAGGGGGGCAGCCCTCGGCGAAAGGTTGTTTAATTTGGCTCCCCTTACGAAGAGAGTCCTTCTCTTGTGTGCATGAGTAATTTCGCTCGCGCTGCTCTCGAAACAATTTGGCGGCCGAAAACAAAGAATGATTTGTTTTGTAGGCTGGCTTGCGTGGCGCGCGTGTATAATTTCGCGTGCCTTCGCAACGGCGGCCGCGTGATTAAGTCGGGCCGCGCGTAAGCCCGTTGCGTGGAAGGACTTACGAGGAGAAAAGAGCCGCTGACAAGCTCCGCGGAGCTCCCCCAAGTTCACTGCGCTGAGTTAATGGCATTTACGCGTCGCCTTGGAACACGAGGAGACACGGAAGGCCTGCTGCCTCAAGGCCTGCTTGTAGCCCGCTACTATACTGCACACCGTTTGCATGGACAGATACGGGGCTGGAGATCCCGGTAAACTATTTTTGCTTCACGGATTTGTTTCCGTGCTTCCAGGGGAGATTAAAGGGTGAGTTATAGAGAGGGCGAAACGCGGTCGAAGTCAAACGATGTTTTTCTTTTTTTAGGCACAACTGCTTGTAATTTCCTTTTGGCGACGTGGTTATGCAATCAGATGTTTTGAAAGCATTTGTGAAAAATATACAGCGTAAGGTGTTTAGCAAAGCCGAAAGTTTGGCGAGCTGGTGAACGTTCACGATGTCAAAAATAGCGCCAAGGAAACACAAATTACGGAAGCCTACCACGTACGGAACTGTCCAGATCAGTGTAGTAGCCAGCCCTCTGTTGTCGTGGCAATTTGTGAATATGATTTTTTTCAGTATCCACCGTGCAAAAACAAAACAAAACATTTTTTTATATAGTATAAACTATCCATACACTTCTGTCTATAAAGTCTGTAGACTTTCTGTAGACAAATCCTAGAAAACAGTCTGTAGGCAATAAAAATGCTATAGACAGTCTGTATACAACCTTTAGATTGATGGCCATACACTTTTAATAGACTTTTCTCTATAGACTATGAATAGAAAAAAAGAAATATTTAGAGGAAGGCAATACAGTCTGGAAGGCTTAAGCTTTGGAGGGTGATGCCGAGAGTTGCTTTCGTCTTCGATAGATCCGGAACGGTCGCGTTGCGAAAGGAACCTCCCGGGCTGGCCCAGAAGCAAATATCAGCTGCGTATTCTTTTTTTTCAAATGCTATACACGACTATCCTTTCGTTGCAAAAGTGGACAGGAACTCGCGAGTATTGGGAAACGTAAACACAGAACAACATATAGGACCCTCAGCAAAATAGCTACAGGGTATACAAACACATAACGCGCAGGTAATATCGATAACGAATTTCAGACGACCAATTTTGAAGAGCGAAGCGAAGTGAACGCCATCAGGCAGAAAGAAAAAAAGAACATAAGAGGTGCGTCGTTCGATGGTCTAAAAAATCTCTTAGTCGTGCTCCTGTAAACATTACTGCAAATTTTACATCCCTCGAGAGGGGTCAGCTCTTGAGGAGAAAGCAGCGGCTCGAGCTACAGCCTGCTTGGGACAGACTTACAGAGCAGCGTCAGTCAATTTGGTGAAGTACAACCTTCTACTGATGCTGCGCGCAGAATGATCTGCAGAGGGGAAACATTGTTTTATTATTTGTTTACTTCATGCCTGGATTGTGCCTGATTTGCGGGCAAGCACGACAGATCACAACAAGTGCGAGGGGAATGTGCAAGCAGAGGCACCGCAAATACTCTCCCCGCTGCGCCTCGCAGAGCCGTCTGGAGGGCAATACACTCGACCCTTAAATAAAAGATCACGCCGCGACGCTGGGGGAATCAAGAGAACCAAGAGTGCAGCTAGTGCACCCCGGTGGTTGTGGACGCAACCTGTTGCCCTCGCGGGCGTCCGTAAAAACATTTCTCTATCGGCTTTGAGTACACGCCAGCTTGATTTCCTGTGTCTTCAGTGCCCTTCGAAACAAGCTTGTACCCTTATTTGCTTCGATGCTGTACGCGGCATTCAATAATACATTAAATTGAACTTCCTGGGATGCATCTAGAAATGAAAGATACATGAAATCTAAGAACACGCACACCCACGCACGCACTCACGCACTCACACACACTCTCTCTCTCACTCTCTCACACACACACACACACACACACACAAACACACAAACACACACACACACACACACACACACACACACACACACACACACACACACACACACACACACACACACACACACACACACACACACACACACACACGCACACAGACTCACGGTGAGAGCTTTGAGATTAAATATCGTGAACAGAAGGTATGGCAAAAACAGCTGTAGACAAAATGCGCAAAAAAGTGCAGTTGGCTGAGCATAAAACGCCGAGAGCGAAACGAGGTGATTCACCTGTTGCCAAACATTGCTTGCCCGAGCTTTTTTCAATGCACACGCGAGCAACGAGGTACACATACAAACAAAAAATGGAAAGACAAGCCTCGTACAGCGAACCCTGACCGCATGCAGCAGAGCAGCAACACGAAACCCCGAGCGAGCAGCGATGCCCTCGTGGCCACTGGACATGGAGAAGCATGGCTACATACGTGTATAAATACACGCACGGGCGTCTCTTCGGTCAGCGTCTTTGTTTAAGGGCTCCGCAGGACTTTTCGGCTAATGAGCGCTCTAGAGGACAATGCGGGCGCTGCAGATCCGAGGGATCGAAATGGGAGAAGGGGCCCTCAATCCCGTTGCCGTGTGCGGTGTACGTTGCCTACCTACCTAGCTTCTTCTCCTCCTCCCCCTCCTCTTCTCGCCTGTGTTTGCCTTTCTCTCCCTCTCCCCGCTCCCCTCCCCAAAGTGTGGTCGGTTTCAACCACGCGGCAGAGGTCTGCGGGTTTTGGACGTTGTTAGAGCGAGCCAGACGCAGGGAAAGCCGTGTCCGCTGGTCCCGCTAATACGGATTCGGTTTTCAAGAGGAATGGAAGAAATAGTGGGGTTGGGGGAGGGATCGGAGATAGAGTGGCATCGCACGTCCCGAGGTCGACGACGGCGACGCTCAGCGATATCCCCCCCCCCCCCCCCCCGGTGTCTTCCTTTCCGTTTGTTACTTTTGTTCGAAGACTGAAAAAGGTAAAAAAAATATAAAAAAAGAGCGAAAAGCTTGTCGCAGTAGGCCGCAGTTACGATGCCGGAACATACATCTGGAATTGATGAAACACAATTCTTCGAACTTTACGTTTTGCTACGGGCAACCTCGGACGCAAGACGCTCTTCTGCTTCTGCCTATGGACGAAATAAACGACGACGCTTCGAGAGAGGCACTCTTCGTAAATTGTTTCATCCCTGGGCTCTGCTGCTTCTTGGAAAGCAGGTTTGAAGTCTGCTGGGTCTCTTTGGGAAGCTCGAAATGCAGCTAAGGGCCTTCTCTTCAGCTGTCACGTTGAGATGGTTCGAGATCC
Organism: Amblyomma mixtum; assembly: GCF_055824585.1. Classification (NCBI taxonomy): domain Eukaryota; kingdom Metazoa; phylum Arthropoda; class Arachnida; order Ixodida; family Ixodidae; genus Amblyomma; species Amblyomma mixtum. The sequence continues at coordinate 9,239,984 of NC_143013.1, forward strand.
AGCAACCTTACCGCGCGCGCTGCAAGTGTTCACTTCGCAAGAAGTGGTTCCTCCATGGGAAAATACCGAAAGAGAGAGCGGGCGCGAGGGGCTCTGGGGTTTCGAGATTGACCAGCGCAGCCCGCGTGGAGAGCCACCCGCAAGAATGCGAAACAAAACACAGTTTTTGTACCTCATGTGCCCGGACTTCTCATTGTAAGCTTTCTCTGCGGCTATCATTATGAGAGAGGGAAGGAATTATGGGAGGTGAACGAGGAAAGTTGTCCGGTTGGCTTTCACATACACATGGGGATCGGGATTTATTTATTTATTTTGTGTTTGGCGCATCATAGCCTCAGTTGCTTTTGCGCCATTAAAATCAATATAACTAACTAACTATTATTTATTTATTTATTTATTTGGTCATACTGTTAACCCTCAAATGAGGGTCGTTACAGGGAGGGAACAAAAACAAATACATTTCATACGCACTTCAATGAGCAATCATGAGTTCAAAATTTGTACACCATTTCTCAAAAATATATCAACACCTAGCTCAAATTGTTGCACGTTCGTACTCTCCACAAGATCACTTGGCAATTTGTTCCACATTTCAATTACATCGGGGAAGAAGGAATACCGGTACACATCCGTACGTGTGTTAATAGGCTGTGGTACCCTGCTGTGCACAGGGTGCTGTGCAGTACCCTGCTGTGCAGGGAAAAACTCCGAGATCACTGCAGCGACCTGCATTGGCACAATGCGAAAGCAAAGCGTCCACATACTATATCGACGTCCGTGGCTGTTCTGACGTCCATGCACTATATCGGCGTCCATGGCTATGTTGACGTCTAAGTGTATTTTTTCGCATTTTTCAGTTTAATTAATCAACTAATTACACCTCATCAACCAAATTATTCCAACATCAACATCTTATCACGTGCTATCGGTCACAGTCATACTTTCACACACTAATCTTAAGAGAACGACGTGATCGTGCGGACAAAATTTGCCGACACGTTTTGCGGTCACCTTTTGCTGACGCGACAGAGCCACATAATGCTCTCGAATTAAAAATATCAGCCTCCGTTTTCGGTACCACGGCGCACGGCGCACGGCCGCGAAACGAGGAACCTCCACCGCCCGTGGCCGACAGCGCCGGTGTAGTGCTATACACCAATAATAGCTTGTAATGATTCGCCGCCGCCCGTACGCGACGAGGCAAGGACGACGCGCCTGTACTGCGCGTTCCGCTCGGCGCGCTTATGGCGAGCCTCGCCTGCACAGCGCCTGACGAGGAAGTGAAGAAACGCCTGTAGCGCCATGCTGACATTTCTGTCAGCCCCGAATTCCGCATGCACGCACCGGATGCCGCAGGTGTGCTCCGCTGTCTTGGTGGCGAACGAGAACGGGCTCGAAGAAATGAAAGGGTGTTGAATGAGAAGTCATCCGGAAGGGCAAAATACAAGGGGTTAAAGGCAGCAACAACGGAGAGGTGTAAACATCGCGGGCTGCTAATGCATAGGTGCACAGGTATTGACCAGATATTTAGGAGAATACCCCAATTTGGAGTAGATTTGTAATAAGGGTGTAATTACTCATTGACGTCCATCCAAGCCGTATGGTTGCGCTTGGGTGGACGTCAATGAGTAATTCCTCCCTTATAGTGCATATGTATTGTGCGCCACTCACAACTACAGCTGTAGGTTAGGTTGGGTTTAACATGAACGGAAAGCCACGTGTAACCTTCGTGCTCTTGGTGCACACCTGAACTATACCGAGGGAAGGGATAAAGGCAGTGAAAAAGAGGGAGGGAAGGAAGATGTGTATAGCATGCACGGTCTAATCTGAAGTGTTTGCGCTCGTCATAATGAAAACCAAGGCCATCGTTATCGCGACAAACACCTTCATCTGAAGACTGATTGCATCCACTGCCGGATAGGGACCTCTCCAAAATGATATCCCATAATGATATCCCCGCATCCTCCTGCGGCTCTCTGTCTCCCCAGAATACGTTTTGACTCCGTTGAAGTCTCAAGAGCGCTGTGGGGTGTCAGCGCTCGTTAAAGAAACTCAGTGGGTCTAAATTAATGTATAGCCCTGCACTGAGGGTCATCCCTCATAGCCCACATGTAGCTTCGGAACGGTAGGCATCAAATACCACACAACGTACGTTGCGCAGTTTGGTGACGTCACTTTTTTCCAGCCAATGGAAATGTTCCGGTCTGGTGGGGTCACTTCTCTCTAGCCAATGAGCGAACTTTATGACCACCGACGCATTTTGCATGGGGATTATAATGTTATCGCAACAAAGCGGAGCTGTGGCAGCTTGACTGCTTTAAGAGGGGCTTGGGTTCGGATGACTCCTAGCTCAGAAAATTCGGGGTAAAAAAATATTGATGACGGGCGCAGCGTATACGCTTCGCTGGCCTGTCGTTTATAAGCGCAATTCTGTCCTGCTGAACTCGATCGCAGCGTATATAGATGGCACGTTTATTCAAGAAATCCTGTTATAGCTGCGGCTGGTGTTAGATGGCGCTTGCCGTGAATATTTACACTTTGAAGACTGTATTTCAGTCTACCTTTGCGAGTTCAGTGCTTATAAGCGTGTCAAGATCTGGAGATTAGCTGTTGCCCTCCCAGGAATCGCCCGCTGGAAAGTACAGTCTTTTGACGTCAGAAGTAACCAGTCTGCATGGTTTGCTTCTAGCTTGTATAGTGGAGTCCTTGTGGCTTTCCTAAAGATCAAAAGATGCTGAAGGTAAGAAGACCTCCAGTCCTTACCTTTAATGACCATTTCAGCGTCAGGGAAGCTGTAAGGGCTCCACTGTACGAGCTAGAAGCAAACCATGCAGCCTGGTTACTTTTGACAAAGACGGTACTTGTACGAAAGCAAGTATAAATAGTCAGTACGCTTTGTTGCCGGAAACTTCGTGATCCCCGTGGTCCTCGCTCAGTCTGCTCACGTCTGACTGCACTGCGCAATCACATAGACTGTTTGAAACAAAAACATGGAGAGAGAGAGATACAGTTACTTCGCGTGCACATACGTTCCTTTCGCCGTATAACATCCGGCGTTCGGTCCATAGAACGCGCAGTAAAAAAATAAACAATAAAAACGCAATACCTATGTGCGTTTTCGCGGCCTCGAAGAGGAGGCCAGGTCCAAGAAGACCTAAAAATAAAAAGAAGAAAAGTGCACGGTTGTCACCACTTATCAACAAAGTAGAAAAAAAATGGGTCCTTTGTCGCACAGCTTCGTTCAACCCGCTAGCTTTTCTTCTTCCTTTAACATTTTAGTCCCATTTTCGTTCGACCCGACACCGCCTCCGCCACCTCTCACTCGCCCGTTTCCCCAGAAAGCACGGGCAGCGCGGCGGCATTGGGGCGTGGGCCTCGAACGCGGTCACGCGGGCGCTCGACGCGTCTCCCGTATGCGCCGTTCACGGCCACAGCAATCCGTCCGCGCTCTTTCCTCGCATAATTAAAGCCCTCGCTGGCAGGACGGCTTCCAGCCACCGCCGCCTGTCGTCGAGCAGCGCGATTGTTTTTGGCCGCGGGACGAGTCTTTGCGGGGTGAGACACGCCTCGCTGTCGTCACGCCGTGTGGCAACGAGGCGCGATTGAAATTAAGTTCGCCGCAGTTCTCATTGTGTCTTTCTCCCCCCCCCCCCCCCTCCCTCTTTTCTTTCTGCCTTTCTTTTTTTTTTATCGTGTTTTCTTTTTCGTTTCGTTCGTGCGCGCGTTTGGCCGGGTCTATGCGTTCCGCTTCACTGGTCGTGTTCAGTAGTGCGGGAGTAGCTGTCGTGATCCGCCAACCATGTACAGTCTTTGTCAAAAGTAACCAGGCTGCATGGTTTACTTCTAGCTCATGCAGTGGAGCACTTACAGCTTCGCTGAAGCTGAAATGGTCGTTAAAGGTAAGGACTGGGGGTCTTCTTATCTTCCAGCGCCTTTTGATTTTAAGGAAAGCCACGAGGGCTGCATATACAAGCTAGAAGCAAACCATGCAGCCTGGTTACTTTTGACAAAGACGGTACATTGCGTTTAACGGCTCGTATACGCACTTGAATTTAAAGGCGGCTACAGGCGCTGAGCCTTAGCTGTCGCACTACACCGTTGCAAACAAGCTGGCACGCAGTGTTAGAGTGATGTGGTCATCGGACGCACAAAGAACTCGCATACCGGGCGCACTGTAGTCACCTAGGGCACACGGAGCGGAGAATGTCACCATGAGTGCGCGGAGGTCGATGACAGCACCATTTTCGTGAAGAAAATCGAGGCCGAGGTCGTTGCAGCACTGAGCCAGCATAGCGAAGCTGCCAGAGTCCAAACGGGCCCGAGTTGGTGCCTTGTGCTGTCAAAATTCGATGTAATGGAAATCGCATTGCGATCAATCATGGAGACACGAGGAGGATGCTTGTCTGCAGGGTGACCTGTATACCTTTCCAGTTTGCGGTGTCCTGCACGATATATAACTTCGTTTCCTTTTGCCACGGAGATCCTTTCACACTCTATTACCGTAGTGCGGAGTGTTCAGTAGCCGTGCTCTTTTTAAACGTATGCCATTTATATACAATGCGGCTAAAGCCGTCAGATTGCGATGCTTCATCAGCAGAGAAGGCCAGGGGATCGTTTCAAATCAACGGGATTGAGAGATCGTTTGCCTATTAAGTCCTATGTGCCATTAACGGCTACATGGATACCTTCTTGACCACGAAATTTTGTGCACCTACCCAGTTGGTATGAATTCGATTCAGTTGAAGCAAACTGAATTACAATGACTGAGTTGATTTGAACTAACTTATACTACGCTATTACATTGCGTAATGGAAACCAGCCGCAGATTTCGTCGAGTGCCGAAAACGACACTGCAACTTTTTAATGCAGGCGCGTGGTGAGTTTTCTACACTATCCTTTTTTTTTTATGCTCACGCTTTTGCCTTTCCGGCATATGAAGCCAGCCTGCTCGTTTTCCATTTTACATTTAACTTCGTGTGTTATTGTCCCTTTTCTGTTGAGCTGCGTCAGTCTGTCCCTGTGACGGAATACGAAATCATCCGTACGCGCTCCCGTAGTCAGTCAGTGAAAGCATCGCATTAAACATAGGTGGCCCCGAGGTGCACTTGCGGAAATGAGGGGGTATGAAGGAGTAAAATTCGATATTATCCGTTTCTTCGGCGAAGTGTAAGAGGGCCACAAGTTTGGTGTTGCTTTTTGGTCTTTCGGCGGGTCCGGTTTATAGGTAGTTAGGTGACTGCGTATAGTTTTGCATGTAACGGCGTCTCCTGCGTAGAGATGTAAAATTTCAAGAAATTTTGAATGGCGTGAAAAAAAACCGTTTCTTTCAGGGTTTTTTTCATGAAAAATTGGAAATTTTGGAAAACATGACAAAAACAGATTTATTTGCAATAGCACAACAATCAATAATAATGCTCCGAAGTTTAGTCGAATATGCAGTTATAGATGTCATGTTGTGAAACGAACTTCTTGTTGTATTGCACCGAGAAGATAAATAATGATTTGCATTTCATGCGAATATGGAGGTATAAATATCATATTTGTGGAATGAACTTCTTGTTCTATTGCACGGAGAAAGGTAACATGAAAACTGATCTATAAGTCACTCCATATCGGACTCAGAGTCACTGTCGCTGGATGCGGCACTACGCGCAGCAGCATGGATTGAAGCTGTGTCCACAACTAGGTTCGACTCCACGTACACAAGCTTTCGAACGCGTTCCCCTGAAAGCCTGTTGCGAATCCTTGTATGGACGTTTCCGAAACGTGACCAGTTTGTTCGCAGCTGGCGGATGATGGTAGTATCTGCAGCAGTCGGCAAGCCAGACGAATTAGCGACTGGTTGGGGTAAAGGCCTTGCCACCAGGTAGATGGGGTCACGTGCTTCGCTGAAGACCCCTGTCTTGTACCAAATTCCTGCGGATGTTCTGTACTCTGCTACGTTGGAAATCAAGAAGCTAGGCTTGTATTTGGCTAAAACAGCTTACATGCACAGCAGCCTATGTTGAGAAGGGTTGTTTTGTAGGCCAGTTGGTCATACATATTTCAAGAAATGCTTCGGTGCGGCAGACAAGGACAAAACGTAGAATAACACCACAGAGCGCCAGAGAACCACAGGGCGCTCTGTGGTGTTATTCTACGTTTTGTCACAGGGCGCTCTGTGGTGTTATTCTACATTTTGTCCTTGTCTGCCGCGCCAAAGCATTTCTTGAAACAGCCTATGTTATTTATGCCGTGTGTGTAGCGCTGTAGAATTTGCAGCCGTTTTGTTCTACTTCAGCTGTGAGTTCAAGTATTATTGTGTTTTTATGTCAAGCCTGGATCTTATATGTGACCTGGCCTTCAACCCGCGTACTCGTAGCACGAATGTTTTAAAAAGCACTACCTGGCACCAGCGATGACGACTGCCCTCCAATCGTTCAACGATGCACGCTGTAATTGTTTTCAAAGCAAAAACAAACACATAAACTGAAAGCAAGCAATCGTAAAACCTTGAAATTGCATTGTGAAATTTTCAATGTTTTTTTCCATTTTCCCTCGTCTGAAAAAAAACGAAAGAAACCGGTTTTTTTTTTTTCCAAAATTGCAGTGTTTTTTTCAGGCCTTCACATCTCTACTCCTGCGTCCTGTATTTCGAAGGCGCTGGGGCCCTTCCATCAGCCGGGATAATTCTCTAGTGACATACAAAGACAACGCCCTAAGTGCTGTCTATGAGCAATTCTGTTGATTTTTCTTCTGGCTCAGATGTACAAAATTATTGGCTACTAATATTTCTAGATTTAGCAGCGATAAGCTTTATGCAGGGTTTTGTGGTACACAAAGCTTTTTTTGCCATTGTTCTCGGCGTATTATAGCGACGGTGGCTTCACCACTTCTTGGCGCGTACTACCTTGCACCGAGCGAGTAGTATTCGGAGCTGAGCTTCTAGAACCTCTGGCACACACTTCATTTGTAACTGCTGGGCTTTGTTTTCTCCTTACCCCTCATATCCCTTCATCCCTCCCCAGTTCAAGGTAGCAAACAGGTGTATTCCGGTAACCCTCTTTGTCCTGTCACCGACCTATCTCTCTGTGAGTCAAACAAAACCCAACTTTTCGCTCTCGTCCGGTGTGAAGAAAGGACAAGGATGGCTGCGATAGCGATAGCGCGCACCCTTCCAGACCTCCAGCCCCCGATAGGGTCCCATACAAGGCACACAAAAGCTCCGCCCACCAATCCATGTGGCCGCACGGAGAACGCATCCACGATAGCCGCGGCCCCTCATCGGCCCACCTGGATACAGTGCTCTCATTGGCCAGCCTGGACAGCTCAAGAATTTCCTGTTATGACATACTACGACCGCCACGCCGTTGCCTTGTACCACAGAGAAACACCATCGTCGCTAATAAGGTATTTAAGTTGCACGCGAGCTATGCCGAGGGTGAGGCGCTTCCTTCCTCGTTCTCATTATTAGCGCCTGCGCTTGGCGCGTGTGCGGCATATGCGATATACATGGTCAGCTGCACGCGGCCGACCTTTTCTCTTCTCTCGACCCCCGCAGAAAGCGCGGGCGCGGGCCACCAGGTGGAGCCAGGCTAACGAAGCGGGCGCTAATGAGGCGACCGTGGTGGGGCTTTTGTGCTCGCGCGCCGCAGGACGCTTGGCTGCTGCTGCTGCTACGCGCCCTCGGGTGTCGCCGCTTGTGCGCGCGCTGAGGCCCGTTTTGTGTTTGCACAATGCGCGCTTCGTGGGTGACAAGTGTGGCCGGCCCGGCCGCCGCGGGCGATGTGGAGTCGCCGCGGCGAGGATCTGCTGACCGTGCAGCGTTCTTCAAACGAACACGCATATGCGCGCGCGAGCCGGGTCCGTTCTTGGTTATAAAGAGCGTCGTTTGAGTAGGGACGTTGCAGGTTTGCGTAAACATAGTAGCCTTTGTACCCAAAGTAGGAGAGGCCTGAACCATGATTAGGTCATTTCTTCGAACGTCAGTTCAGTCGTGCTGGCAGTATATGTAGCGAAGCATGCTTGCACGTCTGTAAACACGGCGTACTCCTTTCGGATGAGCTGAAACTAGGTGTACAAGCGTATATGGCGAACGCGGAAACTTTTGGGGTATGCAAGGCGTGTTCTGCAGACTCAGGAAGGAGGTTGGAGAGAGAAAGAGAGGAGAGAATATGATTGAAAACGCCCAGCCCTGCACTTCAGCAGTGTGCCCAACACTCCTCTCCTAACACATCAGAGACGCGCGGCGTATGGTACGCTTGGTACTGCAGGCTGGATTTCAATCAAACACATTATGTACTATCAGGACGGAATGAAACGCTAACAGCGCCTATAAGCAAAACATAATATTTATTCGTTTCTACTTTCATCAGCAGTTTAGAACCAGTGTGATTAATGTTCGTGTGTGACGGAGCCCGCGACATATATGTCTATAAACCGGTTGCAAAGAGGTGTTTCGCTGCGCAGTAGGAAAATGCGGCATACGCGTGTTCGCGTTTCTCTTCGTCCTGATAGTATACATGCTGGACTGCCATACGAAGGAATAGCCATGGCAGGTGCATGATGTGCATGTCAGTGCTGTCCAAGATGTTGGCTCTCAATCGAGCTCGTCACGGACGTCACGAACGTGCTAGATCAGGTGTCGGGAGGTTGCTGAGAAGGAACCGCGGCAAAAAAAGAGGCCATGTTAGGACTGCAAATACACGCGAAAGGCATAATTGCTTTTCGCGATTCAGCTGGTCACGATTACGAGCCCTTTGGCCCGCTAATCTCTTCCGTGCACGCTTGAAAGACGCGTGACTGTAGGGGTGCACGACTTGTCAGAGATGGCGACTTCCTGTTGACGCGGAACGAAAGAGGAGCGCGTACGGCACTGAAGGTGCTGCTGCTGTTCTTTCTCGATGGTACTACGCCGTCTCGCTGTCGCTTCCTCCCTTCTGTCACGCCGAAGCAAAAAAAGAAATGTCGCCGGCGTTAACGAACCGTAAATAATCCAGATGGGAACCAGGAAGTGTATAAAGAAGGCATTGTTCTTTCGCGAGAGCACTGCCACAGCGGTACTCCCCACATGTGCGCCTACGCAGTGTATACGCACACCTCGTCTCGGTTTCTTCGACGTCAAACACTTGGAGTTCTTTGCCCGTTTTGCAGCGCTTGTCCAATTCTCGAAGCGTATTCGAGTGCCGCTGTGACGTGGATAGTATCGATTGCTTTTCAGGAAGAAGACAGGCACCTAGCCAGATTTTTTTTTTTTTTCAGGAGTTGCTCAGGCTAACTTTCTGTATCGAGCGGAAGCAGGGGTTCTAGGTGGTATATATGCCCGAAAAGAGCACTACCAAGAGAACCGATGGAATGAAGCTGATTTCAGGACGAGCCCCCCCCCCCCCCCCCATCCCCTCCCCCCTCGCTTTCCGGTACGCGCCCGAAGGATGAACAGGCTATGAGGAAAGTAATTGAAAGGCGCGATTACAGACAAAATGCCAGAGTCGGATCGGGTGCATGAACCAGACCTGAGGAATGGCGAGAAGGCAGTGAGTGGGGCCTACCAACAGAAGTCCATTCGCGCCGATGAAAAGGCTCATTGCCGAAGATCGTCTTATTCGCCGCAAGAACCGCTGCTCATGAGGCAGGTGCGAGTTTTAATGCTATAGCGTTATGGATACCGTTCAGCGGAGAAACCAACTTATACTCATGGTCGATGTTATGTGCGGGAAATGTCGATTGGTATAGAGAGTCGTGACGTCACACGTAGAGATGTGGAATGAAAATTATTAAAATATGAGTTAAATTGTGAAAACCAGGTCGTCATCATCATCATCATCAGCCGGACTACACCCAGTGCGGGGCAAAGGCCTCTCCCATGTCTCTCCAATTGACGCTGTCCTTCGCCAGTTGCGGCCACCGTATCCCCACAAACTTCTTAATCTCGTCCGCCCACCTAAGTTTCTGCCGCTCCCTGCTACGTTTGCTTTCTCTTGGAATCCACTCCGTCACCCTTAAGGACCAGCGGTTATCTTGCCTTCGCATTACATGACCCGCCCAAGCCCATTTCTTCCTCTTGATTTCGACTAGGATGTCATTAATTCTGCGTTTATTTCCTCACCCACTTTGCCCTCTTCGTGTCTCTTAGCGTTGTGCCTATCACTTTCCTTTCCATAGCTCGTTGCGTTGTCCTCAGTTAACAGGTTGAACCCTTTTCGTTAGCCTCCACATTTCTGCCCCATAGATGATTACCGTTAAGATACAGCTGTTAGATACTTGAGGAATATTGGTAAACTGGCATTCATGATCTGAGAGAAACTGCAATATGCGCTCAACCACAATCTTATTCTTCAAGTTGTTTCACTCGCGTGGTCTCGATCTGCGGTCACTACCTGCCTTAGGTAGACGTATTCTCTTACCACTTCCAGCATCTGGCTACCCTTCCGACACCGTTCAACATTACTTCAGTTTTCTGCATAATATTTTTTAGACCCACCGTTCTGCTTTGCATACTACGAGGTCGTAGCATGACTCAAAATATTATTATGACAAGTAATGATGTAAAGTAGATCAATTACGCACAACCCCCTTGGGTTGTGGGTCAAACATTCCACCTTGCACGTTCGTTCGGCTTGGTTAAAGAGGCACCTCGTAGGTATCGTGTTTAAAGAAAATAGATATTTAAAAATGATAAAAATAAAATAATATAATAATAAAAAGACAGAAATACAGAACAGTGTCCGTGCATGCGAAGTGATATGCAGAGTAGCCGACACCAAGGAGCATATGGGATTTTTTTCTAATTTTTGGTGTTAATTAATTAGAGAATAATAGTAATGTACTAATTTTATCGCTTAAAGGCAATTGATAAGAAAGCAGAAGGAAAAACAGCCACGTGCCGAGAGTGGGATCCGAACCCACGACTTCCGAATTTCTCGTCCGGTGTTGTGGGAGCAGAGATTAAGTGTCCTCTGAAATTTCTAACTGGTCTGCATGGTCCGCCCCCTGCTTGTTTCAATGGCGCCAACGTTCACGATGTTCGGTCGGGATGACAGTGTAATGGATGCTTCGTTCACTTCTTTGGAGCTCTATCAGTATTATAATAAGATCACCAAAATTACCTAAAGCTACTGATTCCCTCCCTCTCCCGGTAACAGAGCGAAATGTGTGGCACTTTTTCTCTTACTTTTAATGAGGTGTATAACAATTACATGTGTCACTGTGGATCGTCAATCTTATAATTTACTTTTTATAAATTTGTACTTGCAATTTTGTAACTACAATTTTATTGTAATTGCTAGTGGATTGTAAATTTTTAATGCGATAGCAGTAGGAGTGCCTTGACGGCAAGAACTCCGGAATTGGAATAGGTTAATGAGTGAGAGACAATAAAATCAGAATTGGAATAGATTGTCGTGTGAAAGAAAGATCCTATCGCAATTCGTCCGCGCCAGTCCAATTGATCCTCATTTTTTTAATTGTTATAGCTCCAATTTAATAGCAAACATTTGTGTATTTGATGCGTTCTACTTGTGTGCCTAATTTGTTCTACAATATGTTAAGCACTCCAAATGTAATACTCCCAATCCTGGTTGCCTGCGAGGTAATAAAGTGAAGAAAAGTTATCGCCCCTGAATTTGTTTACTCTGCATTTCGTGTGCGCGTTTTCTTTTTGTCTCTTTCTGATAAAGCGCTGCACAAGTACGTGAACCGGACCCTCCGCAAGCTGCGAAGCATGCAGCAATTAGGAGGGCCTTGATAGCCAGAACTGTCCGGCGTCGGCATTTCTGTGGCGCCTGCACCTGCCAACCGTGGCAGGTGACGTTTACGAGGAGTGCCCGCTCTTCGCCAGCCACCTACTCTAACACTGGCTAGAACGAAACTCCTGCTATAATGAAACACCGGCCGCAATGAAACACCGACTCTAGCAACTTGGCAAGGACACTTCAGTGACAGGTGACAGTGATTGGGTTCTTGTGAAGTTACAAGTAGCGGCAGTGGCTGTAATGCTACAGTTCGTGCTTCAGGCTGGATAAAGATAGCACAAAGGAGGATAAGGCAGAGACCAATGCTATCGCATTTTCTCCGCATCAATCTCACCGATCGCCCCTCAATTTTATTTTATATCAGCTACGGCGGGATTTTTTCAACATGTCGTTTATGGGCACGAAAGCGTGTTGATAGTAAACAAAGCAGCGCTCCGCAGAAGAGAGATATAGAGAAAAAACTTTCGTTATGAGCAAGGAAGCCCCCAGAGGCTGGAGCCTTTAGTCCAGGGCCCCATTTGCAGCAGCTATCTGGGTGGCCCGAAAAAGGAGGTAAAGGCCAATGCCAGGGAAGTGGGATGCAAGAAAGCTGGTAATAAGGGCTTTGATAGTTTGAAGAACTCTTATTATCATGTGAATTATCTGGTTTGTCTGTTGTTTCAGAAGCGCATATCACAGAAGACCACAGGCAGAAAGGTGCAGGCAAGCGCTTCACTTTCATTTAACTTTATTAGGGATCTAAAAGCACATAACAGGAATAGAGGCATTCTGCGGTTACTCCGGCGACGAGGACAGGTGCACATATCTTAGCCAACTACAGGCAATGATCTAAGAAAGTCAACTCACTAGCGCACAATAAAACAGATGCAATGAGTGTGCCTTTTTTTCATTTGAAAAAAAGAAAAATCGCATGACGGTTACGAGTGAGCAACGCTAATGTTTTTCGGCGTTAGCTGGCGCATCTTATTTTTCTGCTATGCTTTAACGTCGTCGCTGTGTGCTGACCAATCGGCGAGGCTGCTTGGAGTGCGGACGTTAACGCCGACAACGACTCCGCTATACGGGGTGAGAGCTAGTAACAGGTAGCGGCGCAATATTCTGAACAGGGCCTCAGGCAACTACATTTCTACTTTTTCCCGTTCTCAACTTGATTCAACTCTCCCAGCGAGAGGTTTTTCTTCTATAGCGTTGCGGGTCTGCACGCTGGAGGGCGCTGCGAACGACATCAGTGCCACGGCCGCTCGGCCTCCCGTTCGGGCGGCGGCCGTGGCAGCGCACTGCACCAGTGCATCCGTTGTTTACCGCCTTGCGGCAGTGTCGGGTGCTCCCTTTCCTGGTGCTGAGCGCGCCGTCCTGTTGTCGGAACAGGAGGAGCAGTGGTGTGATGCGCTCTGGTCATCACCCGACATCCGCACGCGCGAGTAACTCGAAGCATCGGGCTATGGCGGACATCCGGTGGCGCCATGGAGGCTTCGGATGTCGTCGATGAGCTGGGGGAGCCTGTTGCTATCGCCCCGCTCTGGGGAGCTCGCTGGGAGCGACTCGTTGATCGCGGGCTGCCCGACGTGCGCGGCCGGAAACCCGTCTCGCCATCGATCGCACCTGAGCAGGGACCAATGTAGCAGGCGGGCTACCGTGAGGGGGTGATCGATCGATCGATCGATCAATCAATCAATCAATCAATCAATCAATCAATCAATCAATCAATCAATCAATCAATCAATCAATCAATCAATCAATCAATCAATCAATCAATCAATCAATCAGAATTTAACAAAATAAATCGCTTATGTTCTTAACCAGTTCCTTAATTAATCGGTAGAGTCATCAAAGAACAAGTTGGAAAGTATGTGTACTGTTGATTATGCAACTGATTTACCACATAATTATTCAGCCCTTCAATCAATTTGCCGATTAAGTCATTCAAGTATTTTTGTGAAGAAGTCAGCGCAAAAAACGGACGAGGGACAGAAGAGAGGGCACATAAGACGCCATTCAAGAACTCATCCATTCAGCCATTAGATCATTCTGAAGTTCAATCAATCAATCAATCAATCAACCCGTCCGTCGTCAAGTTATTCAGCTTTCCAGCCAATCACTAAATCAGCCCGCAAAGCAAGCCATTCATTCATTCAATCAATCAATCAATCAATCAATCAATCAATCAATCAATCAATCAATCAATCAATCAATCAATCAACCCTTCCGTCGTCAAGGTACTCAGCTTTCCAGCCAATCAATAAATCAGCCTCCAAAGCAAGCCATTCAATCAATCAGTCAATCAATAAATCATTCAATCAATCAGTCAATCAATCAGCCATTTACTCGTTTCGTAGTTCCAACAAACTAACCAGAAAGCTTATCAGTAATTCAGTAAATTCTATAAATCAGTCATTCAATTTACTAACAGCTCTCGACATAGATGACTGAATCAGTTAAGTCAGAGGTCCTCATTGTCATAGGACGCTGCGAAAGCGGTCCCAAGCGGCAGATTTTACCTCGGATAGGAAGGGCGAGCTGAGTTCACCGGCATGACTTCTTATACTTGAGGCGGATTCGGCGTTCATCGAAAGGTAAACAGCAGGTGAAAAACAGCGAAAAGTGATGGAGGGGGACGCGCAAGTCCGAAATGAAACAACAGCTGCATTGCATTGCGCTTTTCACATGCTCTTCAGCCTGGCAAGCAAAATGCCCTGGTAGCACCAAAACAGCTTGGGCTGTGCGGCGTATACTAGAGGCAAACGCATTCATACAAGCACTGTTTTGCGAGGGATGAACAACGTGCTATTAAACGAGCCCGGAAGCTGCTCTGCTTCCTGCAGCTGTCATACTTCTCCCAAACAACCAAACGCAACCAAGTACGGGGCTTCGTGTAAAGGCTTGACACCTATTGCATGGTGTCTCGGAAACAACTATAGAGTGGTCTCTTATCCAAGGACCTTTCACCCTGAAGAGAAATGGTGCATGTGATAATTAAAGAGCGTCACTCTGGCCACGAATCGTCTAGATGCTCCCACTATGAGTGAATCGTTCGGCAATAATGGACGCTTTTAGCATGCCGGAGACGTATACTATAGCGGAGACGTATGCCGGTTTACCGGGCCCCTCCTCCTCACGCGCAGTGGCCCCGCCTGACCCATTAATGCCACTGCGCATGCGTGGGAGAGGTCCGGTAAAAAAGGTACACGTCTCCGCTAGTACGACTCCGGCATGCTAAAAGCGTCTAATCGCACCCCAGATTTTTGCTGGTTCGATTACCACGATCACAACGTTTCCCGTTACGTCAAACACGTGGCCTCGTAGTAATACGTGGCGGAAACTCTAGATGAAACTGAGAATCGTCAGAAGCCTTGGGAAATCGGCGAAAACAGGGGCGTACCCCGCTTCCTGCCGGACGCAGCACCGTACAGAAGTCGATCCTCTGTTTATGCCCGTAGCAGAGCCATTGTTCGGCCTCGAATCATTTCTGCCGCTCTCGTATTGCCGCGGGTCCCGGTGGATCTCGTATTCGCTTACACGACACCACGACGCCCGACAGTGCACTCCGATACACGCGCCAAGGAAACGCGTAGAGAACGGGACGGAAAGAAAGAAAGAAAGAAAGAAAGAAAGAAAGAAAGAAAGAAAGAAAGAAAGAAAGAAAGAAAGAAAGAAAGAAAGAAAGAAAGAAAGAAAGAAAGAAAGAAAGAAAGAAAGAAAGAAAGAAAGAAAGAAAGAAAGAAAGAGGGGAGGCAGGCACCGGGGACCACGCATCGCGTGCGCGTGCCGGCGTCACCTTCGGTGGGAGATTCCGCAGGCGGGATCTCCCCTGTCTGGGTAGAGGATGTCAGTGGCACGTTAAGCACGACGTACAGACGCTCTTAAAATAACCTGCAACGCACAAGATGTGCTAGGCGTAGAAATGATATACTGACACTATGGTCGGATGTCTGCAGTGAAGCTCCGCCCACATTCGTGACCGCCACACAGAATGCCACCCGTGACAAGAAAGTAATCCGTTGTCGAAGCTCTTCTACTTACCGAAACAAGAAGCTGATCTAAAGACCAAACGATAAACTCTAGAATTGTGATGCCCCCGCCTTGCTTAACACAGTCAAGCATACAAAGTCGATTTTGTTTACTGTTGTGATTGGACAGCATCCTGCGTACCCCATCTTACATCGTTGCAAACTGCAGCTTTTTTTTTTTCATTTATTTAAATTTGCGTCTTACTATAGAGCTAAAGCGGCGGCCATACTTCCTGCAGCCCCTCTCCACGTTTCTGCTGAAATGATGGCGGCCATTATGGCACGCCTGCTGACTGCATACCGCTTTGGTGCGCAGAACCCTGTTTTGTGCTCCTGCGGTTCCAGCCTACGCTGAGGAAGAGGAAAACGTGAGCTGACGAAAGCTGCACACTTGTAGGCGCTCAGCGCGAGAGAAACGGCGTGTACGGGAACGATGAACACCGTACGAGCGCTTCTCCTGTGCTGCTAGTTTGCGTATACGGGGTATTGATGATGATGTATTCACGTGACGTCACGGCTCGTAACTTCCGCAGCGCAGGCCAGAGCAGGAGGCGATAATCCCTTTATGCACGCCAGCGGCCTTTCGCAAGTGCTCAACAGACAACAAACTGGCAGCCGCTGTGATATTAGTGAGTACTACTTCCTATACCGTAAACTAGCGAGAGCTGCTGCCCTAATGAAGGCTTCTTATCAACATTAGCCGTAACCAAGGGTGGCCGAGAATCAGGGTAAAAGATAAGACAAGTTTGCTAGGATAAGAGACCGCAGCTGGTACAGGACAGGGAATGAATGAATGAATGAATGAATGAATGAAAAACTTCATTTGGCTCCAAGTTTCTGATGTTGGTGGGTCCTGGAGGCTTCAACTCCGTTGAGCAGTCCCCCATTTTCTCTGTCAGCTAACAGATCCCGGACAGGGAAAATCGGAGATCGTTGGTAGGGGTCATTGTTCGGCAGTGGATGTAATCTGGATGATGTCGTTGATTGCGGTAGTGGCGATGATTACTTTCAACGCCCTCCGTAGCGCTGTCACTTGGCGGCCTTTTCGTGCATGTTTAAACACCCAAACTGGAAAGGACTCGGGTACGGTACAGCATTCGCTTCCACCTCTACCGCAAAGCAGAGCGCTGCAAAAACTACGGGGATGCTAGCTTCGTCCTCAATTGTCATAACCTGGTTTGACTGTCCTGCAGAGTGCAGCAGTGAAGGGCGCATTTTTCGCGCCGTTCTTCTCATGTCTGTTTTTTCTTTAATGGAACACTAAGGGCCAATTGATGTTGGCCGGGATTGGTTGATTACTGCGTTCCTGTGGCAAATAAACTAAACCTTCAATGAAAACAGAGATTTCATGAGCTGCAAAGGCTCTAGAAGCTGAAATACGAGTATCACCGCTACAAGCCACTTCCTCAGGCAAATTGCGATGACACTAAGTGTTTCTTTTGTCTATGAATCACTAAGGCTAGGCCACAACGCCATTCACTTGTATCGGTGGTCAGTGATCACGGAGTCCCTGATGCACTCGAATGCATCAGCATCATGAGTTTGGATCGAGCAGGGTTAAAATATTCTCAATTTTGAACTCCAAATTTCCCAGCCATAATTCTTTGTGATGCTGAACAAACGTCAACGGGCATACGAAAAGCCAAGCAAAAGATTTAACTAAGAACTAAAATTTATTGCAATTGTCCTCAAGTGTCCCTTCTTATGCTTGACATAGACGTAGTGGCTTCAGCCGTCGAGGTCCGACCGTATCCTTGGTTGATGTTGGTGACACTGCCGGCTGTGACACAAGCGTAGCATTGCGGACCTACGCTGCAAGCTCAGTGCACGAAGACAAGATCGTTTTCGTGGCCACGGCCACCAGATGGGGCACCTGTTCTCCAGCTGTGTCGGGCCACGGAGGCCCTCGTCGGCCGCTCGTGCGATCGTGCGCGCCGATTCTGCACGGGCACGCGATCGACAGGCGAACTTGAGCCGGGACCTCGCTGGAACAGAGGAAAGTGGCGCAACTTCCGCTATTTAAGCCACACCCTTCACTGAACAGTCGCTTTCAGCAAATAGCTCACAGATACCACTCGAGTCATGTGCTCAACAGCAACGTCAGCCCATGGCATGCTCTATGATGTCACATCAAAGCTAAAGCTGCGCAACGCCAGTAACGTGCACGGTGCTGAAGGACGGGCTAGACTTTCGAACGCCCGACATTTGCTGCGTGGCGCCTATTTGAAGAGTACTTCAGAACAAAGTGTGTGGCTGTTGTTATGAAGGCCATAATTGTCCCTGTCAATATTCCGCTAAACTCAATAGAGAATTGAACTCCGTCACCAGAATAGAGGCAAGCAATTAGTTTACACTGGTGAGTTTCCTCATCCTGAACAAACGAAAAAATCCTGCTCGTAAGTGTCCTCTGCCCTAATCTACAGTCAGTCATTAAGCGCAGAAATCTGGGCTAGTTGGTTGCTAGTACGACTGTGAGACATTCCAGCGGCTAAAAAAGACAAGACATTGACGAAGGTAGAGGAGACAGGACGCCGGACTTCAACTGAAGTCCGGCGTCCTGTCTCCTCTACCTTCGTCCGTGTCTTTTTTCGCCGTTGTCTCACAGTTGTCTAATCTGCAGGCAGATTCGCAATGACAGTAATACCGAAGATGGGCTTAACCCGAATCCAACAACGCTTAGTCGACATCTTGGTGTCCGACCAAAGAATCTAAATTAAAAGTATGAAATAAAGGCGCCCATGAGTTACACCGGGGAAGATGCGGCAGCCATGGCTGGGCAGGTCCCTGATGCACGCCCGGACGCGGACCAGTCACGCCCTCACTGGAGATGCTGCAGGGTCCTCCTCACGTTTCGTGCGCCGTCTTTCTTCCTACACTCTCTCTTTCTGCCTCCTCGCTGCAGTCGTGTGCCTGGCGGGGAAGCCCGGCGGCGCTGTTGGAGATGCCGTCGTTATGCCGTCGTGGGGAGATGGTGCCCTGTGACGTCAGAGGCCGTGGGTCGCCCTTTCAAGGCCTCGCCTTGCCGCACGCGAGCGATGTCGCGGCCGCCGGCGGCTGTTCGTCACAGGCACGACCCTCTCCGAATGCCGTGCGCGGGCACAGCGAGCTCTGGTTGCTTCCTTCCTCGCATTTCGCTTGCCTTTCACTTTCCGCGGCCCCCTCGATGGATGAGCGGCGGTGTGACGTAACCGGTTGGCACGCGCTCTGGCGAAGGTTAGGGCTCGCTCGCTCACTGTGCGCTGGCTGTGCTCTGCCGAGATCAAATAAAAGACAACGTCGATGGTCACGACCGATGATGTGGGCTACTTGTCTCCAAACTGTCTGGTTGGCTGCAGACTGAAACAAACAAGTATGACATCACGTTCCTATTATGAGACCGTAGCATAACTACACTGCCTAAATCTTCCCTTCTAACAGTCATTACTGCCACGAGACACTACAGCTTCACGCATTCATCTTCGCGTTTGTTTCGTTTTCTGGAAAGAAGTGTTGGAGATGGACTTCCAAACAGCGCATAAACTGAACAAGCATCAGTGACTGAAGTCACTGGGGAGTTATACAGCCCTGAGCGGACTAAAAAAAAAAAAAAACAGTTTTTGGATAACACCCAAATTCTTGAAGATAAGAAACGCTAGTGGGTGGGCACAACGCACGACCTCTGGAAGCCGCGTGCAGTGCTATACCTGCAACACAGCTGCGGTAGTGGCTGCCATTCTCTAGGCTTTCGCAGTCACTCTTGCGTATGCATATGCAGTGCCACTACGACACTGGTGCCGAACCGCGGTGTAAAAGCGCCACTCTGACTCTCAGACTTTTTAGGGAAACCTCCACCCGAGTTAGTAGGGTGGAAGGGGTTGATACAAGGGTGTTATGTATACCCACAACAACAACTACAATAACCAAGCATAACAAAGGGGGAACTAGGAATCACAGAAAAGGCCTGCATACTGATAAGACTTTGTAACGCTCCTTACAGTCTCAACTTTCTATGCTTTGTTTCAAAATGAGTTGAGTTGAGTTGAGTTGAGTTTAATGGCGCATAAGCTACTAAGGCTATCATGCGCCAAGCTCAGGGTATACTTTGTTTCAAAATGCAGGACGAAAAAATATATGTAGCGTATAGCCGTGAGTGTGTTAAATATATTCATTGCGATATAATTTTAACGCACGGGGCAGAAAGATTTGGCGCGAACGTCAGGGTGTTTGTAGGCAATCTCTGCGCCTCACCATGGCTCAAAAATACTAGAGGCAGCGATAACGTTCAACATTCCTGGCCGTTACAGGGTGCTCAGTTGCATTCAACCAATAAGTCGACACAAACTGATCGCCTCCGATTACGGCCAGAACGTTGTGGTCCTTAATCGCTGGTCCTTAAGGGTAACGGAGTGGATTCCAAGAGAAGGCAAACGTAGCAGGGGGTGCCAGAAATTTTGGTGGGTGGATGAGATTCATAAGCTTTCTGAGAAACGGTGGCCGCAACTGGCGAAGGACAGGGTTAATCGTAGAGACATGGGAGAGGCCTTTGCCCTGCAGTGGGCGTAGACAGGCTGATGGTGATGATGACGCGACAGAAAAGCCAGTCTCATATACTGCTTGAATAACGAAATCACGTCTTCTGCTTTGACGCGTTGTATTTTGTGCGATCTGCAAAACATGCTAATGCAATGGTTTAGAAAATTGATTTACTGACTGCTCCAGGATGCCTTAGTTTCACTCGGCTAGTCACAATAACGGTAGCTGCTCATTGACTCTGTGCATTACTAATTCGGTTGTTCGTGTCGGATGACGTCATCCTCATAACGGCGAAAAATGCACTTTTCAAAATCCCACGCGGACGGAGAAGATGAGTTGACTGCGGCGTCTTTCCGATCCTTGATTACAATCTTTCCCCGCTCTTTTCACAGAATTATATTATTGACCCTATAATCTCCGTGTCTTTCCCATTTCTTTCTCTCTCTCCTCTCCTCCCATCTTCCCCAGCATCAACAATAAACTATGAAGTCAAGCGGCAGAGCTCTTTTTTTGCCCGCTCGATTCCCTTGTCTTTGGTTTTCTTTCTTTTCAAGGGGCGCCCGGTGCTTCGAAGAGCCTGGATTTTCTTGGCCAGGCTCCTCTGGCCGTTGACGCCTTAGGGCTTCACTTTCCGCGCGTGGGGAGTTGACGAACTAGTGGCGAAGAAAAGTTTCCCTTTTTAAGTTATGCGCCGCGTATCGGTGACGGAGCTTCCAGATGGTCTCAACAGGAGGGCGTTTACCCGTCCTCTCTTGGAGCCTCGAGACAACGCCCCAGAAACCCTGGGAACATGAAGCGGTGCCAGAGGACCCTTATAGGCCTATGACGCCAGTTATATGCCTTAACTTCGGCTTCGTTTTTTTTCCTTCTACTTTGTCGGTTACATTATTCGCTGCTCCACAGGGTGTTTCACCTAAGTCTTGAGACAATTTTTGAAAATCTGTTTTTTTGGTTAGACGAGCGCTTTTTTTCGCCATAGCAGTCAGCGATGTAGTACATCAGAATACAAATAAGACATGCTAACTAGCAGTCTGGTTAACAAATACTGAATAGTTAACCTTTTAACTATTACTGTTAGGCTCCTTAATTACTGAGAGGACTGTAGCCCACCGTAATTAATGTCCATATCAGTTTTTAGAATTTCGAAAACGCGGTTAACTTCGGCGCTGTGGCCGAACAAATTCTGGCTACATCGCTCTAAAATACATGCGCTCTCGAGAAGCATGCAGGCAAAACAACCCCTCCAGTGCACGTAACTCGTGGAAATTGTCAAAATTTGTTGGCCCCCAGCACCGAGGGTAAGCGCGTTTTTGAAATTCCAGAAACTGATATGGGTATTAATTACGGTGGGCCGCAAGCCTTTCCGTAATTAAAGATCTTAACAGTAATAGTTAAAAAGCTAACTATTCAATATTAGTTGACCAGGCTGGTAGTTATCCCGTCTTAGCTATATTCTGATGTAATACACCGCTTTCAATCCTACGCAGAAAAAACTCGCTTCTAACCGAAAAAGCCCATTTTAAGAAATTGTCTGATGCCTTAGGTTTTTCACCCTGTATATAGGCAAATACCCGTCTACACCATAATTAAAGGGAACGCAACGCTGAAGAACTCTCTTGCTCGAATTTATCCCCTTTTTCGGGGTGTGAAAGAAAGGCTTTTTCTCGGGGTACTTCCTGCTTGAAGCGCTATCCCCTTTCGTACTTTTTTTTTTCTTCTACTATTTGTTTTGCACTACACTGGGCACTTGTAAAGATTCACGTCTTATCTTCTCCCTGATACCGGACACCGGAATTGGTGCTGCTAAAAACATTTTCCCACTATCTCGTCTCCGATAGCATGGGCATGAAATGCTCGCAGGTGCTGCGCAGACGGCTACGCTCACACTCCGCACTTCAGCCACGGACTCACTTTGCAAAACCTTCATGTGGGAAACGCGCACTACGGCAATGATCATATCTGCAAACTACAGTATTGACGTGTTTTCATATGTCTCACACCCAGAAATCCTGGACAAACGCATTTTTCAACGGCAAATAGTTTATGAACGCACTTGTTTCATATATCGTAAGATGTCACTGTAACTGTAAATATATCTGCCGCATTTCTTCGGCATACTTCCATTTCTTTTTGCCATTAAAGTTTTTGCTGCCATCAAAAGGTTCCCCATTGGTCCACCAGTGCTTGTTCGTTTCTAATGTCATATATATCCCATGTATTGATTATCTTATCTTGTCTTGAACTAACTGTACAATCCGACGATCCTATTGCTGTACCCGTGACTTTTATGTATTGAACCTTAATTAAGTGCGACACTGTAGTCGTTTATATTGCCCTTCAATCCTTCTTCTTGTTCACTCTTTGTGTCCATTATTCATGACGTTGTTGTAGTTTATACTTTGATGTGCCTTGCTCCAGCGCCCTTCCTGTTAAAATACCCAGTGGATTGACAGTATCTTTAAATAAATAAATATGCCAGTCTTAACTACTAGATGCGAGCGATTGAAAAACTTTGAAAGAAATATTATGCTGCGCATCGGAACAATGGACCATTGCCTTCAATATTTCCATAACAGTACTTTGCAATCTTGCAATATTAAAAATTTTTGTCCAAGAATCCCGCACTTGTTCCAGCGTTAAATTACCTTCTCGTCAATCTAGCGCGCCAAAACTCTCCCCGAAATGTGAGCAGCATCACTTTTTTTATTGCTTTTTTTTCGGATCCTTGACTATCGGCTGAACATGGCGCCATCACTGCAACCTAGCATCATGCGTCATGAAGAAAGTGTTGAGTTATCTTCTATTCAATATTCGTGTCATGTCCCATTGTGCTGTAATTCAGCCCTGGAAAACCGCTTCCTCAAGCTGTTGGAGTAACCATGTACAGGGTCTGAGCGTATCCAAATTGGGGCTATCCAATATTTCCTGTCCTCAGTATAGTTCGCCGAACAACAACAACAAGAAAATCCCTAAAGGCTAGCCAAATACATGACATGAAAACCACGGTCAGTGAGCTCGCTAAGTCTGCAATACAACTTTCGAGTTCGAGCTCAATTCAATCAAGAACGCTCGTGTCCTGTAATTGTTAAGGACGTCAGGGGATCCAAATTAACCCGAAGCCCTCCACTCCATCCCCACGATTCTGCTCAGTAACATTGTGTTAACCATTAATTGTGGTTAATGGTTTACCAATACCCCTCAGAAAAAAAGTATACAACAGCTGTATCTTGCTGGTACTCATCTTTGGGGCAGAAACATGGAGGCTAACGAAAAGGGTTCAGCTTAAGTTAAGGCCAACGCAGCGAGCTATGGAAAGGAAAATGATAGGTGTAACGTTAAGAGATCGCCGCCGCGGTGGTTTAGTGGTTATGGTGCTCGGCTGCTGACCCGGAAGACGCGGGTTCGATCCCGGCCGCGGCGGTTGAATTTCTTTGGAGGAGAAATTCTAGAGGCCCGTGTACTGTGCGATGCCAGTGCACGCTAAAGAACCCCAGGTGGTCGAAATTTCCGGAGCCCTCCACTACGGCGTCTCTCATAGCCTTAGTCGCTTTGGGACGTTAAACCCCATAAACCAACCAACCGTTAAGAGATCGGAAGCGAGAAGAATGACAGAGTGAACAAACACGAGTTTATGACATCCCCGTCGAAATCAAGAGGAAGAAATGGGCTTGGACAGGGCATGAACGCGAAGCTAAGATTTCAAAAGAAGGCAAGCGTAGCAGGGGGCGGCAGAAAGTTAGGTGGGTGGATGAGATCAAGAAGTTTGCGGCGATAGGGTGGCCTTCAACTGACAAAAGAACGGTTAATTGGAGAGGCTTGGGGGAGGCCTTTGCCCTGCGGTGGGAGTAGACAGGCTGATGACGATGATGATGATGAATGGTTAATGCTCGCAAGTGCACCTGCGCTAGATACCGCTTTGTATAGAAAGGCAATGAAATACACGGGTGATGGGCAGAAAGAAAGCTTGCGACGGTTCTTTACCAGGAAAGAAGAAAGAATGATAAACACGGAAGCCCTGCAATGGATAAGAGCACTTCTGTCGGTGAAGTTTTTCCTTGCTGAGAAGGAGGACGGGGGAGTTCCTTTTGCGAGCGCCGAAGCGCGCCTGCAAGGCGGTGACGCAATGCTGCAGGCGCGCTATGCTGCAACCGCACTCGTTATACTGTATTGCGGAAGCAAAGGAGTCTTGCTGCAGAGACGCGATAGGAACTCGGGGAAGCAAGGGCCCGGCGGTGCTGCGCCGATAAGACGCGGGTCTCGTACAGGGTCTCGCGATAGCGCGCATTCCAAGCCGGCGTTTGTGGGCCGTGGTTGAAGACGCGTGCATCCGTTGGTTTGCTTGCCATGGTGGGCCGAAATTAAGTGCGATGGAATCTCATTGATTTGAAGTCGTTTAATTCGAACGTCCGGTTTATTCGAACTAACGCTTTGGTCCCATTAACGTCATCTATTGAAACAATGCTCCTTTAAATTCAAACTCCGCGCAATTCGAACAAATTTTCGGTCTCATCAAGTTGGCGGTGGTCAGACGAACGTGCCCCCCGTCAAAAGTATATGGCCGAAGTGTTTGCTTATGAGGCCTGCTGTATGCCTCGTTATGCACCCTCAGCGACCGTAACCTATCGAGAGAGGAATGACTTTGCTTAGTCAATACTCCCAAGCTTTCGACTGCTACAGATGTACTAGGGAGCACCAAGAAATAAATAAAAACTTCCATCATCCACCCCCAGCCCCCGCACACAGACACACAGACACACGACACCCAAGATTGCCAAGAGTCAAATGGCTAAAGTCGAAACTGTAATCTGTAAGTAGTGTAAGAAACTATAAGTCGAAATTAGAGTGCTGAGAACTAATTGCATTGCCAAAACCAATAGTCCACCCAGAAACCGCCATTACTCAGTCGATGCAAGGGGACCATCAGCCACAGTTACTCTCCCCGTGGGGTAACTAACGTTTCTTCGCGGGGACTATATCCTGTGCAGTAAGTCTGATTTCACTCATTTATTTTTCATTCTGACTGCACCTGAATTAAGTGACAGCAGAGGGAACATACTCGAGAGCACCCGCTCACAGGCCAGCCTGAATAACATTCTCATTGGCCACCAGGAGAAGGCGGGAGTTTCCGGTTATGACATACTACGACACCGACGGCGCCAACTGCCTTTACTCCGGAGCACCTCCGGATTAAACGCCTTTCCTTAGGACAAAGCGCCACGTGCAGATATGCGGCTGTAAAAACTCGCCGCCACTTCATCACGGGTCACAAAAACGGCCGGCCTCATCCTCAGAATGGGCTCAGCAATAATTCACTCGGCCAGGAAGAAATGGCAATCGGGGCAAGGCCAGCGGGGCTATTGTATACACACAACCGCAATGCTCCATTCTTGGCTATTAATTCCCTTTCTCGTAAATGGAACGAAAAAGAAGAAGCGATAGTTGGATGAGTCTGCAGCGCCCTCCCATGTCTTTCATAACGTGCCTGTAAGGGGAGTTCTCGGCCTCGGATTACGAGCTCTAGCTATGATCTCTTTCCGTTTCTTCTTTTTTCATCAAGCTGTTTAGTTTTATTGCATGCAAAAAAGAAAAAAAAAAGAAGCCGAGCCCTACGCAGGGGCTCTTCCGCAATCGGTTCTTCTTTTACGACCAGCACACCTCCTCGCTCCGTACACTCCCCGCAAGCAACACGTCGAGCATTGCTGCTGCTGTTTCTTGTGCGCTTCGCATCAGTAGTTCTGTGCAGTGCAGAGGAAGCTGTATAGTCGCGCCACATTCAGTCACTATGCATAGGATGCATTGAAAGCGCTGTACCTACTCGAAAACACGACTTTAGATCTCTCTCGGTATCGAAAGTGGCTTCTCGAGCCTCGGTATTTTCGCGAGCTACACGTATGCAGTTTACAGTCAAGCACGAAACGGTTGCCACTCAATATTGCCACGGACCTGGCTCGAGCTACCTGCGCGCTAAGCCGTGACGAGGACGAAGTGGTCGCGTTCGCGTGAGGCGCGCTCGAGCTGGCTCTGTTCTTTGCGATTAAAAACCCTCGGCCGTTCTGCGGTCCCCCTCTACGTCTACGACTGTTCTCCGTCTGGCCTGTGACATCTGGTGGAGGTCGCTTGGGTATTCTCGGCTGATGCTCCATCCTTCCTCGGAGAGCCGAAGCACAAGCCCGGTGCCTCTTGTGCGAACCCCCGTCCATCGTGTCAGCCGCAGGCTCCGCGGCTTGTCTCCAGAATTCGGACTCCGGCCTCAAGAGAGCGCACCCATGGCTACGACCACGGCAGCAAGGTCAGACAGCGCCCCGTTCACACCTGCTTCTTTTGTGAGCCTGCAAAATCCCCGGATCCCGAAGCCCTTTCACGGCGGATACTCGGAGGACGCCCAAGACTGGCTTGATCAGTTCGAGCGCGTTGCGCGTTTCAACGGCTGGGACGACAGTGCTAAGATCCGGAACGTCTACTTCAGCTTAGAAGACGCCGCTCGGATCTGGTACGAAAACCGCGAGACGAGTCTAACGACGTGGCAGGACTTTCGTCGCCAGCTGTTGGAGACTTACACCAGCAGCGATCGCCGTGAACGGGCCGAGCGTGAATTGACCGCTCGCATTCAGCTACCAAATGAGAACGTAGCGATGTACGTGGAGGAAGTGACGCGCCTCTGCAACCGAGCGGACCCGACCATGACGGAAGAGAAAAAGCTCAGACACCTGATGAGAGGCGTGAAAGAGCAATTGTTCTGCGGTCTTGTGCGAAGCCCGCCCAGAACAGTCGCCGAGTTCCTCTCCGAGGCTGTGCTCATGGAGAGGGCGCTCCAGCAACGGTACAATTTCTACGACCGGCAGCTAAACCCTATCTCGGCTCTACACCCCCTGGATGCTGCATCGGGGGCCAATACAAGCTCCCTTCGGGACATCGTGCGTTCTGTGGTCCGTGAGGAGCTGCAGAAACTTCAGGGGATTTTTCCTGTGGACTCTCTGACTAGCGCCATTCGGGAGGAAGTTCAGCAGGCGCTCAGACCACCCGTCGCTTCAGTAGAGCCACCACCACAGCCAGCTGCTTGGCCGCCAGCGACGTATGCGGACGTGCTGCGCCGTCCTGCGCCGGTTCCCTGCGCGCCACCGTATGCCCCTTCGGTAGTCGCAGTACACGCCGAGCAGCCGGTTCCCTACTGGCAAGCCCGAGGACAGGCGCCGAGAAAGACCGATATTTGGCGTGCGCCAGACCGACGTCCCCTGTGTTACCATTGTGGCGAGGCCGGTCACGTCTTCCGGCGGTGTCCATATCGGCCTCTGGGATTCCGAGGCTTGTCTGCAGGTAGTCCCCGTCCGCGGCATGCCGAACAGCCTCAGGAGTTTGACGAATACGTCACCCGCCGGCGTGGTTCACCACCTCCTCCGCGCCGAACGTCCCGATCGCCTTCACCTCGCCATTCGTCGCCTCATCAGTCCGGTTATGGACCTGATGCACAGCGTGGGTCCTCGAGCCCGCACCGGGAAAACTAGAACAGGCGACCTTTGGAGGCGAGGCCGCCGAACGCCGTATTGCCGAAAAGCTTCCACCGACGCGCCGACTGACCCTTCCCGAATTGACGACCACAATACCGATGACGACGACGACGACGACGACGAAGACGGCGCCGACGACTAGGTCTGGTAAGACCAAGGTCTCCCTTGACATACCCGTGCTGATTGACTCTAAGGAGGTTAGCGCACTAGTGGATACGGGTGCGGACTACTCGATAATGAGCGGTAGGATGGCTAAGGTGCTGAAGAAAGTTATGATGCCGTGGGCAGGGTCACAGATACGTACGGCTGGTGGCCACGTGGTTACGCCGCTCGGAATGTGTACGGCCAGAATTACGGTGCGCGGATGCACGTTCGTGGCAACGTTCCTCATTCTGCCTGAATGCTCACGAGACGTCATTCTCGGCCTCGACTTTCTTCAAGAAAATGGTGTGACTATAGACCTTCGAAATCGATTGGTTACATTTTCAACTGAACTCGCCGCCACCAAACCCGCCCCCGAGAATTGCAGAGCCGCACTGCGTATATCCGACGATGCCTTAACGGTGCCTCCACGGGCGAGTATTCTGGCTAGGGTCACTTGCGACGCGCCACATTGCGGACAACGTGTTGTTGAGCCAAATGTCTCTCTTTTGCTCACCATGGGTGTTTGCGTAGCAAGAGGGCTCGCCTTTCTATCTGACGGTCGCACTGAAGTCCTCGTGACCAATTTCAGTAATGAACACCGCCATTTATTTGGTGGCACAGCCATCGCCCACGTCGACCCTGTCCAAGAGGTGGCTGAGTGTTTCGCATGCCTAGAAGACACGCCTGGTGAAGTTGACGAAGAGGCAGTACGCGCCGTTCACATAAACGAGGGCCTCCCGCCCGCAGAAAGGCAGCAATTGCAAGAATTGTTGCTGCAGTTTAAGGACTGCTTTACCTCGTCGTCTAAGGTACGTCAGACGCCCATCACTAAGCATCGGATAGTCACGCACGATGGCGCGCGCCCAATACATCAACAGCCTTATCGCGTATCTCCCCGAGAGCGGGAGGCCATCCAAACGCAAGTGAAGGAGATGCTCAATGACGGCATAATCCAGCCATCGAATAGTCCCTGGTCGTCTCCTGTCGTTCTCGTAAAAAAGAAGGATGGCACGCTGCGCTTCTGTGTGGATTACAGAAAACTTAACAGCGTAACAAAAAAAGATGTCTATCCGCTACCTCGTATAGATGATTCCCTCGACAGACTGCGCCAAGCAAAATACTTTTCTTCGGTAGATCTGCGCAGCGGATATTGGCAAATAGAAGTTGATGAGAGAGACCGGGAGAAAACCGCCTTTGTCACCCCGGACGGCCTCTATGAATTTCGTGTGCTCCCCTTCGGACTCTGCTGTGCTCCAGCAACGTTCCAGCGAATGATGGATACCGTGCTCACCGGCCTTAAATGGCAAACATGTCTAGTATACCTGGATGATGTAATCATTTTCTCAACAACGTTTTCGGAACATTTGCAGCGGCTCAGAGTGGTGTTAGAAGCCGTCCGATCAGCTCATCTTTCTCTAAAGCCGCAAAAATGCCATTTCGGATTTACTGAATTGAAGTTTCTCGGGCATGTCGTCAGCTCCGAGGGCATCCGGCCAGACCCTGACAAAATTTCTGCCGTCGCGGACTTCCCGGTTCCCACTGATAAAAAAGCCGTCCGACGATTCCTAGGCCTTTGTTCGTACTACCGACGTTTCATAAAAAACTTTGCTAAGCTGGCCAGTCCTCTGACGCGCTTGACACGAGATGAGGAGCCATTTTTGTGGGGTGCCGAGCAGCGAACTGCTTTTGACGATCTACGACGTCGGCTACAATCACCACCAGTACTAGCCCATTTTGACGATGATGCCGCCACTGAAATTCACACGGATGCCAGCAACGTCGGTCTTGGAGCGGTTCTCGTCCAGCGTCCGAACGGTGTCGAAAAAGTGATCGCTTATGCTAGCCGTGCACTTTCCCGTGCAGAGTGTAACTACTCTACAACTGAGAAGGAATGTTTGGCCGTAGTATGGGCCATCACAAAGTTCCGCCCCTATCTGTATGGCAGGCAGTTCCAGGTTATTACTGACCACCACTCATTGTGCTGGTTGACAAACTTGAAGGACCCATGTGGCCGCCTAGCACGTTGGGCATTACGCTTACAGGAATTTGACTTCACCATCATCTACAAGTCTGGTCGCAAGCACACCGACGCTGACAGCTTGTCGCGTTCACCCGTGCAACCTTACGAAGGTAACGCAGAAGACGATGCATTCCTTGGTGCAGTCACGTCGTCCGACATCATCGCACAACAACGTGCGGACGACGAGTTGAAGCTGCTCATAGAGCATCTAGAAGGTCACCATCCCTCGATACCCTCCCACCTGGCTCGCAGGCTGCCATCCCTATGTCTTCGAGGCGGAGTGCTGTATAAGAAAAACTCCGCCTCCAGTGGTAAGAGTTACCTTCTGGTTATACCAGCCGCCCTCCGCCACGAGATCCTCCTCGCCTGCCACGACGAGCCGACCTCTGGGCACCTTGGATTCACGCGAACACTTGCCAGAGTGCGGCAGAACTACTATTGGCCCAACCTTGCCTCATGTGTGAAGAGATACATTCGGACCTGCCGTGAGTGCCAGCGTAGGAAGACGCCGCCTCTGAAACCGCCTGGCATGTTGCAGCCTATCATGCCTCCTAACACACCCTTTGAACAAGTCGGCATGGACCTCCTCGGACCATTTCCCTTGTCGTCGGGAGGAAACAGATGGATAGCTGTTGCAACCGATTACCTGACGCGTTACGCCGAAACGCAGGCTCTCCCTCAAGGCACAGCGTTCGAAGTTGCGCACTTCTTTATGCGTGCAATAGTGCTTCGACACGGCGCTCCGTCCGTCGTCATCACAGACCGAGGGAAGGCATTCACAGCTCAGCTTGTCCACGACATCTTTGAGCTGAGTCACACCAGCCATCGAACAACGACAGCATACCATCCCCAAACAAATGGGCTCACAGAACGCCTGAACAAAACACTGGCCGACATGATTTCCATGTACGTGGATGTGGAACACAGAACCTGGGACCAAATACTCCCGTACATCACATTCGCGTACAACACTGCGACTCAAGAAACAACCCGCTTTACACCATTCCGTCTAGTCTACGGCAGAGAAGTGCGGATGATGCTGGACGCCATGCTCCCGTGCGTGGATGATGACTTGACACCAGATGTGGGCTCCTTTGTCGAACAAGCCGAGCAAGCTCGCCAGCTTGCTCGTTTGCACATCACAGCTCAACAAGACACGGACTCCAGACGTTACAACCGGCGCCACAGGGAGGTTACCTACAACATCGGTGACCGTGTGTGGGTGTGGACCCCTGTTCGCCAAAAGGGATTGTCCGAAAAACTGCTGCACCGATATTTCGGACCTTATGAGGTGCTCCGTCGTGTTGGAAACGTGGATTATGAGGTTGTTCCACGTGGAACTGTGTCTACCGGTCGTCGGCAACCACGGACTGACATTGTGCATGTAATGCGACTTAAGCCATACTTCTCGCGTGAGAGCGATGACGCTGCACTTTAAACTGTGTTCGGGTTCTGCGTTTTAATTTATTTCTTTTTGTTCTTTTTTTTAACATTGTCTTCCTGCTTTTCCTGTTTTCTGCTTTGTACATACCCTCGCATCGGGACGATGCTCTTCTTTTTCGGGGGACTAATGCCACGGACCTGGCTCGAGCTACCTGCGCGCTAAGCCGTGACGAGGACGAAGTGGTCGCGTTCGCGTGAGGCGCGCTCGAGCTGGCTCTGTTCTTTGCGATTAAAAACCCTCGGCCGTTCTGCGGTCCCCCTCTACGTCTACGACTGTTCTCCGTCTGGCCTGTGACAATATAAAATAAAAGCCTTCCGCGCGCATCGTCGACTGCGCGCTTACCGTACGGGTAAGAGCGCTGTCGGCGTCTGGAGTGCTGC
The DNA here is from genome assembly GCF_055824585.1 of Amblyomma mixtum. Lineage (NCBI taxonomy): Eukaryota > Metazoa > Arthropoda > Arachnida > Ixodida > Ixodidae > Amblyomma > Amblyomma mixtum. The sequence continues at coordinate 9,271,725 of NC_143013.1, forward strand.
ACGCAAGTGATGATGCGGAGCGCATAGGTGCAGTGCGTATTCTTTGTAACACTTTTTGTTTTTACACTCGACAGGACTTGTGCCATCCAATCTGTCAACTCGTAGTCGGGAGCGGGCGCGGCCTGACAGCCGCCGCTCCTCGACGCGGTAGGAAGATCGTAACGAAAACGCGCTCCTCCGTGGATGAGGGTCTCGCTGGCACAAGCCGGTTCTGCGAATGACGTTTAGACCAAACGCCACTCGCCATCCTTCTCTGCGTACTACGATTTCTTCTGCTAGAGGGGGTCACCTTTGCAGCGTACACTGAAAACACTCAAGACGAAAGTAACGACGTGAACGAGGCGCTGCGTGCACACACGGTTGAACGTTAGGAATTGGATGCTAATTAGTTTCATAACTATAATAATAATTATCCTGAAAGAAAGGACATCAAGTTCACGCCTGGTAAAGGGGTGCCGGATCGCTTACAGCATTTTTGACCTGAACTGCGATTCGACCACTTCAGGTCAATTTTTTTTTTATTTTTAACCTCACTCCCGCGAAGCCATCGTAGCTGAGGCTGGCCCTCGCTGAAATACTGCGATAAAAAGCGCGATGTTCCTCTGCACCGCATATATCTCCGTACTGGCATCAACTAGCGACTAGCAGTATCTCCGTGCAGACCTGAGCATTTATTGCGTAAATCGCACTGAGAAAATTCTGCACCTTGCTCGCTTTCTCGGTCCGTTTCGATTACGGACCTTTACTCGAGCTCTACGTTTACCAGGTGTTCTAGCTGAAGGTAACTAAGGTTTTAACAAGACTCCCTTATGGGACCCGAAACGTCTTTTCATCTTTCTTTTGGTCAGCGCCGTTTATATTTCACCATGCTGCCCTGCACAGAAAAGGCTGCGATGCATTATCATAAAGGCAGTCATCGTCATAAAGCCTTTTGCACGGGTGATAAGGTGCGATTGGATTCATATTTGCTAGCGCTTAGTTAACACACGGGACAAGAACACAAATACACAGGACAGACGCTAGTCTCAAAATAGCTGAACTCACACATGCGCAGTAGCGTCTGTCCTGTGTATTTGTGTTCTTGTCCCGTGTGTTAACTAAGCGCTAGCAAATATAAATCCAAACGCTTTCCAACTAGCCCAAGTTTCCGCCTTAATAAGGTGCGAATTCTCAGAGTTTTGTACGGAAGCTGATTAATATATGGCGACAGTAGCTACAGTAGTCACTGTCTGTCGTTAACCAGGCCACCGTGTGCCACGAAACCTACTTCAGGGGCCGTATTATATAACGGTCCATTATCCAATCCGGATTCATTTTGTTCTCCGACATTGGTCACTGTTGTTCGGTGAGTAGCTGCGTCTTGCAAGCGCCTGTGGGAGGCGATCGGACCATTGCCTAATCGGCCACATGACCTCATCACTGTCTTCATGCGGCAACCGATGGTGAGCCGGTGCTGTAGGCGAGTGACGAATGCTATCGTCGAGGCGAGTACCCGCTACAGAAATAAATATTGCCGCCACTGGGATTCAAGCCCACGGCGGTGCGAACAGATGACCTTAGCTGGCCACTGCACGAGAGCCACTATGTTATCACCGCAGCCTATCATGCCTCGAGTTAAACTGCAACACAATCTTGTAATGTGTATTGCACATCGTCATCTTCGTCAACTAATACTACTATCCAAAGCAATATCGTCGCCAGATGTGCGGACAACTAAGCAAAGCAACACCATGAGCGAACCAGTCTAAACACATGCTTTCGCACCTCTGCTGGGTTTAACTACGTTAAAACCCTACCGCTTTTTTCTTACAGCTCCTTTCTTACACGTTATGTAAATATATAGCCTACGGATCGGAGCATATGTACTTGTCGGCTAAAGTGCTGTCAGAGAGTGTTTGCGTGCTTCCATACCTGCAAGCGCCCCCCTCTACTATAGGCTCCTGGCAAATGGAGTGTTTTCGTTGCACTCCCTGTCCGTTAACTTAAGCGGCCGAGTGTACACGCGCGCAGCGCTGGGAAGCATGCCAGAACACACGGTTCCGCGTCACGCCGCAAGCTTACGAAGCATCACGTACTAAAAGAGCGGCACAAACAGGAAGGACATTGCTGAGTGCTGAACATATATTAAAAAAGGAGAAAGGGAAGAAGGGGAAAGGGTAGAAAAGCCAAGAGGCCTGCGCGTGCTCTACGCCCCCCCCCCCCCCCCCCCGATAAATTTTAACATCAAACTACTTGAAAGATTTCAAAGCTACAAAGCTTTCTGCCCTTCTATCCAAATTACATGAATTGCAGAACAAATGATTCTCCCATTGACATTAACTACTACTCAATTTCGTCGAGGAAACACACAGGCTCGGCGCTACAGTTGAAAGAAGTGAATTAGTCGAATTCGTCACGCTGGGGCTCGGCACCATGATGTGCGATGTGCGGCTCGAAATAGTAACCTATTCTGATAAGTTCCAGATGTGTTTGATGAGCACTATCTGTAACGTGGCTGCTGTGATTATAGTGCGGTTAGGACTCTGTTGCAGTTGAATGTGGAGGGTTCCGATGAAGAGACACTGAAGGCAGCTAAACGCGTACATTTCCAGCACTTCCAGTTACTCTTTCCTTCGACCACGTGTAATACGTTGCTGTCAACACCGAGCGCGGCAGTATGGTTTGGTTTGTTTTTACGGGGTTTCACGTCCCAAAGCGACTCGGGCTATGAGGGACGTCGTAGTGGAGGACTCCGGATAACTTCACCATCTGGTGTTCTTTCACGTCCACTGACATCGCGCAGTACACTGGCCTCTAGCATTTCGCCTCCATCGAAATGCGACCGCCGCGGTCGGGATCGAACCCGCGTCTTTCGGGTCGCAAGCCCAGCACCATAACCACTCAGCCACCACGGCAGGTAGTATTCGCATTCTCAGTCACATACACTCAACCATTCGCAGGAAAGAGGAGTTGCGAACTCAAAGAACTTCGTAGCCGCGCACTATCGGCATACTGGACAAAAGGAGAAAAAGTTCGGTTGAATTTCTTGAAGGGCGCGTTGCACGCCAACTTCGAGTTGCCGACGTGACTTCTGAGCGTTTCGCTATGTCGCTCTTGCCTCTTCGAGCAGCTGTACTCAGCTATATACATTGAGTAGCAAAGTGCTACACTCGCGCTTTGCAGCTCGCGCAGCGTCAAATGCCACCCTCGGATTCACGGCATGAAAGAGCCGCGGCAGCGTGCCGGCTACGGGGAGAATAATAATAGCAAAAAATAAAATGAAGTGGCGGAGTAGAAGAAGCTTCCTTTGAAAGCGCGGCAGGCGGTGCCTGGAGGTTACCCCGCAGGTGGAGGGGGTGCATTACGGATTCCGCGACCTTTCCCACTTTCTCCCCTCGCGGTGCCTGCGCGCGCCTCTACCGCCCGCAGCGGCTCGTCCGCTTGTCGTAAAACACGACCGGAAAGTTGCCAACTCCGAGTGGGGCTTCGATATTTTGTTATTCCTCGCGCCGATACCGTGCGGAGCCGACGCGCGAGCGTGCGCATACGTTACGGAGCAGAGAGAGTTCCGAGGACTTCTCCGGCGCGGTGCACGCCGGGTGAAGACACGGAAAAACGCGCCGACTCGCTGCGCCCCCGCGGGGCCCTTGACGTCGAAAGAAGGGTGCAAAGGGGACGCCCTTGCTACGCCTTCTTTCGACGGCTCGAACGACGCGGCCGTGGCACCCACGTCGAGCGCGATGGTGGCGGCGGGTACATGTATACCTACTGATCTTATTTGTTTGCTTGTTTCTTTAAACAAGAACAAGGAAAAAAATGGCAATGTTTTAACATATTTAAACCCTGTAGACGTGCGAATGAATGCGTTTAACCTGTTTGGATCATGGATTTGTTTTGCTGAGTCGTCGGCACGTCTGGCGACGATATTTGTATCAGGTTAAGCTCTGATCGAGGTTAAGCCAATCCGATCGGTTCGCACCGAAGGTGGAAGTTGATGAAGACGACGATGTGCAATGCATTGCGCGGGTGTGTGTCTCAGTTTAACGCGAGGCGTGATCGGCTGCTGCTATATGTGATAGACTACAAAGACGCGATTTTGTTTTGGGATGTGTTGCAGAGGACACTACAGAAAGATTTTCTCCTAAATTCCTACAGTGTGCGCTACCTGGTTGTTTCCCAACCTGACTCGAAATCGTATGATATGATTCTTCTAATCGGACTTCTTAGTCTTTGGAACACGCGCATGCAAGACTGCAACGTCGAACCTGTTGTTTCGCCCAGAATTCACTTATCGTCGAATGTTGCTGCAGGTAACAGACATTTACAAAGAATTGGACATTTTATCGCATTGGTTTCCTCTCCTGATGCGCTGTATATCCTTGGCGGCCTTTTAGTTCTGTTATGTTTTCTATCATGTTTGGGCCACGTAGCTCGTACCTAGGCGCTCTGTACACAGTTTTTCTGTGTGTGTACACACACACACACACACACACACACACACACACACACACACACACACACACACACACACACACACACACACACACACACACACACACACACACGCACGCACACACACATGCACACGCGCACACACACACACGCACACACACACGCACACACACACGCACACACACACACACGTGGAATAAATACCATGAAAGAAAAAAAAGGTTGCGGCGATAGCATAGTGCTCTCGTGCAGTGGCCAGCGCAGCTGATCTTTTCGGGCCGCCACGGGTTCGAAACCCAGTCGTGGCAGTATTTATTTTAATTCGGCCCGCTCAAAGTCAGGGACCCCAGAAGATTCTTGGTTGGGTTTGACCCTGTGAAGAAGTGCTTTCGCATCAAAACATTATGTTTGGACCCACACCGGTGGCAGCAGTTCCAGGGCCATGGTCAACAACGGAGGGCATTTTATGAAAGAGAGCGTGTTTGCAAGCAATATTGGGTAATTGATAACAACGGCTTAGGCCCGAGTGACACCTTAAGCGTAATAGCTTATACACATCAAATCAGCATAAAAGAAAAAGCATGGAGACTAGGCGTGGTGATATCTATATAAAGGGAAAAGCTGTTTATTAAAGGAGATAGTGATGCCGGTATGTTCGCAGGTATATATATATATATATATATATATAAAGAACATAGCAGAGAAATACATATAGAAAAATATAGAGGGAGTGCGACACACACGAAAAAAAAAGTGCGGTGAACAGGTATTCAGTAAAAAAATACAACGTCCAGAGGCGGCCTCTGCTTTGTTATGCACCACAGGCTTGCATATTGAGAGGCGTATATATATATATATATATATATATATATATATATATATATATATATATATATATATATATATATATATATATATATATATATATATATATATATATATATATATATATATCTGGGGAAAAATAAAGGAACTAATTGGATGCTACACGAAGAGAGCATTACAAGCGGGTTGCCTATTAACGGACGCATGACGATTGCATGATGCTTCACGCCTGTGAGATTGTAGCCGTGCGTGTGAGCGCACTCTCGAGTGAACTCTCTAGTGTTTTTCTTTTTTTTTTTCGTTGGCTTGTGGCGAGAAGTGCCACGCGCGTTTAGAGTGTCGTCAGCTATAGTGCTCTGAGAAGATGTCCAAGGCCAGCCGTCCTCAGACTTCCGAAGTGAAAACAAAATTCGAGGAAGGAGTTGCGCACCACCACCAACCCGTCTACTATCTCCGTCCACGTGGCATATATATAATGATATATCTGGCTGAGCATGCTGTGCCAAATACCGTCGCTGCGTACCGCACTCGGCCGGGGAGTTGCAATTCGGTTCACTCAGTGCTACCAATGTCGGCAAGGAGTTTTCTGGCCAAATGCCTATCAACAAATGTGCAGTCGCTCAGCAAGACCCCATCGCGGCTATCATGGTCCTCATCGCGGCTATGGGGCTATCATGGTCCTCCATTCTCTCTCCTTGTACGACTCCTCAGGCAAGGTGTTGAAACATAGTCAGGTGATGTCGTGTCAACCTTGACGGCACACATGTCCTACCTGCTCTCATTAGTGACGAAACCGCGGCGGTGCAATTCACGCGCAAATGGCAGTATACCCGGAACTTTTGAATTGGTTCGCGGAGGCGCGGCGTTGATCATCCGTGCCAAGGTGGACGAGTTCATCGGCGAGAGGTGGCGCAATCGGGCCCGGCCCCCGCGGTCTACATGAAATGATAAAATAAAGTAAAACAAAACGAGGAAGACACTTTGCTTCGATAAGCTTCGTACGATCTCGTCGACCATCGTCTCACTCGTTGTTCCTGCACTGTTTGCGACTTGCATACAACTTAATTGCTCGCTTCCCGTTCGGCTGAGATAGAAAAAGGAAGCATAGCGGAGATAAAAAGAAATAAAATCGACGCTATACGACTTGCAGGGCGCGCTCTACGTGTCTGGCGTAAATGTGGTTTCGAAGACTTTCTGCGTCTGAGAATCAGCAACCTGATTTCCTGCCCAAGTAGCCGTGCTCACAGCTGCTGTCGAATAGCCTTGTGGTAACATGAGAGAGCGAATATTTATCGCGCACACAGAGGAAGGACACCATTCGAGCCAAAAAACACAACTGAAACTTTTTTGTCGTCACAACACATTTTCTGTGCAGTTTTTGTTCAAGAACTTGCAGTAACAACAAAGTTTTGTGTATCTCAAACAGAAAAGTAGTGCAGAAGTACAAACTACACAAAAATTCTATAGAAAATTATACAAAATAATATAAAAATCAGCGCTACGACCAAACGCGTTGTCGTACTTTTGACGCGGTTCTGTGGGTTTTTTTCTTCGGCTAGGATTGTTCTTTTCATTTAACATATACACCACTAAACTAGAACGAAAATAAAAAAAGGAAGCGGGTCTCTTTGTTTAAAAGAAAGTAAAGGGTTGTCTAGCCCTTGTTTATTCGTTTATTTGTGTATACACGCACGCTTGTATGTGTTCCAGCGAAGAATTCGCGCTTTGACATTAAAGACGTAAACCAGCCAGCTCAAGTGCAAGAACTGCAGACAATTATTTCTGTTCGTGTGGTTTTTACCGGAAGATGTCAGACTGTGTCATATGAAGACAAAAAGCTATGCTAAACGACGTGTAACTTGAAAAAAAAAACAAAAAAAAACATCACGACAGTCAGTCATCAAAGACACGGTGAGGCTATTTTTTCATCCATTTCACCCGTTCCAGCATGCCGTGACGTTAAGTGAATGTGAAGCGGTCTAATCCGAACGCCACTTACGCAGTGCTATTTCTCGTGAAAACAGTGACGCTTCATCTTGCCAGACATTACGCACGCATGTAAATGTAAGTAGTTTCCGCTCAATATTTAGCCGTACACTCACTTGCAGTCTTCTTGAAAAATTGTGAGGACACTTTATCAACTAAAGTGTTGAGAGGCGAAAGCCGAGTACACTATACCGTGACGACTTCCGGTGGATGTGACGTCACACCATTATCGTGGCTATATCGAAGTCAGCGCTATTTCGACGAAATTTTGACATATTTGCCTATAATTAATTAACTAATTATTCAACAGTCATTAAACTTGGCTTGTAGGCTCATTTTTCCCTCCTATATCTGATGCAACCGTTGGGTTTCTCTATCTCTTTTATTTCCCGAGTTAAACGGGTGTGACACGCTTTGTTAACGGACGTCAGTATGAGCCATTAAAGGCTTTCGCCTTAAAAGATCTTATGCTGCGGGCCTTTGTCTTGGGCCTCGCAACAGAGCCTCCCCAGCGCTTAAACCTTTGGACAGCGTGGTCCTTCCTGCAGAAGCGGAAGGAGCGGAAGGAGCCGCCATCGCACTTGCTCTGGCCCACTCCACCATTGACAAAAACGTAACCGAAATTTGCACAGATTCCCAGGCCGCGTACCGCCACTACCTAAAGGGCGTGGCGACGCCGGCAACACATCGTATCTTTCCACAGTCACAGCTCTCGACCGAACGGTTACTCTGTCGTGGGTCCCTGGGCATGCCTCGATCGCCGGTAATGCGCGCGTTCATGCGCTGTCCCGAGGACTCTCCTCCCGGACCCCGGATGATCAGGCACCCAACCGTGCTCAAGAAGCGCCATCGGTACTCTCTACATATCACCAAATCACCACATTTTACAAACTCAGCCGCATGACACTGCCACCACCCCACAGTGCCTTGTCGCCCTCATCCAGCGCCACATGGCGACAATTACAGAAAGGCTGTTTTATTTCCCCCGCCGTCTCTCATGCTTTCACCCCACCTTTCCTCCTGAATGTACCACCTGTGGCGTGCCCAGATCCACACTTTTCCACTACCTTTGGGAATGTCCTTCCCCAAAGGCAGTACCCCCCATCCTCAATCCCACTCATTCTTCCTGGGAGGCTGCTTTACGGACCGCTCAGCCCGCCGGCCAGAAATGGCTAGTGGATCGGGCTTCACGTGAAGCACAAGCCCGTGGACTTCTGGACCAGTAGGGGACCACCCTGGAAGATTTTTTTTGTGTGTGTTTAATAAAGTTGTTTCCATCCATCCATCCACGGAACGCTACCACCCGTTCGGCGCGATGCCTTGCCCTTTGAGCGCAAAGCTTTTTGAGGAAAGGAAACGGCGCAGTAATTCTCTGTCATCTCCGGGTACATCCGAACCGCACCGCACAAGAAGGGAGAAAGTCGGAGTGAAAGAAGGAAGAGAAAGAGGGGCTGTAATGAAGAAAATGAAAATTATATTTGAGGAAAGGAAATTACACAGTAACTGTCTCACATATCTCGGTGGACACCCGCCATCCGTTTGTCGAGGAAGGGAGGAAGTGGGAGTGAAAGAAGAGAGAGAAAGAGGGGCTGTAATGAAGAAAATGAAAATTGTATTTGAGGAAAGGAAATTACGCAGTAGCTGTCTCACATATCTCGGTGGACACCCGTCATCCGTTTGTAGAGGAAGGGAGGAAGTGGGAGTAACTTGGGTTTGTTTATGGGGTTAACGTCCCAAAGCGACTAAGGCTATGAGAGACGCCGTAGTGGAGGGCTCCGGAAATTTCGACCACCTGGGGTTGTTTTACGTGCACTGACATCGCACAGTACACGGGCCTCTAGAATTTCTCCTCCAAAGAAATTCGAGCGCCGCGGCCGGGATCGAACCCGCGTCTTTCGGGTCAGCAGCCCAGCACCATAACCACTGAGCCACCGCGGCAGCAATTACGCAGTAACTGTCTACGCAGTAACTGTGTCACGTATCTCAGTGGACACCTGTCAAAAGCGTGACACCTCTGCTGACAAGCTTCTGCTGACAGCCTTTTGTCGACAACGATGAGGCGTTAAAGACTTTCGCCTTAAAGGGCCTGTGCCCACCCCAGCGCAGCAGACGCTCTCTACCTCTCTTTGAGCGAGCCTCCTCTCCTTCCATTCCCTCCTCGAAATTCTTCTCTCCCGCTCCTCGTCGAGTAGGCTCGGCAAGGCAAAATCACCCCTTCGTTCTCCGGTGTAAGCCGGAGGCGTGGTGTCTGTGGAGTGCGTCACAGGGCGACGTCATGGCCCCGCCTTCAATAGAATTCTTTTCTTGGTTTTTGCATTTTCTCCGCACACTGAACGATCGAGAGGCGCGATCGGCTCGACCACCTAGACTTGTTAGCGAGCGCATCCTTTCATACATCTGTTTGTCATTCCCAGTTAACGAGCCACCTTTTCATTTTCTTTTAGGCCTCCCCACCGTTTCACGAGCGGAGGGGCGGAAGTCGGTTGTGTTCGAAACACACGGCGAAGCGCGGACCCGGCAACCGCCCGTTTGCTTTTCTCCATGCGTGTTTGTGTTCTGTGTGTTTGTGTCTTTTCTCCGCTCCAAAGCATATGTCATTCATTGGAGTCAAGGCGTACGCAAGATGCACGAAAGATAAGCGGTGTGTGTGCGGAGCGCTCAAGTGGGCGAGCGAGGGAAAGGCTCTGCTGCACTACTAATTAAAACCTTGTTTTGGGGGGCTCGCATAGAAGAAAAGAAACTGAGAAGGGAGCGCGCACGCAGAGCGTCTCGTGACGTGATCACGGCGGGGGGGGGGGGGGGGGGGGGGCGAACCAACTCCCTCAGTTTTACTATTTTTTTACTTTTTATGGCTAGGGTTCAAGGCTGTCGCCGCACGCTCCCTCCGCAGTTTTTTTTTTTTTTTGTTCCTTCATGCGGGTTTGTAGGCATGAGCCAGAACAGAAGGCGCTGCGGAAAGCCTTGTGCAGACGACGCGACGCCAAGGCTATGCCCAACCTTCTCCCGTCAGTCAGAACGATGCACCAATGGAGTGCCTTTAGCGAAAGTAGCCCCCCTTGACGTCAGCGGGGTGCAGAGTAGTGGGCCGGGCCCGTTTTTGAAGGAAGGAAAGAACGAACGGGCTTTGATTTGAATTTTCGCAGCTTTTCGGGGCGCGCATGGCTCTAGTATTTTGCAGAGGTTATCTTCGATGCCTCATCTATGCAGTGGGCTTGTTTTTCAAAAATGTCCGGACCCTGGTCAGTGGCCCTTTAATACTTTTGTCGCGATCACAGCAGCGTGGTGAGTGCTGTTTCTGTTTATGCTTGAGTGACCATTCTGTATTGTAGCAAATGCTATCCGTGAGGTAGGGGTGGAATGGCCTCATCAAAATACTTTTACTGCCGTTTGATGTGCCTGCTGAAGCAATTTCTTATGACCTTGCCTTTAAGTAGAAGTGCGCTCTCTCTTGCGTAAACGTATTTCTTTTTTTTTTCGCCTTTCGCGAAAGCAACTCTAAGCGAGTCGCTGAGCCATTTTCGCGAAGCTGACGAGAGGCCATACTGCGCACGCGCAAGGAGCAGTGACGCCACAAGGCGCACAGCTGGCGCGCCGTCGCCGTCGCTGCGCGGGTGACTCAGAGGTGCCGCCGCCGCACTCGCCAGTTGTGCATGCGCAGTAGCGGCGCATAGCTAGATGGCCGGGGCCGCCGCCGCTGCCGCGCGCTCTCCATCGTCTCTCTCTTCGTTGCTTTCGTAATCCTCCAGGTTTAACCAGAGCTAAACCACTGCCAATTTTTTTTTTTCCATTGATGGTTGACTTCCGGCCCTAACGCCACCGCAGCGGCCCAAAATAAAGTGGCCAAAGGAAAGGTAACTATTGAGTACGCATGGGCTCAAGGGCTTCAGGGCTAAATTCGCGCCTTAACGATCTACATACTTTATAGACAAAAGTCTATGGACAATCTATAGAGACTGTCGAGAGAAATTTGTGTAAGTGTGCATTCGACGACGCGTCATCTTTTAGCCACACACAAAGCGCATGCCCGTTTCTTGCTTCTGCCCTCTGCAACCGAGATGCGGCGGCGTATATAGAATGTCAATCCGGTCCTCTGCCGGGCAATTATCTCGCTGGCTGGTCGCCGGGAAACCGCATCGCTGTTTCTGCCGCACTCTCGGCTTCCGCCGTGCGGCAGCTCGACCGGAGTGCGAGCATCAAGGTGTCGTCGCTCGATATAACAACACGCCTCCCCCCCCCCCTCTCCATTCCTCTTCCCTCCGCCTTTGAGGAAGCTTGGCGGGAAGGGCGAGGACCCTGGCACTGAAGTGCGTCGACCTCGGGCATGACTCGACGTGCGCCGCGGTGCAGCTCCTAGAGAGCGGAGTCACCCCATGCTTCATTACCTCGATACTTGTATTACCCTGACGGTGCTTGAGTACATTATAGAGCGGAGGGCCGAAAATAGAGTGTAAGAACAAAGAGATAGTGTAAGGAAGGAAAGCTGTACTATGCGTATATCTGTTTCACCAACACAAAAATTACATGGAAGCAGATGTAAAAAAACAAAAAAACGTCTTTGTATGAATGATCGAAAAACACAACAATTTTTTTTTTTTTGTATTTCGGGACCTTACAACAGAAATTGACGACAACAGTATTTTCTGTAGTATTGTGCAGCCCATGTCATAACGACAGATCCAGTTCTGTTGCGACAACAGGTAACTGCGCAACTCTACAGAAAAATTTGTCTGAACGATAAGAGAACAAAAAATTGGAACTGGTTTAGCACTGTACTGTGCCCGGCGGTGCTTAAACATTTCAACACATCCTTTGATGACACGTGCCAGTTCTGTGGGGAGGTGGCTGACACCTTCCACATGGTTTGGGCGTTTCAATCAAACCCATCTATCCCCCCCCAACCCCAACCCCACCAGAGAGGACTGGGAGGCGGCCCTGCTCGGCTGTCAGGACCTAAAGTCCCAAAAGGCCTTGGTTCAACGGGCGGAGTTGCTTGCCAATGGGGCCCCGGAATAGGGGCTCCACCTAGTATTGTTAGGGGAAAGGGCCAATAGGGCCTACCCCAATCACCTCTCTGTAAAAATTTATTGCACTATAAATGTTTTTCACCACCGCCACTGCGCAGAAAGACAGCACAGGAAGGAGCGAACTTGACAGGACAGAGTGCTGTCTTTCTGCGCTGAAAACCAATTTCAGTAATGCACCAACTAGCCTGCCAAACATTTCGCGACAAAAAAAATTTCTCGTATTTTGGGACCGGCACTTTTAATAGTTACCACCAGGGCGTGCGTATGCAGTTTATTTAAGCAAATTAAATGAGAAGAATCGAATGGAATTTCATTAAGAAAGAAAAACTCACGCGGATTCACAATTAGTCTGCATTGAGAGAATGTTAACGAGTATTCTGCCGGATCAGAGATCGTGAAGTAACATTATCATGATTACAGTTTTGCCCTGCACTTTGTATTGTGTTCTTTGTTTCTCTGGCATGATGGTTGTGCTCATTTTGATGGAATAACGTGTGGTGCAATTGCATTATGAAACCATTTCAAGTGTACAGTTTTTACGTTTTAATTGAGCGTTATACTGCCATTTCGTTAGAAGCGAGTTATTTATGTCATAGTTGTTACGAATAAAGTGGAAATATAACAGTGTTGCAGGGTGGCTCACTGCGCATCTGGCTTGCCTTGAAATGTATACACTGACGCCAAAGCATGAACTTTCGGGTTTTATTCTCGGAATTAGGAAGTATTGTTTCTAGCAATGAAGCAAAATGTAGAATTTGCAAGTGGACCGTATAAGTGCCGGGAACATGATATAAAAGAAATAATTATTGCCAGTATTCAACCGATGGTTGCTATATTAGTATCAGAATTTCTTTTTGCTTTATTTTAACTTTTTTCTCCGGGCAGAAAATGCCTATGAGGCATTTTAAACTGAAATCCAGATATAGGAGAATTCTTGTGAGCGAACTGGCCGTTTCATTTCTTGTCGCTGTTACCTGCACATTATGCTGTGAAGCTGCGTTATGTTTTTTTTTTTTTCACTCGCGCCCTTTATTTAACGCTGCAAGCTCGCGACATTATTTTCTGTTCGCAGCAAGGCGCGGGCTCTCTTGCGTATGCTATGCATTGTTCACAGAATATGGCTACCGTTCGTATAGTCGATCGATGTCGGGGACAGTTCGCGAAAGTGCACGCCCGTTTCCTGGAAAGTTCTGACTCATGTATATATAGATCTGCCGACAGCTCCGGCCATTGCCATGCCTACGACCACCGGGTGTGCCGGTAGCTTAACTTAGCGAGTTGCTTAACTTTCATTGTGAACACAAGGCCGCCAAATATACAGTGTGCTTCTGGAAGTCTTATTCTACCTCATCATTATGCTTACCTTATCATTGTTCTATTTTATTTATTTTCAAGGCATTCTTCTGGGCTTGCTCCTGTTCGGTGTACTAAAGTGCGCAGTTTTACAATTAGCAAGGTGGTAGTGGCTATTCTCTGTTCGTCTCGGTAATCGATCTTGCATGCTTGCGATCAGCACATGCCGTCATTCATAACCCAGACCAGCTTAGGGATGTAAACCTACATACCATACCATACCATACCATACCATACCATACCATACCATACCATACCATACCATACCATACCATACCATACCATACCATACCATACCATACCATACCATACCATACCATACCATACCGTACCATACCGTACGATACCGTACGATACCGTACCACACCACACCACACCACACCACACCACACCACACCACACCACACCACACCACACCACACCATACCATACCATACCATACCATACCATACCATACCATACCATACCATACCATACCATACCATACCGTACCGCACCCTACCGTACCGAACCGTACTGTGCGGTGCCGCACCGTACCACATCGCACCGCGTACCGTGCCGTACTCTACCGTACCACGCCATGTAGTCTGCTTATTGCGGTCACACCTAGATGTCAGCAAAGCCGCGTAGCTGTGGTTTACGCTAGCTAGACTCTAGCTCGAATAACGAAAATATTTTCGTGAAAGTTGTGTCCGGAATTGGTGCGCAACCACAAATATTGCACTACGGTTCAACGTAGATTCACTGGGTGCGCAGCATTCTGCAGAATAAAGCACACACAATGTTTTGATGCCTGTACTCTATACTCCATCAAAGGGTAAGGACACCGAATGGTACCTGAGTACTCGGCGATGTTGACGTAAGAAGATGGTTTCTCATGAAAGGCTGGTTGTGTCCAACCTGTAATGACCAAATAAGTGTTAGTCATAAAAGAGACTAAATTAAAAAGTTTCCTTCGCGCGATTTGAAAAGCGCTCGCAACAAATGTGACGCCATGCACCGGTATAACGGCATTTCACTTGACGCCCGCGCTGATGTTCAGTCTTCACTACTTTTAGAGTCTCTCTCACTAGCATGATTTCTTGAGACCTCCCTCATCACCTGTTTAATCATGGCAGAGAAACCACCGCACAAGTGCAATGTTTATGGGAATGACTCAAGGTGCAGTGGATTTGTAGTAAGCGCAGCCATACCGTGCCATATGGCTGCGCTTGGGCGGATGCCAATGAGTAGTTACGCCCTTATTCCTAATAATCTTATTTTATCACACGTACATAAGCTGTTAATCATCAGGCCTAGGTTTGCCGAGTTGAAGAATTGTATGCAGTAAATAGAGCTAGTTTTGGAAGATCTTACTGGCCCTTAATGATCGGAACCTACCCGCTTCTTCTTCCTGACATGAAAACATGACACATTAGAAGGCTTGAAACATTACCCACCGGTTGATACCCACTCCGCGCTTGCTGAAGGACAAGATATAGGGCTTGTGACCATGATATATGCTTTAAGCTCCCACTATCTGCAAATTAATGCGAATATCGCCCGGGCCTGAAGCCGAACATGAGGGAGGACCTAACGCCGAGCATATTCTGAAATTTCCCGTCCGAATGGAGAGAAAAAAATTCTTCAGTCCTGAGTGGAAATTGAACCGATGGCAGCGCAAACAATCAGCTCCGTTTCCCGCTACCTTCTACCACACGGCCATTGCGGTTTTTTTTGTTTGTTTACTGCCTGACGAGATATATTTACATAATACAGTATGCCCCCAAAAAGAGGCGCGCCAACCTTTGATACTTGGCCATCGCCGCAGCTTCTCGCTTTGTGCTTTGGAGATCGACGTCTTATCATCTTTAAATCGTTTGTGCCGCTAAACAAACCAACAAAAAACGCGGTTTTGAGGAAATGAAAGGCGCACTAACCAATAAATGTCTCACATTTCGATGGACACCTCAATCGCGCCGTGAGGGAAAGGATGAAGGACTGAGTGAAAGAAGGAAGAGAAGAAAAAGTACCGTGGCGGAGGGTTGCGTATTATTTTGGACCAGATGAGGTACTTTACCGTGCATGACATCTCACAGAACACCAGAGTGTTTTGCATTTCGGCCCCGCCGAAACGGTGCAGTTGAAAAAAAAAAATGAAAATTGGTTTTGAGGAAAAAGAATGGCGCAGAAACTGTCTCACGCACCTCGATGGACCCCCGAACCGCGCCGTAAGGAAGGGATAAAGGAGGGAGTGGAAGAAGAAAGTAAGAGGTTCCGTAGTGGAGGGCTCCGGAATAATTTCGACCACCTCGGATTTCTAACGTGCACAGACATCGCACAGCACACGGGCGCCTATTTGCGTTTCGCCTCCATCGAAACGCGGCCACCGCGGTCGGGTTCGAACCAGGGCACTCCGGCTCAGTAGCCGAGCTCACTAAGCACTTAGCCAGAGCGGATTCCTTGACATATTTTGTACGACTCTAGAGCGAACCACACTCCTGGCTGTCTCGACGCTCCCCACTGCACGCTCTTACTTATGTAACGCGTCCGCGGTCCAGGAATGCTGACAGCCTCTAAATACTGATTCTGGCATCCTTCCAGCAAGGGCTGTGACCTCAGCCAAGAAAAGAACAACAACAAAACTTGACAGCGCCCTTGTTCCATCGCTCTCTCCAATTGTTCTCGTCGCCAGCCGCTTCTCACGGACCT
This sequence comes from Amblyomma mixtum, assembly GCF_055824585.1. Classification (NCBI taxonomy): domain Eukaryota; kingdom Metazoa; phylum Arthropoda; class Arachnida; order Ixodida; family Ixodidae; genus Amblyomma; species Amblyomma mixtum. Next base: position 9,288,035 of record NC_143013.1, read on the forward strand.
GCTTTGAGAAATGAAATGGAAAGATGTGGTCGGATCTGGCCCGCTGCTCAGCCGGTGCCTTTCCGACAACGGCGTCGACTCAGAGCGGTCGTCGCGGGGAAGGCGGCCTTAGCGCGCATCCCCCCCGCCCTTCCCCTTCCTCCCGGCTGTCACCGCTTGCCGCCGAGAAAATGGATTGTCCCTGGCTCACCCTCCCCGTACACCAGTGGCCCCGTTGAAACATTCGCGAGGGCAAAACGAGAACGTGAGTGAAACGACCACGATGGTGCTCTCGCCTGCACGGATGGAACATGGGCCCTGATCTATGTAACGGCTGATCTTGCAACCGCGGCATTAAGCGCGCTTTATTTGAAAGCTCGTGCTGCTACCGTAGTGTACACTCTTAGAAAAAAGGTAGTAGTACTTACTAACTTTGGGGTAGTAACTGGCTGTCACATATGTTACTACCCTGTTAGTACCTGCAGTTAGTAACGGGGAGGTTAGCTACAGTTACTAACCCACTGTGTTAGTAACCGGCGCTACCCGCAGTTAGTAACGGGAAGCTAGTAGTATTTACTAAGAAAATTAATAGAAACTCGCATATGCTGCAAAGTTCTTCGTACGGTGTGCTGGCGTGTCTTGTCTAATTTGTGCGTACTCGAAAAATAAAAAAGCTTCACAGTCAATTTGACTAACTCCGGAATCCAAACAGAGCTATCAGAGCGTGCTGGCAGTAAATCCCACACTTAGGTTTAAGCTTACCGCGCATTATATGTAGAAATTATGCGACATGATGGCATCAACGACCTTACGGCGCGCACACAAAGATTCAGAATGCAGGAAAAGCACTAATCAGGAGCAGCCACACTTGCGCACACATGTAGGGAAATCTTTCTTAGTCTTATATACTCCGTAAATCAGACTCTCATTTACGGGCTAGTGGCTTGTACCGGTTGAGCTAAGATACCGGCGTTAATTATGAAGTTGATATTGTAGAAACAGCTTAATATACCTAACCGCATGCCCCTGCAGAAATGTTTAATTAGAAAACCAATTTATTGGCACGACAGTCTGCGCCAGTTACATTCTTTGACTATATTTTGACTTTATTTTGGGGTAAAAGGAACAGTTACTAACTAGGTAGTAACTGGCGACCACAGTTAGTAAAAAGGTACCAAGTGCTACTTTTACTAACTATACCTCGAAGAGGGTAGTAAGTAGTCCGAAAAAAGTAGTAAAACGAAGTCAGAGTTAGTAACTGCTGCACTTACTACCTTTTTACTACCCATTTACTAACTTTTTACTAACTTTTTTTTAAGAGTGTAATAGAGAGTTTTGGTTACAGCGCAGTCCGCGTTCGCGGAGATCTATCCGTGTATGCAAAAAATGAACCCGAGGATGGCGCCCCTGCCACTTAGTTGGGTCCCCGCTAAGCGGATCACGGAACCGGAACACGCTGCGCTAAAACTCTCCAGTGCAGCCTAGCATCGTTTGTCCCCTTAAGAGGCACCTCGTACACCGTGTTCATTTTGAAGCTCTGTACTTCACTCCCGACAAAGGAAAGATGAAAGAATCACTAAAAGTGAATCGTCGCCGACTCTTCCTTCTTTGGTGGCTGGCGGGCGTGATTTCTCTTACGCTCATCATTTTTTTTTTTTTTGAAATTTTTCCCCGCCGACAGGCAACGCCGCCAACCACGTATATTGACCTGCGCTAGATGCTTTCGATGGCAAAACTATGACAAATTGAGATTTTTAACGGGATCCCTTATCATTCTAGAAGGGAGTGGACGCTTGTGCCTGCATCGGAGTATGAGCGGTATTCTGCGGTTGGCAGTAAATTTTGAAGCGGGTCAGAACAGGTCCAGACAGAAGAAAAATTCATCCAGACTTATCTCAAACGGTTCATAAATAAAAATTGGGGAATCTGGGGAAGCGAATAACTAATTTTGATAGATTTTGTTATCGCCGTGTCCATAGCCATCTTCCTCCACTTCGCACTGCATTTGGGCCTTTCCATTGTTGTAACAGCCTTCTGTCTCTTTGTTCTAGAGAGGCACTTTGCTAATGCTCTAATCTGGTGCAAATAGTAGAGGCTGCACCTAATTTGTCGTCAGTGCTCAAAAGCACTCTTAGTGGGGTGAGTGAGACTTCTGAGCAAGACTTCAGGGGCGAGAAATTATTTCCGATTCCCGTTACGGGTCGACGTCACAAACTTTTGAGGCAGTTATTCGTTTAAAGCATGATGTCTTCATAGAGACGAAGGGAAATCACGCTGGTAACCTTCGTTGAACAGTTGTCTTTTGCGCATAAATGTATCTTACGATTGCGCACGCAGCCAGCTCTTGCGAGCGAACTTGCGAAAAACGACCGTCCCTTTGTTTGAGTGCATTTACATGCGTGTTCAGAGCATGCATTTTGTAAACCAGCTGCCGCTTTCTGAGCTGCGAACCGGCTGCATGTGTTTGTGCGGCCAACGAATTGGGCAGCGCGAGGAATATGTAAAATATTTGGCCCGTAGAATGCCATGGGAAATGTTCTGAGAAGCACAGTGACATGGCCGCGTGATTTGAGGTATTGATTTCACGCACGAGTCTTCTCTGAACGCACAGCATGGATCGTAAGTCTTTAGGCCACAAGGAAGGCCCTCGATGTGTGTAGTTAGACATTTATTCCAAGCACGAGCACACATTTGAGGGGGAGGGCAAAATGCATGCATAGACTGACGCGGCCCATTCCCCCTATAGTGCACAAGACACAAAACAACGATATGCATAGTGGTAGAACATGTACAGTTTGGGTAGTTGGGTAGTTACGGCTAACCCAAAGTCGTAAATCTCCGAAGGGAGATAATGAGCGTTGTTCTGACCCCCGTAGGACTTTTCGGACTTCAGGGGTGCCACAGGTGCCCAACCATGCGCGGCATACTCACGTTGCCGGCTGTTCATGGGACTTTGATTCCACCTAGTGACCTCCTTTCATAACGCTGAGGAGGAGCGCCGAGGAAGGAAGCTACTTAGCACACTTTCTGGTGTCGGTACACATACGTAGGTGTCGCTTTAAGCGCCGGTATTTTTCCCATTCTATAGCCGAGACACCCGGTATGCAGTTGCTACGCCGAATGTCTGGCTCCTCGCGCCGGGCTCACTGAACGATCCTAAAGGTCTGAAGAAGGTGCACATGCAGTGCGATTAAGGAGCCCCATTTCGCGCTTCATGCACGGACCTATATCAGCTGTCGTCCAGTCATGTGCGGTTCTAGCAGCGCCCGTTAACGCGGAGGGAGAGCCTTCAAACGCCAGCGCTCGTCGATGGCGCTCTAGCGGACAAGCGCGAGGACGTGCCAGCAGCGGGCGTTGTTCCCCTCTCCTCCAGCAATAGCTCGCGGAAGGGACGAGTCAGCGCGCTTAGTTGCACCCTCCCTATCGCACAGGGTCCCTCCTCGCTCAACCCGGGCATCCCTCAGCGGATCGGCTTTCAAGGACAGAAAGAACGAAGCGACGCGTTCGCCAGTGGGACACACCGCGCTGCAACCACTGGGTCCTCCTTCGCTCGCGGCTGCTGCTGCTGCTGCTGCGAGAGGCCACAGAGTCGATCTGCTCTCGGCACGTGGGCTAGGTTGTTTCTGCGCGGACTACGCGGAAGATGCGTTAGACAGCAGGGGCCCCAAACTCATCTCACCACGCGGGCCACACTGACTTACGTATCCATTAGAGCGGAAGCTTGGGCGAGTTGGTACGACATTTTTCTGAATAACAGCGCGAACTTGGACGAGGACAGAAGAGGACAGCGCCCGTCCATGTGTCTTTATTCTGTCCTCGTCCAAGTTCGAGCTGTTATTCAGAAAAATTACGTATCCAGTAGCTTGAGAAGGGAGACGAGAAAACGAAAGCCAAAGAAAAAGAAAATAAAAATTGAGTAAACACTGGAAAGGGCATTTTTAAAAGATGAAATAAAGAAGACGAATGCAAACGAAAGGTGAACGAAATCTTCGTTTCTTTATTTAAAGTTCATCGTCATCATCATCAGCCTGACTACGCCCATTGCAGGACAATGGCCTCTCCCATATCCCTGAAATTAATCTTGTCCTGCGCCAGTGCTCATCTGACTTTCTGCCGCCCCCTGCTACGCTTGCCTTCTCTTGGAATCCACTCCGTTACCCTTAATGAGCATCGGTTATCATACCTTTCGATTATGTGCCCTACCCAAGACCATTTCTTCCTCTTTATTTCGAATAGAATGGCATTAACCAGTGTTGGATCCCTGATCCTTTCTGCCCTATTCCTGTCTCTTAATGTTACACCTATCATTTTTCTTGCCATAGCTTGCTGCGCTGTCTTTAACTTAAGCTTAACCCTTTTCGTTAGGCTCCAAGTTTCTCCATTTGATGTCACATTCAATGTTTCCACGTTTTTATCGCGAAAAGCGCACTGTTGAAATATGCAGGGACGGCTAGATGTCGAGGAATCATTTGCGGGTATAGATTTTCAGGCGGAAAAGAAAGTGAGTTAGGTTCGTCACGAGTAATTGCTGAAACCCTTAAGGCCAGAGGGCCGCGTGTTTCAGACCCCTGGGCTGGAGGTCTTGCTTGGCTAGCAGATGCAGTATCCCCAGCTTAACGTATTTATCTGCGCAACACCCGCGGGGACATAGCGGATGTAGGGTTTGCCTGCTAATCCCAAGTTCGCGTGCTTGAATCCCGGCCGCATTTACATGAAGGCGAGGTACAACAGAGCCTGTGTGTTGCGCGGTGACAGTGCACGTTAAAGAACCCCATGTGGTCTAAATTATTCAGGAGCCCCCCACTACAACGTCCTTCAGCCGCAACCCACATGCAGCTCCGGAAAGTTGATTATACCCCACATACTATTAACTACTGCTATTTATTCACGCAAGGTTACATAAAACCGACTCAAGACAGGCGCCGATACACGTGAGAAGCCTCTACACGCCTAGGAAACTTCCTTCTTAAGTCTTCTTGTAACGCTTCTCACGTCCATATCTTCGTATCAGTTTTGATTTCCTCAAAGCGAATGGAACTGGCCAGCACTTCTTTGAACGCTATACTCTCGTATAGCCCATTCAATGAAAAAAAAAAAAAAAGTAAAGAAAAGAAGGTGAAAAAGGCACTTCGACTTTCGGACCGGAATGAGCTGATAATAATGGAACAATAAGATACCCTTCAGCACGTGCGGTGCGGATAGAGCATGCGTCATGAATCGAAGATTCAAGGCGATGAAGCAATTTGGACCGGACCGTCATCGCGGTGGGCTCTCCTCACCTTGGCTGGGTGAACAAATATTCCGTACGCATGCAAACACGGAACCCGCTTTAACTCTGTAATGGTGGCACGTGTGTGACCCCTGCTCGATTTCATGGCGTCAACAAATAAATCCGTTTTGGCTATACGCTGGGAAAGACACGTCAATGTTTTTAGGTTTTTATTCTTCTATTTGTTTTGTAATGAGAAGCGTATGAGAACGAAGCTGTATAGGAGGTGTTCGCTATTCTTTCATTTGTTTTGTGATGAGATTCGTATAAGAACGAAGCTGTACAGGCGGTATTCGCGGAGGAACGTAGCAGCTGCCGCAGATTTGCAGAGGTGATGTGCTTCTCGGGACTCATGCTCAGGGTGCGCTTTAGTTTTGATTGAAACTCAAGGATGTAAATATAAATAAACGAGCTTTCACTTTTGCCTTTTTTTAAGCGCAAAAAGAATGGAACTTTTCAGCCAGGAAAATTTTTGGAAAAGAGAGATATAGAACGCTGACTTAGGCTAATCCTAAGATTTATTATATTGACCTGTGATATACCCAAGAGTGCGTGAGGCATAACAGCTGCGCTGTCGCGAGGTCAGATTTCGACATTGATGTTATTTTATGCAACTACGGCGTAATTCCCGCAGTTATACGTAACGCACTAAAAGTAACTGATTACTTGTAATAAATTACATTTCCTTCGAATTTTGTTGTGCAGTCATACATTTCGCAAGGGGTAACGTTCTCGGTAACCTAATCACCTTCTTCACTAATCGATTACTATAGTAATAAGTTACTTCCTACTCGAAAACAAAAAAAGTTGTAACCGGCGGCATAATGGTGGCAAACACTAGTGCTTGCGCGAGGTATCCTTTCGCGGTAAAGAAAGAGGTTGGGCTGCGGAAAAATTTCAACAATTAATATATTTTTCTAGTTTGAGCCCTTCTGCTATTGTACTCAGTTTTTTTTTATCGCACATATACTTCCTTGGCATTCACCACCGTACCTTGGCCAATACCCTCTCGTGGGTATGTGCCATGTTTACTGAGAAGAAGAACGAGGAGGAGGAGGAGAAGAAGGAGAAGAAGAAGAACAACAACAAGAAGAAGAAAAAAGCTGTACGCGCAAGGATGTTATTATTTATAACTACTATTATTATTATTTTTGTTCTTTTTGTTTTGTTTTTTCAATTTTTATTTTTTCATCCTCTCCGTGCCCTTCTTGTGGTTGACTCCCCCGGTGTTCCTCTCCCGTGTGCTTTCCTTTTGCCTTTACTACGTACAGGTGAATACCAACCTTTACCTCCCGATTCTTGGCCGATCCCCCAGAGTGGGTATGTGCCATTCTGTCAAAGGCTACAACAACAACAACAACAACAACAACAACAACAACAACAACAACAACAACAACAACAACAACAACAACAACAACAACAACAACAACAACAACAATATCCAGACTTGCAAGCCCCAGCTGCCTGATTTGACTTGACTCCGTGTTCCGCGATTCGCATTTCTTCATGACGTAACAGCAGAATGTTATGTCTAGTGTTGTGTCCCCTTATTGCTTTTGTGTGTGTGCGCCCCCTCCTAACGACCACTCGCATTCCCCTCCTAACGACAGTTCGCATCCTCCTCCTAACGACCACTCAATCCTCCTCCTAACGACCGCTTGCCCCTCGTCGCACGCTGTCACCAGATGCCCCCCCACGGTGCGCCCCCGCACCCTCCTCCTGTTCTGGGAAGCCACTCCCTGCCGTGGACGCTTCTCCCCTCCCTCCTTTCTTCGGGCGGCCAGTTCGGCTCCTGCCTCGGTCGACGCTGGTCGCACCCTCTTCAGCTTTAAATAAACGAAGTCTTAAAGTACCGTGTGCGTCTTTCGCTGCATTCAACACAGCGACCGGACACGACAGTGGCGACGAGAAAGTGGATTCGACCCGCGCTACGCAACGCTATTGACAAGCCATGGCTACGCGAGGGTTTCCCAATCAGATACCAGAATTCAACGGCTCATCGTGGTCATCGTGGGTTGGACGCCTTCAGTTCTACTTTGAAGCTAACAACATCACAGACCCAGCCTTGAAGAGGGCCAACCTGCTGACGCTGTGCGGGGAGCAGACCTACGATACTGTCTGCGCCCTTATTCAGCCAAGCACACCAGCGGCAGTGTCTTACGACGACATCGTAAAAGCGCTGCAAAAGCACTACGACCCAAGGCCATCCGAGGTCTACAGCCGGGCTCGCTTCCAACGACGAGATCAACTGGGAGGAGAAACTGTGAGCGCCTACGTAGCCGCGCTCAAGAAGCTCGCTGCCGACTGCAATTTTGGAACGCTGTCGACAACAGCTACCGGGCAGGAGGGAGACGCAGCTTCTTCTGCTAACACCACCATGCTTCCCTTGGACGTGATGTTACGCGACAGATTTGTGTGCGGACTGAGTGACGAGTCACTGCAGCAGCGCCTGTTCGCTGAGAAGGACCTCACATTCAGCAAAGCTTACGACATCGCCGTTCGAGCGGAGAGCGCCGGTCACCAGCAGAGAGGGATTCGCCGGAACACCGAGCCGGTACACCAGACAAGCAACCAGGTGCGCAAGCCTTCTGTTGTAAAATCGGTCAAAAAGGCACAACGCTGCTGGCGGTGTGACGACCAACACAACCCCCAGGGATGTCGATTCCAGTCAGCCACGTGTAATTTTTGCCACAAGCGAGGGCATATCGAAAGAGCATGCATTACGAAACGGAGACTTGCCAAGATAAAGTCACCTTCCCAGCCTAATCACAGCGTCAACGCCTCAGAGAATACGCCGCTATCTGATCTCCATGGAACAACATCAGCAACACCATCTGTGTTGTACGACCTGAACACCATGAATCTCGGCACGCGACCGAAGATTTTTACAGAAGTAAGCGTACATCACCAGCTGATTAAGTTCGAGGTGGACTCCGGCGCAGCCTGTACTCTGATCAGTGAGGACACGTTCCGAACTTCATGGCCATCTGACGCACCCGCCCTGCAACAAGACGACACGCACCTGCGAACGTGGTCAGGACAGAATCTGCCACTATTGGGCTCTGCCAACGTGCAGGTTAACTACAACGGCCAGACCCATACGCTACCTCTGCTTGTTGTGAAGGGCACAGGATCAAGCCTTCTAGGGAGAAACTGGTTTTCTCCACTAGGCGTGATGATATGCGGTAAACATCAAAACGCCGATGCGCTAAGCCGTCTGCCACTAGACGCAACTGTTGACGAACCATTTCCACCAGGAGACGTTCTGATGTTCGAAGCGCTGCCAGAACCTCCGCTTACAGCAGGCACAGTTGCAGCATCTACGCAGAAGTGCGCAGCTCTCCGGCTAGTTTACACAGCTGTTCAACAAGGCAACGTGCATAAACTCAAAGGGGACAACTTCGACGCTTACCGCAGGCGAGCTACAGAGTTGAGCACCCATCGCGGCTGCATCATATTTGGGTCCCGAGTTGTGATGCCGAGAGAACTACGCGCACAAGCTATGTCTCTCATCCATGCCGGACATCGGGGCATCGTTGCAATGAAAAAGTGTGCCAGAAGCTACATGTGGTGGCCTGGCATTGACAACGACATCGAAACAGTGGTGCGAGAATGCAAGCCTTGCCAGAGCAGCCGGAGCGCCCCGCCGAAAGCTCCTGTCCCAGAATGGGAAAAGCCAGACACACCATGGCACACACTGCACATTGATTTTGCAGGGCCAATTGAGGGCTGCACTTTCCTTGTGGTCGTAGATGCCTACACAAAGTGGCTTGAGATAAGGCAAATGGGACAGACGACTTCGGCAGCAGTCATTGACAACCTCCGATCACTATTTGCAACGTTCGGCCTGCCGCGCAAGGTAGTGTCGGACAACGGAACACCGTTTGTGTCTGCGGAGATCCTCAAGTTTTATCGCGACAACGGGATCTCATCAGTTACATCGGCCCCCTACCACCCAGCGACAAACGGACAAGCCGAGCGCTACGTAGCCGAGCTAAAACGCGCCCTTGAAAGAGATCAGACAGGCTCGCTGCAGCGCCGCCTTGCGCGCTTTCTCTTCAAGCAGCACACGACGGTTCAGAGCACAACAGGCGAGGCCCCCTCGAAAATGATGTTCGAGCGTGAAATGCGAACCCAGCTCACAGCCATCCTCCCCGAGCCAAAGGCAGAGACGTTCCGGGAAGAAAAAGCAATTCCGCGCTGCGGCACGCTTAATGAGGGGCAGCGCGTCCTCGCCCGACAGTTTCTGAAAAAGCCACGCTGGGAGGAAGCTACAATTGTCAGACGCATAGGCCTGCGCTCTTGGCTCGTCAACATACATGGCACAGTAGCACGCCGACATCTCAACCAGCTGCGTAGATTTACGACGCCGTCTGAGAGCTGTCCGCCAGCGGAGAGAACACGTGCACCATTTTCCCACATAGCCTGGCACCTTTTCCCGGAAGAAGAGACTTCGCCCAGGACAGACCTAGGAGACACAGCGAACAACAGCCAGCCTACAAGTGTTTCTCCCCCGAGCGCACAAAGCCAGCGCGCCTCCACGCGTGAGCGCCGACCCCCTGCACGATACCAGGCAACTTTCTAAGGGGGAAGGAAGTGTTGTGTCCCCTTATTGCTTTTGTGTGTGTGCGCCCCCTCCTAACGACCACTCGCATTCCCCTCCTAACGACAGTTCGCATCCTCCTCCTAACGACCACTCAATCCTCCTCCTAACGACCGCTTGCCCCTCGTCGCACGCTGTCACCAGATGCCCCCCCACGGTGCGCCCCCGCACCCTCCTCCTGTTCTGGGAAGCCACTCCCTGCCGTGGACGCTTCTCCCCTCCCTCCTTTCTTCGGGCGGCCAGTTCGGCTCCTGCCTCGGTCGACGCTGGTCGCACCCTCTTCAGCTTTAAATAAACGAAGTCTTAAAGTACCGTGTGCGTCTTTCGCTGCATTCAACACAGCGACCGGACACGACATCTAGTGAGTTTAAGCTTTGTCCCTTCAGAGCGCGAACAGCAACGAAGCTCAACGCATTGCGTAAACTATACGAGCTGGTGCGCTATTACACAATAAATGATTACAACACCAATGAAGCGACGGTCCCCAAATATTGCTTGTTATCGCCCATTCATAGCTGTGCAACTGTTAAATTACTGGTGAAATTAAGACCTCACTATAATTCTATGTGGGAGCTGCTTATAGTTAATGATGCATCGCAAGGGATAAACGGAGCGGGAGTAACAAGACACGGGAGAAAGGAAACAACTGTGTTTCTCTGCTGCTGCTGTGTGACACGCAGACCCTGAACCGAAAGGGGAGAATCCGCAGGCGCTTCCGTCATCATTACATCGTTCCCCCTCGCTTTCAACTTTTCAAGCGCCAGCCAGGCTATAGCAGAGTGCGGCTTCCGTGCTCACCAGACAAAAGTCGCGAGAGGTTTAAACCTCTCAGCTTTCGGCAAGTATGGGCCGCTAGGGCAGCCTGCAGACCGCGGCGCTGTGTATGACGCGGCTGAAAAATTAAGATCAGTAGCTCCCTACGGAATGGCTACATGTTGTACGTAAGCCGATTCTAGGGAAAGGTTTTTATTTTTCGTTGACTAAGTGCTTTTGTTGAGCCTGTTGACTTTAATTCTTGCCGAGAAGGCTAACTTTGAACTTTTATGACTGAGTGCATTGTTTATTGTTTTCATTATTTTCTTGAAGCTAGAGAAACAACTTTTGAGTATGTCATTGTTATCTTAGTCAGCTGTAGCTCGTGTGTTGCCTAGTTGACTGTAATTGGGAGCGATTACGTGGGCAAGAATGATTTACTTTAGGACTAGTTTTATCGTCCGCATGGTTGCCTCGTTTTGTTTTGTCCAGTCATTTTGCCCCATAGCTTTCAATGTGGTCCTTTTCTACTCTACTCACATCTCGCATTACTGCACTCGGGCCGTGACTGTAATAGTTCATTGGTTCCGCCACCTGTTGTTGTTGTCCTCATGCTTGACATATCAGGACCAAACAAAATGGAAACCAAAGGAAACGTTACAGAATACTCTGCCTATTTCGGTCTGGCTTCATAACGCAGACACGCCACACTGCCGTATTTCAGCTCTATCTGCTGGTAATTGAGTAGTAGTCTAACCGCGCTGATATCGTTCACTAATTCTCCAAGGGCTTCCTGTGAGACAGCCTAGGGAATTCTTGATCATCGCCTTGTTTACCACATGCAGAAGATGGGGATATTTAGGTCGGCAAGGGCTGAGTCTGACGTCGAGCTTTGCTCTTACTCGTTTCATGGCGATGACAACCCAGAAACTCTTTATAAAGAAGCAATCTTGAGGAACATTGTTCCCATACGTGACAGCTGCTTTAATGCGGTGTGCCAACACAGCTATTCGACTGTTCGCATCCATCGCGGCTCGGCAATGTTAAAAGTAAAAATAAATAAATAAATAAATAAATAAATAACGGATCATAAACGCAGTCTGCACTTTTCAGTTTCAGCGCTGCATTGTTAACGGCGAGATTCCTTACTAGCCTGCTTTCCTTTTTTTTTTTCGTACAACGGTATATCGTGACTCTTGAGGCGTGTCATCTGGATCCGCAGCCTCTGACATTGTCGTGGCTTGCTTAGCTGCTGCGTTTTCTCTTTTCGCGCCGCACAGATCGACGTTTCCTCTGACCTTTGCTTATTCCAGTCCGCACCTTCTCTCAAACTCCGCATCTTGGTGCGCGGTACAAGTCTGTAGACAGCTCGCTTCGAAAAGTAGGCCAATTCTGCTCTCTGCGTCATTGCTGCCCTCTCCGGACGTATCCCCTGCGGTTTGCTTCTTGTTGTGTGCTCTTTTCTTTCGTTCATACACGTGCGCAACATTTTAGGATCTTTTCTCGCTTATTTCTCTCTCTTTTTTGTTTATTCATGCAGGCACGGCGCTATCTCGTCGGTCACCGCCGCCAGGGGGCCTGTTCGCAGCGCGGTCGACGAGCGCCGCGCGCGGAACCGGGTCCGCAGCCGTGGCTGCCTCGGAGGAGGCTCGCACAATGGGCCCATCGGTCTCTGTCGAATGACTCACGCTGTGTTGCCACTGATCTCCTCCTTTGCATTGAAACAACGCTCGCAGCCGCCGTCGCCGCTCAATTGTGCGCAGTTCAAGTTCAAGGACTTGCGCCGCCAGCGTCCTTTTAGAAGCCGTCGAACGGCGCTGTGTAGTACGGGCGCTTGCTCGTCCTTTCTTTTTTGTTCCTTGCCCGCTACCCCCCAGCTCCACCTATACGCGGGTTGCCACCCTTTAAGCACACGTGCACAAGATATGTGTAAAGGCGCTGCGCAGTATCTAAAGGATCTAAAGTTTTGCGGTACCCGCCGACGTGGCACACTGCATGGTTATGGCGCTCCCGGCTGTGGCGGCCGCATTTCGATGAAGGTGCACTGCGAAGACACCCATCTAATGAATGATGTCAGTGCACGTTGTAGAGCTACGTGGTGATCTATATCGATCCGGATAGCCCTCCTCACTCAGCGAAGTTTGCCCTCCGACCTGCAATGGCCACCTGTGTCGTCGAACACACCCAGGAGATGGTCTCCGCCGCCACCATACGAACCTCGAAAACTGCGGAAGCAGAACATGCGGCCATCGCTATCGCAGTGGCCCCCAGCGGCCCTGCAAGAAGACTCTGCGGCCTCCAAGCTTACCTCCTGTCCCCTTATAAAAAATGTTTTCACCACCGCCACCGGAGCCGGTCCCACGGCAGTATAGTCACAGCTCAGTCAACGGTCTACATTTGTATTTCACGGCTACCTACAACGAAAGTAAATCAAACTACAGTGATATATGGTGTGCGTAGGCTGGAGATTTCATTATAGGGCTGCTTACTATGCTACAATTCTTTGCTGTTTCTATTCTCGAAATTCTAGATGCCCGTGAAGCGTGCGATGTCAGTGCACGTTAAAGAACCCCAGGTGGTCGAAATTTCCGGAGCCCTTCACTACGGTGTCCCTCAAAGCATGAGTCGCTTTGGGACGTTAAACACCCATAAACCATAAATATTGTCGCTAATCCTGTCACTGCCATTGCATGTGCGCGCACTCCACATGGCTACCAACAATGTGCATGAGGGACTGAGTGGAAGTGCGCGTACGTCCACAAACCCCGGTTTTTCCATCCGGTAAAGGTGTCCACCGTTCAGATTCAAGGGTTTCTGAGGAGTGGAAAAGGTATTTGGAAGAGATTTCAGCGCTTGTCCTATCGTACCTTCGTCCTTCGTGGCTGCGCCTACTAATTGGTAAGCCATGTACCCTTTAGAAAGGAAGTCAGGGCTTCTCAGAGGTACTCCGAGGTGTCGCATGCAACGTACCCGCGGCGTTCCTCTGCTGAACCTGTGGTGCACCCGTGGCGTACTCATGGTGAACCTGTGAAGTACACGTGGAGTACCCGTGGTGAACCTGTGGTATACCCTTGGCACAGTGCACTAGAAGAGGCTGCAGTCGCCCACTCCTAAACTCATTCCAACGGCGTTACCGAGTTTGTCTGCGAGCAGAATTGGTGATTTGCGTTGCGCCGCATGCTTGATGCATATAACGACGAAATGTTGTTTTTTTTCGTCAGCCCAGCCGTGGGCCTACAGCGATTTAGAAAACAAAATGCGACCGCTCGAAAACTTTCCAACGCTGTAGTGATGCCACCCGTTACTGGTGGCGCTGCGACCAAATATTTTTGAAAGCGGGCTCCAACTGGCGTAGAGCGGCAAGCAGGGCTAGTTGATGCATCTGAGTCTCATAAACTGGGATTGCTGCCCTATTGGACACAGACAACAGATGAGATAGTAGACGGGACATGTGCAGTCCCGATTACTACGCCTCTTCTGTTGTCCGTGTTTGTCAGCGCAGTACCACCAGATTTTTCCAGCTACTAGTGACACCGTTGGGGTCACGCGGACACCTCCGCCCACTTCGCTGCCTTATGGCTGTACTTGTGGGTTACCCTTGGCGTGCCAATGGGATACCTAGAGGATAATCTACTGGCCCTGGTAAGAGAGCGCGGACGTGGCCATTAAGGGCAGGGGTGAAGTGTCGTGAAGTCACTTCGTTGGACGCCACCGCAGCGGGATCCAGCGTCAGGCACTATCGCTAGCTACAATACTGCAAAGAATAGAGAACATCTGAGGCAACCCATCCCCAACACTTTGGTCTTGTTTAACTTATTCTTATTTTTCTGCAGCGTTGCTTTAAGTGCAGCGCAAGAACGCAAGGGCTCGTTTCGCGCATATGTAGAAGTACTGCCACTCCAGAGTTTTGCAGCACGCATTACTGAACGAAGCAAACGCATTGGGCCATGCGGCTTCCTGGAAGACCTAATTGGGTTCTTCGCAACGTCGAGTTTTACATTAAGCGGGGATTGTAACTGATTACCAAAGTGTTTTCGTCCGTTTCCCTGCCGATGTTTTCGTCAGACACGGTTCTTGCAACGTGGAGTGCTGAACAGCTGCGAAAACGTCGAGAGACGGCTGTACCCTGAATGTACGCGACATTCTAGAGTTAACCGCGATGCAGGTATACGATGTGGCTGCACGATAGAACGGCAGTGGAATACAAACGTAGAAGGGAGCAGGTCGCGAGTGTTTGTGTCTCTTGTATTACCGTCGCGTCGCAGGATAGCCTTGAAGCCCAACACACACACACACACACACACACACACACACACACACACACACACACACACACACACACACACACACACACACACACACACACACACACACACACACACACACACACACACACACACACACACACACACACACACACACACACACACACACACACACACACACACACACACACACACACACACACACACACACACACACACACACACACACACACACACACACACACACACACACACACACACACACACACACACACACACACACACACACACACACACACACACACACACACACACACACACACACACACACACACACACACACACACACACACACACACACACACACACACACACACACACACACACACACACACACACACGCGCGCGCGCGCGCGCGCACTCTACGGCTTCGGACAAGTAAGTTATATGCATGCGAATCGGCTGGCGTAAAAACACAGTGAAAATAATTCAGTGAAGCAGTTTTAAAGCATTACCTGTCAGCGAGGAACCACAAACAAGAGTGGAAATAAAAAAAAAACCCACAGAACGGCTGCGATAGTGTAACGCGAATGCTTGAGCCTTAACTGCGGCGTGCAAGTAGAGAATTTTTCATCAACATGTTTTTTTTCTCTCTCTCTCGCAAACTAAGAGAGCCGAAGGGTAATCCGGACTTGCCCAGGACTGCAGTGATACTCTGCTTTGGGCTTCTGTGGATTTCGAACCAACCACCTTCCGAAGCCGAGACCGACGCCCAAGCCACTAGGCCACCCGGAGTCTCCCTCCTATCTCTCTATCCCCCTTATATTTACCTCATCTCCCCTACATGAGGAGAGAGGGATCTCCCTCTTCACTTTGCAACTCCAAACCGAGGCAGCTGTCAGGCGGTGCTGCGGACGCCGACGACGATGGCGCGAAACGGAGGAAAGAGCTAACGCTCTAGAAAGAGCAGAAGAACAATATATCTAAAGAATACGGAACGGAGTATTTCGTCAATAATGAATGTCAACAAGCACCGTAATGTGCCACATTACGAAAATTTGCTGTTGTAATTGAAGTTTACTATATTTGATTGAAAAGTGGCAGTCCATTAATGAGACGATTTGACAGGGCAACAAACTTCCATCATCTGATTAATATGACCAGTCACGAGTTCTGGTATGTCCATTGCGGCAGTCAGCATCTATGCAAAAAATAATCGCAATGCAAAGTGTTGTCCGTAAGGTAAAGAGTTCTTGTTATAATGTATAATAATGTACATGTATATATAGTATATAGTATCTGAGACGCAAGAAGCCATGCCTTAGTTGTCCATGACAGCAGCTGTTGGTTAATAAAACCAAAACAACCTCAGAGTTTTGGTCTCCTCGGTCTCCAAGTTTTGTCAACAGCACTGATCAATCTTGCCAGTACGTTACTACAAACGCAGAACAAACACCGGAAGTTCAAGTTTTATTTCTGCTTCCTGAAACAAAGTCTGTAGCTTGAGACTTGCTACCAATCCACTGTTAGAAAAAAGTGAGCGACTCGGTATTGATTCGCACCTATAAAGAAGAAAACAAATCAATTATTTATTTTCTGCGTGCGGACAATACAAGAGGAAGTGAAGAGCGCTTGAGGGCTTGTACAAAGCGAACTTGTGAGAATCGCTGTGTTTGCTCGTCGAGCGCTTTGACACGTGCAGTTCTTTCTGACAGAGCTGCAGTATTTTTTTTATTTCACCAAAAAAGATCAGAAGTAGCCATTATTTCCTGATCATTAAAATTTCGTATAATAAATTGCGCTTAGAAAAACGAGTAGAAAAAATGTGTTGTAAAATCGACGCAGTATAGCGAAAGGAGACCCGAACTTTATGTATGTGTGGTAGTTCTCAGAGATATCGGATCTACGATAAAGGGGCACTAAAGAGGAATACTAAGTCGGGCTAGACTGACAGGTTCGCGTCACACGATAACACATATGTCATCTTAACCGAAAACAACGCTTTTATAACCAAGAGAATTGCGTAAAAACGAAGTACACGTGGCGCCATCACTTGAGGGTTTGTACAACTGCCTCCGGTTGCATATTTATGCGCTTCGTCGAGAGACTCTATTCCGCCCTCAATTGGCAGTGAAAATACGAGAAAAGCAGCCTGGCGACGGTAGTGAAGGATGCGAAGAGTCGCGTAGTGAAAACAGCGCGAAAGAGACTGACGGAGAGAAAGGCTAGACGCAAACAAGAGCGCTTAAACTTTCGCCTAGATCACATTCTGTGCACACAACCTGCGTGCTGCCGCTCAGCAAGTTGAGGACAGCAAGCCCTCGATGGCATTCGCACTCTGCTGTGTTTGCTAAGCGGTCCGTGAAGCTGTTTCTCTCACACTTCAGTTGTCGAATCCTGCGGACGCTCTGAAGTTACAGAGTGTCTGTTTCTCTCTCTCTCTCTCTCTCTCTATTTTTTTTGTACGCACTCAAGGAGACACCTGCACATCGTCAACGTGCGAAGTGCTACGAAAGCGCTTGGTCTTCTATGTTTTCTGCGCAGTAGAACAGCGGATATGTTTTGAGATATGCTGAAAAATATCTGAGGAGTGCGACAACCTTGCATCATTACCCCTTATTTGGCTCGTTAAAGAAAAGCATTTCTTAGCGCTGGTCATGTGCATGCAGTACGTGAGGTAATCGGCACGCAAGGCGGGATTTTAGCGCATTTCATTCGATGCTCGTTCTCTGCGGCGAATCTGTAGCATACAGATGCGATGTGCAGATAAATTGGTATTAACGGTACACGCGCTTGCGCGAGAAAAGACGTTCAACCAGCTGATGTGTATTCGTCGAGATTGCGCGTGCATTTCCTGCCGACAGCTAGAGCCGGCAGTCACCTGACTGCAGTTGGGCGGAACGTACGGAGATTTATTTACCGCTTACAACCCACAGAAAGCAATTCACGAACATAGAAATCGCAACGACCACAGCAGAGTCAATTAAAAGGATCCTGTGCGGTCAAACTTACTGCGTAGTTGGTCAACAAACACGCGAGCAGTGCGTGATTGCGCGTACAGTTTTTCGCTCAGATGCGGCGTTCAATGAAATGCGTTAGAGCGCGACTACTGTGTTGCATGTACTGGAGGATCCCTCAAAGGTTACATGTGCACTTCACGACCACACACAATGCACCAAAGGCCACTAGAGAGCACATCTTCATCGACTCTGTATGCGTGCGTGACAGTGAAAAGCAGCATGTCCTGCAATCTGCAGGTACCCTCGATAACTTCACTTTGTGTCTTCCGCACCAGCGGATCCTATTTCTACCTTACGCGCGCGTTACAACGAGACGCAGACGCACGTGATGCGGCGAAGCGCTGAAGCACAGGCCACCTCAGCCGGATGAAGCGGCGTGCACATCGTCAAGCTACTTCCGGTTTCTGGTCGCACAAGTGGAGCCTCTGAACGGTCGGAGAGCTCCACTGCACATGAATGGTCGGAGAGTTCCGTTGCACTGAACAGTCGGAGAGCTCCGTTGCACCGAATAGTCGGAGAGCTCTATTGCGCCGAATAGTCGGAGAGCACCATTGCTCCGAATAGTCGGAGAGCTCCTTTTCCCCGAATAGTCGTAGTGATGGTTCAACAGCGCAAACACACACAGACCAAGAAGGAGAGCAGACACACACAGCGCTGAACTTACAACTGATTTTTTATTAGGAAGAAGCATGTGTTTGCGCTGTTGAACCATCACTATGAATCTACACCAACTAGCCCAATCTGCAGTTCTTGTACCGAATAGTCGGAAAGCTCCATTGCACCGAATAGTCTGAGAGCTCCTTTGCACCTGAATGGTCGGAAAGCTCCACTGCATCTGAATAGTTGGAGAGCTCCGTTGCAAAGTTATCAGTGAACCTGTACTCATTTTTATGGGGCGGTTTGTATGTAGAAGGGTTTCGGGACCTTCATAGATGCGATTTTCTCAGCAACGCAGCCACCTTTCCGCGCTAAGAAAAAAAAATAGAAAAAGGAAACGTGAGCAGTGTTCCAGAGGAATAATCTATCCGTGTTGCTTAGTTTGATATTTTCTTTTAGTATGCCTTTAAAGAACGGCAGGGGCACATTTTTCTCACCTTCGTCCTCCGCTAGCGTTAGATGAACGAGGAGCAGAGTTCACCGATAAGGAAGAGTCGCAGTAGAAAACAGCTGCGACACAAAGCTGCGGGTGAGTCACAATAACATTCCCTAATGTCAGATGTCGTACTACCGCATTCGTCAGATGTTTCTGGCAGAAGATCTTTAACAAGTGCAATGTAAACACGCTCACTGTCGGCGACATTAATTTTTGTTGCGCCTTTTTTTCATGAAAAGGATGTTTTGAAACTGCGCTAGCGAAATTATTGAGCGCAGCCTGTCACCAACACAGCAGTACCTTTAATCATGCTTCGAAAGCCTGCGCCCCGCTGTTTCAAATACACTCAAAAGCAGAGAATAGAAAAGAAAACCAACTGTTTTGCGGCAACGTGGGTTGGATTGCATTGCCACTCCAGGAGTTTAAATAAATGATTTCATCGCCCTCAAGCTAGGAATCCAAATGTATGTCTTCTGCAGACAAACACACTTTCTTTTGCTCACAGCTGTTCTTTGGTATATGGGAATCTCTATCTAAACCGAGGAAAGACGAATATTTGCGAAACGCGGCGGCCATCGCGCTCTATACGGGCGCTTGAAATAAAAGTCCGAGAAGAGAAATGGTGAAGAGAGAGAGAAACAGAAGGACGGAGAGGCAGGGAGGTTGACCAGGCTACCCTACACATGGGGAGGGGAACAAAGGGGGAAAAAAGGGAAAAGAGCGGCAACGAAATGAGTTTTTCCAGTGTCCGTCGACCAGTATGACAAGGGGACAGAGGTGAAAAAAAATTTTAAAGTGCGGGGGTGCTTAAAAAGGAGGCAGTGCGACATATTTAAAGGCGGTATTACCGAGCAAACATGCAAGCACTACCCGTGGACACTGCTCCGGCTGCTTGAAATCCCAAAAGGAAGAAAAGAAGGAGCTTTACCATCAGGAAGCGTCCCAAAGAAATCGTGAACGCAGGCTTGAGTTATGCTGATGCGCTGTTGGATATGTCACTATATGCTTTCGCAGGAAACGCGACAGCGACTAGGTACAGAACGATTCTTTAGCTTATGAAGATGTTACCCTTCCCAGCCGCGGCGTAGCGATGTTGTGCTTATGTCGTGAGGGCAGTATGACAGCGTCGTGTGTTATGCTTGTCACATTAGCCTTCTTCACTTCCTGCTAATTCTAATAATGCCGACGATGTCTACCATCCGTCTGCTATGCTTATGGTGTGCGAAGGTGAAGCCGCAGTGAGGGCATTAGGAGTAATAATATGAAAAGGTGTACTGATGCAATGGGCTTTTCTCTTGCTCACAGAAAAAGTTCACAGAACGCACGCACGCACGCACGCACACACGCGCGCGCACGCACACACACACACACACACACACACACACACACACACACACACACACACACACACACACACACACACACACACACACACACACACACACACACACGCACACGCACGCACACGCACAGTCCGCCGCGGTGGCCTAGTGGTTATGGTGCTCGGCTGCTGACCCGAAAGACGCGGGTTCAGTCCCGGCCGCGGCGGTCGAATTTCGATGTAGGCGAAACTCTAGAGGCCCGCGTACTGTGCGATGTGAGTGCACGTTAAAGAACACTAGGTGGTCGAAATTTCCGGAGCCCTTCACTACGGCCCCTCGTAGCCTGAGTTGCTTTGGGACATTAAACCCCCACAAACCAAACCAAACCGAACCAAACCAAACACACACGCACACACATACACACGCAAACAAAAACACACACGCGCGCACGCACGCACGCACGCACGCACGCACGCGTACTCTTAAGGTGACCTGATTTGTTTTACTTACAAACAGGCCGGATTCCATGTGTTGTTTTTTTTTAGCATACTCGACTTTTTGCCGTTTCGTGCAATCCTCGCTATGTGTTGTTGACTCCATAGCGATGAGATGAGCTTTTCACCTTTTCATTTTCCTTTTTTTGCGAACATATTCTTAAAATACACGCTGTGGCAGCTATACGACGCTAACCCCTGACTGTGATAACACGACCCAGCCATCTGGGAGGAACATTTTTTGCGACGACCCCACGGTCAATATATGCTTTCCATTCGGTTTCGCTCATGCTCCGTCGTTTTAAAAGCCTTTCAGTGGCAGAGACATGGTTAAAATTACAACAAAAAAAAGACAGCTAAGTTATTGCCGACGCATGCGCCAATATTTCATCGGAGCTTGGGTCCTAACGCTCTCTGTCGACGAAAGATACAACTTAAAGGTTTTTGTTTTGTGCATTCTCTTTTAGCGCAGCCTGTGTTTCTCGAAAGCTCTTACTGCTGCCAGTTCTCTGTTGCTGCGCCCTAAGCAGCAGGAATGCGATACTTTGTCGCGCATACACAATTAGGTCTTGATGAAGGTTGTAACCCTCTTGTTCTTCTCCGAACTCTTTCGCTTCTACAATGTGTAGGGCATCAGTAGGCATGCTGAGCTGAAAAAGAACGTCCAAAGCAACCCTAGCAAATGTCCACCGTTTTCAGAGCAGCCGCTCGGCGAGTGTTCTTTCTTTAACGTGATAGATGAGATGCAGTTTTTTGAGACGGCCATAAAAAAAAATCAACAAAACCAACAACACGAATAGACCTCCACCTTATTCAGTTTCCTTTTCTTTTAGCACGGGAACGGCAGCAATTCTCGGAATCGAAGCACACAATGCAAACTTTCGAGCAGCCAGTTTGCCCGTAACGGCCGCCAACGGAGCTTTCAATCTCGCATCAGGCATTCTTAGCCGCATGGAAACTGAATGACCGATCGGCAGGCAGCGAAGAGAGCTCATTTTTTTTTAACTGTGTCTTCGGCATGACTACTAGCGACTTCGTTTTAACTGTTACAAAATTTGTGTCAAGACACGTCGAAGTCGCCACTCGAAAAAAAAAAAAATAGGAAAACCTGTCCAGAGATTTACCGGACGATCCCATGCCCTTCAAAGTGGACATATGGGACGCTAAGGGAATACTGAAGCCTCGGTACAGTGTTTTACTACGGCACCCCTTTCTGTCATTATATGCCTTATGTATCTACTGATCTTATGTATCCAATAAACGTGAAACCTGAAAACAGAGCTTTCATATTTTGCCACTGGAACGGCCAAGACGCGACGGCAAGTCGATAGCACAGCTGAAAATGAATGTGCACTCTAAATAAAAAGGAAATAAAAGGAAATAAAAGGAAATAAAGGAAATAAAAGGAAATAAAATGTAAGGAAATAAAAAGAGAGTAAGCTGTCTCTCCCCTTATAAAACTAAGCACTCCCTTTTTTAAAAGGCAGTGTGCAGAGGACAGCTGAGAGAAGAAGCTACCTCCCGTTTATAAAAGCAAGCACTCCCCTTTAAAAAAGAGTGCTATATGGAGTGCTTACTTGGGAGTGCTTACATTCATTTTCAGCTGTACTTTGAGGGAGCGCTTACTTTTATAAAGGGGAGACAGCTGGTCCCTTTTTGCACCTTCCGCGTTTAGTGTACGCATCGCGTAGGGGGGGGGGGGGGGGGGGGGGGGAGTGATGTCAGTGGTCAAGTGGTAGCTGCGCGGCCGCGCGCGGCGCAGCAAGGAAGAGCTCGGTTGTGCGGCTAGTATGCTTCGCATAAAAACTCCGGCAGATGCAATAAAGACTGCTTACGTGTGAGAC
The DNA here is from genome assembly GCF_055824585.1 of Amblyomma mixtum. NCBI lineage: Eukaryota > Metazoa > Arthropoda > Arachnida > Ixodida > Ixodidae > Amblyomma > Amblyomma mixtum. The sequence continues at coordinate 9,310,677 of NC_143013.1, forward strand.
TGCGAAGGCATTGCTGTCCCTGGGTACACTGACAACCACCCACACACACATACCACCCACGCACACACACGCTCGTATGACGCCAGGAGTCTGTGAAGGTATACAATCTAAGGTGCATATGTCGTCGCTTCGAATCCCTCTCGCAAATTATCCTCCATCATGACTGGCACATGTAAGCTATACGCAACGAGAAATCGTGCGACATCACCCTGATACGACAAACGGTTGCGCCGCAATTTTGATACGAATGTCGGGAAAACTGGCCCCACAATGAGGTCGGCCGGTGGGGAGTATTGGTATACAGACGAGCGACATGTGCATGATTGTCTGAAGCGGCTGTGCTCAGCTTGCCGTCCGCATCATATAGCCGCTTCATGACGTCACCGTATTTGGTTGCCATCGCTGGGATTTTCTATACCATCTGCGATACACACGCACACACACCGCCGGCCTTTCTCGTAACGGGACTAGTAATGCATTCTCATTAAAAAATACGTCAGTATATTAACACGCCAACCGAGATGGAAGAGTAAATTTACTTTGATAACATTGCTCTGAAAAAATAAATCATTTCCAGGTGCCTCTTTCGCTCTGAAATGGAAAATAAGTTTATGAGTGAACATTTAGGAAATTAATTTCAAATCTTTAGACCTTCTGGTATATATTTTCCATCACAAGTTTATAATCGGGCTGATTACAGATTTTTTTTTGTTTGCTGAGAGACTGAAAGATATAGAAGACGGTTCGTACAACAGAAACAACGTAACATTCATGACGATCTTACAGACCAATAAGTACAGCGTCCCTACAGCGTAAGCTTTAGAACCGGTCACCTGCTTTCGTACATATTTTTCTTTTGTCAAACAGACGTCGAACTGGCGCCGAAATAAGCACTATTTTAGTTTACGAACAGACGACCTTCTGTAAATTTCATCGCCCCTAAAAAAAGGTTGCCTACAGCGACCTGACAGTGGCCAGTGCAGCAACATGTCCGACTCACTCGTCAGTTGTGAAACACGTGGGGAGTCAATTTACTGCTGAATAATTGCTACAACACTAGGGCTCACGTCGTCTGGGACGCCCAGTTACCTCCCCCAAGACAATAGTGCTGTATTATTGCCCGGAATAAATAAAAAAAAATAACGTGATAAAGTGTAGCACGATGTGTTCCTAATGTCCGCATTTGAGGAAATTCGCTTTATTTTAAGGTATTTACAAACACAGGTCCTTCTGCGCGGCTGCTCTTCAGGTTAAGTAGTTTTCCTTCATTGTAATTTTTAACCGCCACTTGGTTATCTCATGCTTTGTTATAACGATGTGTGACAGGGCTTTCGTTTCACGACATGAACTTATTGCAAACTGATATCCCGGCTTGAACTCATCTCTCTCTCTTTTTTTTTTAAGTTTTAGTGTAAAACGAAAATGCTGCATTTTGGTAAGAATAATATTGTCAGGTTGTGGTGACTGCAGTCCGGAGAGCAGAGAGATGGCGAAAATGGCTTCTCAAACAAAACTCTTTATTTCGGCTGACTTGCACCCACAAAGAACTGAATGAGTCAACGGCGGCGTAGCAACAAGCGGGCTCTGAAGCCGTCGAACCGAATGCCCTCCGCTCTCAGCCGTGCTGAATTTAAAGCTGATAGCGAACTTCCGAGATGAAGCGCACAATGTTACTAGACCATTCCGGAACAACGTAGAATCGGCTCCGCCTGGATGCGATCAATAGAGATAAATCTGGCCGCTTCTTGCATCACAAAGTGCTAAAGCGGCGTGCCGGTAGCTTCGAAGGCTGAACAAACAAACACTAGGAAGGTTCGCGGAAATATTACGGCACTGACAATGGCGGCAGTTTTTGCGTTTTTTTCTTTGTTCCTCTATGTGAAAAGGTTTCGTACACAATAAACAATAAATTGTATCTTGTCAAACTACCCAAACTGTAACCATTGATGACTGCACCTGACTTCGTAGTATAGAGTCTTTCTTTCTTCCTTTAATTCCAAATCTATATGCGCAACATATTTACTAAGGTCAGCAACAGACGGTATACCGGTACCGGCTCGTAGCAACAGCGCAGAAAGCAGCCTTGCAGAACGCTGCTGCTTCTCATCTCAGATTTGCATGTTGGCGACAAATGGATATGCTAGACTTTCTTCAAAGGACAGCAACGACTGATCCCTCTGGTGTTTCTCTCCTGCTGTCTGACACTGACGTGGTTTATGCTTGGTTAACTACACTACACATAAATAACCGCGAGGGAACGGTCTTGCAGCGTCTTTATTTAAATTTTAATATCCCTACTTATACCGGATAACAGCTACTGACGCCATCCTTCACGAATATATCGGCGCCCATATAAAAGATGGCCTTTGACGGAAAGTACAATCGCGGTGAAAAGAAACGCGAACAGTGCGGCGCCCACGTGCTCCGCTGTTCAAATTTTTTTAAATCGCTATTTTACCTCGGTGGTAAGAAAAGGACGTTCGAGTCATCCCAGAATGCATCACGGACGACTCTAACGCCTTTTTGCTACCGCCGAAGTAAAAGTGTTATGAGAAGAAATGCGAACAGCGGAGAGCCTAGGCTCCACTCCGTTCGCGTTTTTCTTTCATCGCCCCTGTACATGTCGGATACTAACGCGACAAGAGGCACCTTTCTATACATGCAGTGAGAGTTATTTTTTCTGGTGTCTGGAAGTCAACCTTTAAATTTTACAAGTGCCTACTTCGGTCTTGATTAGATAACACATCTTTTATAGGACGCCCTTCAAACACCTCTCTAAAGGAGATGCTTGACACTGCACAAAGACAACTGTGGCCTCTATCTAGAACCCTCGAATCAACTTCGGATGGTGGTGGGTTCGACTCCCGCTGCCACTGGTTACCCTCAAATGGCTGCAAGCTTTCGCAATAAAGTGCTAGGGTCTCCTACGACGCATGGCTTGGAAAATGAGCCTTCATGCACTTCCAACACCCGCCATTATATGCATGTGCTACGAACGAGTCATTCACCTAGTTGAGCAACGATTTGGTCAAAAACTCTCTTCTAATCATTTAAGCGCTCAGAAAGCCGAGAACCAGGCCGGGAAAAAGCCTGTTGTGAATGGAAAACCGACTGTTAGCCGGTGGCGGTGGATATCGAACCTAACACCTCTCTCATACGATGCGAATGCTCTAACCACTAAGACGCTGTAGCTGCGTCCTGGGGGTTACAGCGAGCAGTAACTCTCATTCAAACTTTCTTTTTTTTCCTTCGCCGCAAGCGGTTTAACAGCGGTAATAAATGAATAAAAAAATTTATGCACGATTACGATTTTTCCTAATGAGAAATTTTAGCGCAGCACTGTCGGTGCCTCAGGCTCTGTAGGCGCTTTGTTTTGCTGTGCTGTGTCGTCGGCACGTATGGCGACGATATTAGTTCGATAGTAGCGTTAGTTGATAAAAACGAAGATTTGCAGTGCGCAGCGCGAGAGTGTGTCGCAGTTCAACACGAGGCGTGATAGGCTGCGTGACAGCCCTGTGATGTCGTGAGTGGCCAGCGAAGCTGGCCTGCTCGCGCCGCCGCGATTTCGAAACCCGGACGCGGCAATATTTGTTTCTGCACCCTCAAGGTCACGCAACCCACAATGTTCTTGGTTGGCTTCGACCCCGTGAAGTAGCGCTTACGCTTGGAAACCCGGCGTTTTTGAGTACCCGAATCGCGATGTGGCTGAAATAACGCTAGCATAAGCGCTAGCCGGCTTTTCTATTTCCACGTAGTCTAAAACACAGCTGTTCTGAATGCATGCACGCGGGGAGTTCCAACGCATTGCTTCCCATTTCAGCTGCGCAAGCCCGCCGCGGCTGCATCGCATCCCGGCGGAGGTCACTGCATCCTTGACAGGAGCTTTCCAAATGTGCTCGAAAAAAAAAACAACAACAACGAAAAACTGCGCAGCAGAAACACGCAGGTGCGGAGGCGCGCGCTTAACCGCCTATGATCTGGCAAACCACGGATGCGCCTATACATAGTGCATCGACTTTCCAGAGAATAGAGGCGCAGGCGGGACAGCTGAGGCGCAAATCTCCGGCGTTGACCTCACAGTCGCTGTCCTCGTGACCTGTGGAAAGCGTTGAGCAAGCTGGCCGCCAGAGGGAACATTTTTCGTTGCACGCAAGCCCGGCCATTCGCCTGTCAAGGGTGTTGCGGAAGAGCCATCTTCGAAAACAGCAGGGGACTGTTTAAATTGTGACTAGTACTAGCTTGCGGTTCCATTTCTCGATTATAAGAATATTGGACTCAACCTAATGTTCAGTAAACGACATCAGATGGCCGAGGACTTCAACAAGTTGAACGTTTTTCAAAGTACAGGATAAAGTGAAAATGTGTGATGGACTGAAGAAGATAAATTTGCGCCTGACCCTTCAATGGGCGTTGTTCGAAATAGTGCACATTGCAGTCATATGTACCCGCTACAGCGTATCGGATGTCCCAGCTAAAGGTAACAAGGTTTTAGAAAGACAGAGTGCCCTAGCCCCGTGACACTAACTGAGGGCTGTTGAGAGTCGCGTGACGTAGTCTGCAGTACTTTTGTTTTGTTCTTCAAAGCTAATTGGGTAACGCCTAATGAGCTAACTTTTTAATTGTTTGTGTCAGGAATAGTGCGTGAGTTCTCCGGTTGTAGTTCGTCTCGAAGAACAGCTGGCTGAAACGTTTACCCAAAGGTACCAGGTGTGTTTCACGTGCCTGGTTGGGTGGCCTGGTGGCATTGCAACAGCGCAATTCACCAGCCAGGATTTTTAAATAGGTCCTCTGGGCAAATTGGTTCGAGTTAGTCTTAATTCTAACAGCGCAAAATACGATAGAAGGGAGATGTGAGGTGCTGCATACTGTTCTCGCCCAGGTCTTCCCTCTTCTCTCTTTCGAGGTCTTTTGCTCTGTTAAAACCAGGATTGGCACGTCACTGCGGCAGATCTATGCGCGAATTTCGACTGCATGAGGTCGCGTCACACATCACCTAATGTATACTGAAAAAATTACAGACCGATGAGCTTACTGCCCGTTTTTTACAAGGCATTTACGAAGGTAATCGCTAATCGAATTAGATCAACCTTAGACTTCAGCCGACAAAAGGATCATGCTGGATTTCGGAAAGGCAACTCGACAGTAGACCATGCTCACAACATCAATCGGGTGATAGAGAAATTCGTAAAATATAACTAACCTCCACCTAAAGCCTTCATACATTACAAAATAACATTTCACTCTGTTGAAACCTCAGCAGTGATGAAATGATTACGTAAGCAATGTGTAGAAGAGGCATATTCGAAGGTACAGGAAAATATTTATAGGGGTTGCACAACGAACACCATATAGTCCTGCATAAGAAAAATGTCAAAATACCAATAACGAAGGGTGTCAGGAAAGGGGACACGATCTATCAGCGGTACTATTCATCGTGTGTTTACAGGAGGCACTCAGAAAACTGTGCTGTTAAAAATTGTGGATAAAAACTGACGAATAATACTTCAACAATCTCCTATTTGCTCATGAAATTGTCTTGCTATGTAACTCAGGTGCCAAGTGCAAAGCATGATCGATGACCTGGGCAGGCAAAGCAGCGCAGAGGGTCTAAAAATTAATATGGAGAAATATAAAGCACTACCATATTGTTCCGGAAGGGTACAACGGTTTTGCGATAGGCAGCGGAGCACTGGGAATTGTCCAAGAAAACATTACTTAGGGCAGGTAGTGACCGCAGATCCGGATCGCTGGAGTGAAAAACTACAAAAATGGGACGGAGTGGAGATCAGGTGGGCGGGTATGATTAGGAAGTTTTCAGGGGTGAGGTTGCCGTTGGCACAGGACAGGGCTAATCGCACGGATATGGGAGAGACCTTTGTCTTGCAACGTATGTCGTTAGGTTGATGATTATGATGATGATATGAGTGAATTTCAGGCTGTTGTCGACAACGAAGGGTCGCTCTTGCACGTATGTATTTTCATATAGACATCAGATAACGTATTTGGCAGATAACGAGTTTACTTTTGACGAAGCAGTAGCTGATGTTTTAGGTACGTTTGGTCGGAATAGCATGGGCCTCACCTTCACTCACGAACTGCCTAGCAGTAATAACCAATTACAGTTTTTAGATTTCACCCTAACCTTTCACCCTTCAAACGTTTGCTGGCAGTACTGTCCGCGCGCAAAGAAAGATTTGTTGCCTTTCCATTCAAACCATTCTAAGAACGTTAAGAGGGCTATCGCTTTCCAGTGCTTAGCTTCCGCACTAAAGAAGTCTTGCCACCATGCCATGCACACAAGCTATGCTTCTCAGGTGTCCAGACTGCAGAAAGCAGGCTTCCCGGCTTCCCTGGTTCTCTCCGTGGCGCAGTCCTTGCTGAAAAAGCTGAAGGGCAGCAAGGAAAACAACCGACCTCAAGATAAAAAGCAGGCAAGGCCGGAAGTTGTACCTTACGTACACCATACTTCTCATAACCTCAAGAAGGTGGCCAATAAGTATGGCGTCGATGTGGTATTTTCAGTTCCGCGAAAACTCGCCGGAATGTGTTCACGGATTGGAAGAAAAAAAGTTCAAGAGTTCACCATCAGACACGGAATGCCACATGTTGGCAGCAAGAAAGGAGTAGTCTACGAGTTCCCACTTACAAGCGGCAAGGTGTACGTTGGACAAACCGGACGTTGTCTTAATGAGCGCCTGCTTGAACACAAGAATTCCTTAAACAAGAGAGGCCATCTTCCAGACCACTGCCAAGCCTGTTCGAAAGACAAGCGTGTAGCCTGCAAGCCTCGGCTATCTGATTGCAAAGTGCTAATGAAAAGCCGAGTTGGACAGAACGTAAGCTTGTGGAAGCCTTCTATATCAAGAAGCGAGGTGATAGTTGCATTAGTGACACGTCCGTTGTGCTTCACCACAGTGAAATGCTGGTTCTTGATGCATATCTGTGAGGGGATTGTCTGCAATGAAGAGCATGGATAAGGGCAAAGGCTATATAAGCGTTCTTCCTTGAATAAATCCTGTTGAAAGTGCAGCGCTCGTCCTGTTCCCTTACTCGTCCGTGTTGCCCTTTTGAGCTCTCATGTCTTTCACGAATAAATTATAATTTATGGCATCTGCCTGCCTATAGGCGGCCATCCACTTGTTGCTCGAAACGCTCCTGGCGCTGACCGTGCAAACGGCTGCGTCAATGCCCTTCTTGGCAGCTGTGCAGACATGCCACGCGTGCGAGCAATAATAGATGAGCGCGAGCGGCCGTCCGTGAGGCAGCGCAGTGCCCCCAGCCCCCGTCTGTGTGTAGAGGCAATGTCTGCAGCACCTGCTGAGCACCACTGCAGACTCTGATGTAACAACAAAGGGCCGCTTGCTTCAATAAGGCAGTTCATAGGCCTCGGTAATGGCAGTCAAGTTAGAAGAAAGCACGTTTAGTCAGTGTTTGCCGAATTGCTCCGTCATGGTAACTAGCGCGAAGGGACACAATGGACAAGAAAAAGAAAGGACTAGTGCTATGTCCTGTGTGAACCCTTCTTTTCGTTTCTTGTGTTTCCTTCGTGGTTGTTACTATGTCGAAGCAAGGTCACGGGTACTGGCGTGAAGTATGTGCAGTAGCGCCACTCTTACTGCATTTTTTCAGCAATAGTTTTGGTAGCCGTTGGCCTATGTGGAGGACGTAGAACAGATCACCGGTAGTCTGTAGGGCAACAGAGTGGATAATGAGATACAGCGAGACGTAACCGTGGACGGCAACCAGTTAGGTAGAAAGATCCTTCTCCTTCTCCGTGTACTTCTTTCTTATGTTCCAGTTCTTTCAAGTTTAGTATACGTGGATGACATGGACAATGACTTATTCTCCTACTTACTCGGCCATACATATTATACAATATAATGTACAGAGTCAGTCAATAAAAAAAAGAACAGGCGATCGCGTGGCCGCAGTGGCCGGGAAGAATAGGCAGCACGAGCCGCATTCGCGGAAACAGCAGCCTACCACGAAGCCGCTGCGGTGGCTCAGTGGTTATGGCGTTCGGCTGCGCTTAGCGAAACGCGGCGGCCACGCGCTCACCTGTTCCCTTTCATATTCAGCGACACTGCGCTATACGTGATATACTCAATGGCTTGAAGTGTTATCCAGGTAATCTTGGACTTCGGTCAGTCACTGTTTTTGAGGTTGTAAGACGCGGTCGTAAAGAGGCACCGTAAAAATCTGGCGAGCAGGTTTGAGGATACATTTCTGCATTAAAAATATTTTTTCACCTTCTTGGAAGCACATCGTCTTGGATGCGTAGCTAGAGAGTATCACTCAGACGAACGCGAATTGGTGCGATTATAAAGAACGCGTGACTGGATTCACTTGCCCTAAGGGAATGCTAGAGGTTTACCTTTCGGACACTCCCTGCAGAGTTCAGTGATTAGAGTATCCCTTGAAATGCTATTCCATTTGACTAAGTCAAATGGGTCACTTTGCTGTTCGATGTTAATTTTATGCGAAGCATATTGCTAGAGCTACCACTCACGCCGTCGGCGTGGGACCCCTAGACGTCACACCACGTGATACCGTGACGTCACACCACGTGACACCTTGACGTCACACCACGTGACACAGTGACGTCACAGCACGTGACGCCGTGACGTCACACCACGTGACATCGGATGAGAGAGGCTGCCTCCACCTCGCGCCGTCGCCGTGGGACCCCTAGCCGTCACGCTACGTGACACCGTGACGTCGTCGTGACGATGCCATCGCACAGACGCCGGAGTGTCCTCGAGCGGCATTCCCGCGCATTTCGAACGCGCGTTCACACTCGGTGTAGGTGAAACGCTCGCTCCACCGGGCAGGCAGACGCGGCTTCCGTGGCAGTCCAGGCGCTCACCCAACGCGCGTCTCGGGGTTAGTCGGCGTTCCGCTGTAGCCATGCCGTTGTCTTCCCCCACGACGGAGGCTTCTAGTGGTTGTATTAAAATGACCAAGTATGCAACCAAGGAAAGCGATGTATTACCAAGCCTAGCCACCAATATGCTTCGCATCTGACTAGGCTTAACCTTAGCTAAGCCTCAGCCATAATTTTTTTTATTTCCTAAATAACTGCCAAAGCAACAAATGTCAGCAATAGCTGAGTCAACTGAGGCAGAAAATACCAGTATTCGTCATCGTATCTAGATATGTGTGGGCAGGGATAAAGCAAAACAAAGGAAAAGTGGCCTTGCACGAATTTCCGGAGAGCCTACGGCATCTGCAAAACGGCACTGACAGGAAGTAAAACACGTGTTCTTCTCGTCTCCGTGAGCGTAGCACAGCTGCCGCAGTTGTTTTCGCTGACGTTCGTTGGCTTGTTAGCATTTCGACATTTCCTTTGTGCTCCCTGCTCACTCGCGGAAAGGAATCGATGTTATGAGGCATACACTGCAGATGTCAAACATGCTCGCGGAGCGCTGCACGGTTTCCGCTTCGATGAGCACTCGCTCTGCTGGGAAAGGGAGAGAGGGTTGAAGAGGGAAGGGGGAGAGAAGCGCGCCTAAAGTTCCCAGCTCTATTTTCAGTCTTTGTGCCGGCAGCCCCACTTTCGACAAATAGCTGTAAAAAAAAAAAAGAAGCAGGGAGGCCTCCTACGTATAGATAATCCTCTAATCTCTACCTGTGGTCTTTTTCATAAACGGTCGACCTGCCGGGGATGGCTAAGGGCCTGTGCCGCTAGGCTGCCGAGTACAGGGTCGTCGGTTCGACCCCGATAGCGGTTGAGGCTTTTCAATGGAGGAATAGATGCCAAAGCGTATGTGTATTGAGACTTCGATGCGTGTTGAGCTCCTGATGATCGGTATTGCTTAGGAATACTCCAGCCACAGCCGCGTCTCATAGCTTGCAGTTTTTCTTAGGCACTTAATGGCATCAATAAAGGCATCTCAGGCATCAATTATTTCTCGTTTTCTAAGATAGTGATGATGATACTGCTGATGCTGATTGTGATGATGATGGGAAACTTTTATTTAAACCCAATATTTTGGAACTTGTGAGGAAACGGTCGATTCCTCTTCGGGTGCCGTCCTCAATCCTGTCAGCCGTTGCTGGTCTTGCAGGTCTGTGCTAGGCAGAGAAGCTTACCCAGAGGAGAAACAGTGTGTACTTCAGAATTTATTTTACTGCGACGTCTGGCCCAATGTCTCCGTTGCTCGTTACGAGTCTGGAGAACGGAGGGAAAATGCACTGCTGATCGCTCTAGAGTAGACCAGCCATTAGTCTGCACCTGCTGAAGGGGATTCTCCACGGGGCATAGATCGCAGAGCGGTTCAGCTTTCTTGGAAATCACAGAGTCACTGGATAAGTTTGTTCAGTACGTTTATCCAGTGACCCAAGGACATCACCAACTACAGTGCCATCTGCTGGCCGGCTGTAGCGAGCACCGCGCCACTCAATCTGAATATTTTCATTTTTAATTGAGAAAACCACAGAGCGGGGTGAGATCCTGCGATAAGATGTTGATACTAACGGCCTACTCTTGCTGATACTGATGGCCGCTGCAAAATCTGGCTTATAAAGTTCTTACTGCACATGCACGGACTAGTTCTGACGGCCATAGAAAATCAACGTGGTGGGTCAAGAACTCAAAATTCCCGCGGTAATTTTTGATCTTCATTGCCGGGCAGCACGCGGCGTCAGCCTTGGAGATTACCACCGTTTGTCCACATTTTCTGTGCCTGGACTCCGACTTCGATACTGCGCTCATCTCCAGCATTGTACATAGCTTACTTCGTTCATAAGGTAACTTCCAGTGCATAAATATGAGACATGTGTAGCAAATGGCGGCTGGCACTCTACAACGTGTCCCTGTGATATGAACATCTGAGTTCTGTGCGGCACCCATAATGTCATGTCGTGGTTACGACACGCAAGTTCGTAGACTACAGACTACCAGGCTGGCGATGCACTCATTGAGTTTATTGGGAGAACTAGTGCCCACAAAGCGAAAAAAAAGTCGGTGGCGGCGATAGCAACAAGTGCGACCGACAAGCATCGGGAAGGCACTGCCCGCCGCTCTCGGCCGCGCTCAGTTTAAAGTTGACAACGAGCTTTTGAGACGAGAAGCCTCAAAAAGTTTCTGATGCAGAGCTTCATTACGCTATTGGTTAGCTTCTGTAATTTACAGGATTGCGCTTAAATCTGCTTAAGAGCGGAAATGAGAAAGCCTTTGCCTTTATTCCCTTTCTTCCTCCCCCTTTTTTTTGTCATTTTTATGTTTCTATTTTCATTTTTTATTTTCATTTACTAAGTGATTCCTATTTTTACTTTATTTCATTTTCTTTATTTTTATTTTGTTATTCCTATTATTTTTTTAATCGTTATCATCATAACTATTATCATAATCGCTGTCACCAACTATCACTGTCACTATCACTATCTCCAGCACTATCACTATTAGTAGCTATGACTATAATTATCAGTAGCTATCATTATCACTATCACTATCTGCAGCCCTATCACTCTCGGTAGCTGTCATTACCACTAGCACTACCATAAACTGTTGCTTAATCAACGTTTACATTTTATTTTAATTGCCGTACAACTTATGATTGTCAGTTCGTGCGGACACTTTCGCGGACAACTTCAGTCTACAACTTCCGTCCACTTCACTCATATGGGCCAAGAACCTAACAATCTGGAATATTGTGGAAAGTGCTGTTCGTGGTTACAATACTTAGCGAAACCTGGCCGCGTCTCGAGGGGCCCGAATTCAATGCGGGCCGAGGAAGTAGCGATAGCGCTTGCTGCCGCCCACGCCAATTCGAGAATAATCATCACGGACTCCCGAAAAGCATGTGAACATTACTTGGCAGGGGAGATCTCCCCCTTAGCTGCTTGTATTCTACGACGGACTGCCACTGATCCAACACCCAAACGAATCATTTGGGCTCCTGGCCACAAGGGCTTACGAGGTAATGAGGCCGCTGACGCGGCTGCCCAAGCGCTTACTCACCGGGCTCCTCATCCCAGCTCTTCTGGCTCGGAGACTAACCAGCCGCTGCTGCGATTCAGGGAAATATTAACACATTATAGCGACAACCACCGCCTTTTCCTGGCCCCTGCAAAAGGGCTGAGTAAGACGGAGGAGCGAACTTTAAGGCGCCTGCAGACAGGTACTCTACTCTGTCCTGCAATAATAAAACATTACGATCCTAACACGGATGGGCGATGCCCACACTGTGGGGAGACCTGTGATATCTTCCACATGGTGTGGGCATGTACTCAAAATCCCCACCTCCCCCCTTCCCCTACCCCTTCCAGAGAGGCATGGGAGATTGCCCTCCTCAACTGCTCCTCGCTTGAGTCCCAAAGGGCTCTGGTGAAACGGGCGAGAGACGGGGCCTCGTCGTGCGGTGTCCCGGACTAGGGACGCCGACCATGTAGCGGGGCCACTCTGTGGCTCACAAACTCTTTTTCCCAAAATAAAAGTTTTCACCACCACCGCGGGGTGGCGTGCAAGAGGATATGAACAAAGAGCATGAAAAAGCCAACATGACGTAACTTCGCGGCAACATCAACTAACTCCACTCTTATTGCTTGCACTATCCCGCATTTTGAGCCTAAATTTGCGTCAGAACCCTTCGGCCTTGCACGCGTATACGTTTAGCTCTTCAACAAGTTCGCATTAGAATGCTGAGGCCTCTCTTCACACATTGTCTCTTCCTGTCACTTACACTTGTAAACATGGCGTCGCTTTGCGACCGCTGAAATATTTCTCAGCGAGTAACAAAAAAAAAACAACAACTAATAAATGATTATTTTTTCTCTGATGGCGGCTGTCTGCGGGCACGTATTCTTGCAAAATACTTCGGTTGTGTGGCAACTCAAACAGAGCTAGAAACTTATCGGAGGCCTCTCCATCTGCGTTCGTGTTTCACTCGGTGCACTCTTAGCAGTGAGCACTCAACTTTTCGCTTTTTGTTGAGCACGCACTTAGGCGCTCAGAAGGAGGAAGCTTGCGCTTCCCCAGCTTAACGTATTCAGAGGAACCCTTAAACCAGGCTGAGTGAACCGAATCTTGAAAGATTTAGATCTCCTCCGCGGCTCGAAAGCGGGCTTTTAATTATGCACGCCCGTACAGAGATGCGCGTGCACTTCATCGTTCAAGGAAATGGACGGAGTACTCGGAGTTGTAAGAATTTTGTTTTACTCGGAGGTAATTCCTGCGCTTAATTGAAAAAAAAAAAAGAACTTCCCTCTCGTTGAATGTTGCTGTGCACACACTGAAGGGGAGGCACTGTAAGCCCGAAGCAGTTATCTTTTTGCTAAAAAAAAATATAAACGAGGGAGCCGACAGAAGAAGCCGGGCCTTGGTTAAAGATAAACATAGCTTTAAGTGCACTGCGATCTGTGCTTTTTTTTTTATTTTGCGTCTATGATGTTTACATGGCGGCGATGTGCCAGAACGTAATTTTTCGCCACCACTTCCACGCTATCGAGTACTTGTTGACACAAGATAAAAATCTATGCTGTTGTTGCCTGACAGTGACACCAGGATCTGCTCCTCTGACCGCGGCAACACTGTTCCACGTCTCCCAAAGGCATTCGTCTACTGTTGCAGCGCCTTTTCGATCAGCGAACCTCGGGAACCGTCTATGCAGAATATACGCCGATAGATGTGTATGCCCGTGCATCTCGTTCATTTTCACAGTACTCTTTCCTTCCAGTCTTTTCGTGGTTTAAAGCCCTCGCCCATAATGCGGAGCCCAGAGCGTGAAGCCCTCGCCTTTTAAAGCGAAGGCACTGCTTATCAGGGTCGAACCCAAGCAAGAGTGTTGTGTGAAACCTCGTAGTAACTCGGGTAAGCTCGGGTTTGTTCGGAGTGGTGTCGCGCAAGCTGTAGCCAATGGGAGGAGGGCATCGCGCAAGCTGCCGCCGAGTGGAGAGAGGGTGTGAAGGTGAAGAGCGATAAGCGCTGTTGCATGCACATGGAGATGATAGAAATATGAAGCAAAGAATGTACACATGCTTTCGCATGTCTACTCGGTTTGACTACATAAAAACCCTGCCATTATTTTTTTTACCGTTCATGCCACTACTTTCTTACTGCCTCCGTACAAATATGGAGGAACGCGGCTTTCTGCATTTCTTTATATCTTCATGTATTTACGTGAAATTTTTTTTAGCATATTAGAAGTAATTTTATGACTACCCTCCCAAAATTTTGTTGTTATATCAGAAAATTGTTTCCCGATATGTATGTTTTTCGCTGAATCTTGCAGACTAAGAAAATGCGGCAGAAAGCTGGTAAGACATTCACTGCGTTCTTACTGGCGTGCTACAGTCAAGAAGTTCTTTGAACTTTTTTCGCAAAGTACACATTCTGGTTTTGAATTTTTGCGATGCAGTGTCCGTTCACATATCGTGAATGAGAAGAAAATTTCATACAAGTAACTTGAAATTCAAATTCTTTAAAAACAAAACATATCTTGAGCTCCACTGTCGTCTTAGGAGTGCAAAAAACAAAACAAAAGAGGTCAAAATAAATAGAACAGTCGTCAAGGAATCTACACCGCAAGTTCAATATCTGGTAAAACCGTAAGGGAAAAAAACGCCCATTGTTCGAACCCCATCATCATCAGCCTGACTACGCCCACTGCAGGGCAAAGGCCTCTCCCATGTATTTCCAATTAACCCATTTCTTTGCCAGCTGTGGCCACCCTATCCCCGCTAACTTTTTAATCTCATCCGCCCACGTAACTTTACGCCGCCGCCTGCTACGCATGCCTTCTCCTGGAATCCAGTCCGTTACCCTTAAAGACCAGCGGTTATCTTGCCTTAGCATTGCATGCCTTGCCAACGCCCATTTCTTCCTCTTGATTTCTGCTAGGATGTAACGCACAACCTAAGCGATTCACGAAACAGTTTTAAAAGTACTTCCCGGTTGATTTCAGCAATGAAACTTGGGGACAGCATTATGTACGAGGGATACAAGCGAACACAACCGTTATCACAAAATATTTTCGGAATTTTTTTTTGGTATTTCAAAGCCGCGACCTCTCCCCTAAAAGAGAATACAATAGAACAAAAAATATGAACAAAGACCAACTGGGGGGCGAAGCTTATTTTGTTTTCTTTACTTTGTCGCGATTTCTTTATTGTGTCCGTAAAAGGATTGAATCCCTTTAAGATTATGCGCTAAAGAAGGCCCCGAATCGGGAAACTGAAAGGGAACCATGTCGTCGCATATATTTTCTCCTATACGGCAGCAAGTAATCGTAGGAGTGTTGCGAAAAATAAACACACAAAAGAAAGACACAATAATGGGGGATTGTCCGAGATAGACGGCAAAGGGCTGCATTGATCAGGAATCGGGCTTAAATGATGAACTGAGTGGTTGGATGGCTCTTTAACGCTAGTTACTGGTGAAAGACATAATCTTCACGGTGATGAAAATCACCCGGAAATTTGACGTAACTAATCTCGTAGTTTGGTAGATAACGAGAGATTTTCTGTACCGCGAAAGGGGCTGAAAGGACGCCAGTAAAATGTTTGTTAA
This sequence comes from Amblyomma mixtum, assembly GCF_055824585.1. Classification (NCBI taxonomy): domain Eukaryota; kingdom Metazoa; phylum Arthropoda; class Arachnida; order Ixodida; family Ixodidae; genus Amblyomma; species Amblyomma mixtum. The sequence goes on from NC_143013.1 coordinate 9,326,185, forward strand.
ATATAAACGAGAGAAGAGGCTTGAAATACGTGAATGCTAGAAATCAGAAATGAAAATCAACGCCAACGCCCTGTGGTCCGCGCCAACGCTGTTGTTGTTGTTGTTGTTGATGTGACTGAGAGAAGGATGAAAAGGAAATTGCACGGGCCTGCTACTGGCTCGAGCCAAGCCACCACCGCTGCCACGTGCAGATAGAGGAGAGTTAAAACATCAGAGGAAGGAGAGAGAGGAAAGACGCGCGTCGCAGCAACAACTGCGTCCGCCGGAGCGGACGCTGCTCAAAAAACAGATAAGCGGCCGAAGCCGCGCAACGCAGCGCACACATCTCCGACACTGGCGCCATACAGCTAAAAGACGAAGACGCAGTGCATTGCACTGCGCTAGGTCACGTTAGTATGAAGCACAAGACCATTCAAGTGGGACCATTGGATGGCACTATTGGTACACAGATTGTGGACCACCTGATTGCATAGAATGTTCGGAGTGGTGTCAAATACGATTCACAGCATTACGGAGCATACGATTACTAGTCGAATCAAACCGCAGCATATCACAGGTATTTGCACCGACGACCTTTGGTTCCCCAAACCGTCACTTCTTGAAACCACAAACGTCCATTGCGGCCAAACTAATTGACGTATGACATTCTAAGTGGTGTCAAACAATTGGGCTTCTTGCGCTATATACGTTGGCGTTAAAAAAGTAGATGTCTGTATATAACGAAACATTTGTACAGGATATAGTGAATACGGCTAATGACGCACTGGTGGAAAAAAACAGCGCAAACTTAGACAGAAAACACAGAAAAGAGGGGAGACACTACAAGCGCTGACTCGCTGCCCTCTTTTCTGTGTTTTCTGTCTAAGTTTGCGCTGTTTTTTTTCCACCATGAATTCACACCAACTAGCCCAAATGTCTGCTTCGCACTGTTTTCGTTCCATACTGCTAACGCTCGATACTAATACGCTGCCTCAGCGTTTTGCTCTTTTCAAACTTAACGTGGCGTCGCTGTTGTAAGGCAACGGCACAAGATCCAAAGATGACCACATTCTTGGTGGGTGTTGGTGAGCGTATGAGTGCTTTCGCAGTAAGATGTTCAGTGGGAATTTTGTTTCGCAATGCGGCTTGCGGCAGGAATACGAGCCTGCAAATGTGACCGGGCACATTTTCATAAATTTCTAGTATATCCAGGTCACCAGTGCCAGACTATAGAGAGACGAGAGGGGAACACGCTCAGCTGAGACTCTCGGTGAACGTGGCCAGCGTGTGTACACGGGGCGGGCAGGCGTCGTGCACTTATCGGGTGTTTTTTTCAACGGCCTTATCAGTGGGACGATATTTGCAACGCAGGAGTCAATATTTGCCCTCTCACTGCTATCTCTGCCTCGGGGACCACAGTTTCCACCTGCGCTCCTTCTCAGGCCGGCGATAGAGAGGCACACAAGAATAGGGTGACCTGCGGCCCCTCGAGAAACATCAGAGACAGCGGCGGCGTTGCGGTTTGCCTGACAAGCGAATATCAGCCGGCGCATAATCACTCGGTATGGATTTACTAAGCGGGCAAAGGAAAATAAATTATGCGTGTCGTGTCTCGTGAAGCCTCTTCGCGCAGCTAGCAACCGCGCGACGAACCTCCATAATTTAGTGGCTTAGCGTCTTTTCTATAGTCGTGATCTTCATATCGACGTTGAAAGCTAAAGTGTACTGGTATTTCGACACGCGATAAGGATTGATGGATTTCGGTTTGTCAGGATCAATGCATAGCCTGCAATGGTTCATAGGTTCATTTTTTGTTTTGTTCTGTACTGTAAATATTGTAATATTTTGACCACTCCTTTCTGTTGTGCCAACGGGCCTTGAAAGTATGTATGTATGTATGTATGTATGTATGTATGTATGTATGTATGTATGTATGTATGCATGTATGTATGTATGTATGTATGTATGCATGCATGCATGCATGCATGTATGTATGTATGTATGTATGTATGTATGTATGTATGTATGTATGTATGTATGTATGTATGTATGTATGTATGTATGTATGTATGTATGTATGTATGTATGTATGTATGTATGTATGTATGTATGTATGTATGTATGTATGTATGTATGTATGTATGTATGTATGTATGTATGTATGTACGTATGTATAATAAATAACCGGGTCCCCCTCTCGCGTTTTGAATAGCTATGAACATTTACTCAGTCGCTTCCTTACATTTATATTTGTGTGTGCTTCTATAGGAAAGGTGTCCTTCGGCCAAAATTCAAATACCAGTCACATTTTTTGTGGCACTTTGTGTTGGTTTGTTATACCTGCGAGACAGCTGAGCTATCTCTGTTGCATTAGCTATATTCACCAGGTACTCAACGAGAGAACAGATTTCACAGACAATTTCCTTTGAAATTGCTTATACAATACGCCAGAGACACATCGCAGCCGCCGTTTTGTCATTTCCTTCCGCAAGTTTCTGGTAACGGATTGGTTGCTTCTGAATTGTTTTCCGTGGCAGTTAAGCTTGTTGCCATGGGCTGCACAAAGACAAGGGATCTCTTGAAAGGTATACCCTAGCAAAGCACACTCTGGCGTCCACCCGTGCATGCCTGTGCGCCATTAAATTCCAAAGTATAATATTAAGAGAATTGGTGAAGCGCAGGGGAGACGGGACACAGTCAGAGACAGGCGCTGCATCGCTTCGCGATGTCACACCAACTAGACCAAGGTGCTACCTTAGGGAATATAATTTTTCCACAAAGCGAATAAGAAATGCAACAACTGCGCGTTCTGTTGTAGGACAGGACCTGGCCGAATTGCGCACATATTCCAACTGCCCTTGCCCATTTAATGTCAGAAATTTTAGCGCATGAACTGGTTAATTATAAGAAGCTCTGGTTAAGCTCGTGAGACTGGTCCTGACGTCATAACACTGGCCTTGATCTTTGTTCATAGCCGTTTCTTTTTCCTCTTCCCTCAGCAATCTACACGTGACTCTTTGAACAAAGTAATTAGCGTCCCTACGTTTTCTTGCATGCAGAAACATTTTACTTCTGCGGAGCAAAAGGAAATGTTAATTCCCTGATTGAAAAAGAGATAAACAGTGCTATCATCATCTGGGGCCGAATTACGGAATGATCAAATTACAAACCTATCCCAAATGGATCAATTTAGCCCCGCTAGTATCGGTTGATATTTCCAAAAATAGGATCGGGGCTTTCTGACCATTTTGTGACTGTTTTGAGACTGTGATCGTTCCGTAATTCGGCCCCTGCACCGCGACGCTCCGACAGCGCCTGAGTATGTACCGTCTTTGTCAAAAGTAACCAGGCTGCATGGTTTGCTTCTAGCTTGTATAGAGGAGCCCTTGTGGCTTTCCTAAAAATCAAAAGGTGTTGGAAAGTAAGAAGACCCCCAGTCCCTACCTTTAACCAACATTTCAGCTTCAGGGAAGCTGTAAGGGCTCCACTGTACGAGCTAGAAGCAAACCATGCAGCCTGGTTACTTTTGACAAAGACTGTACATACGTGGTGCTGCAATGCGTACGCAAACCTGCTTATATACATGTTCATGCACATGTGCATGTACACGTGCACGCACACACACATCACCTAAACATGTCATTCTTCGGAAGAGCAGCCGTGTCGAACGACGCTAGAGGTGGCTTTACAAGATGTTTGCATGGCTCTGCCCGCTTCGCGACTTTTCAGGGGCTCGCACGACACAACAAGGTACAGCGGGAAAACCTTGATGGCGCGGACCGCCTCTCTTTGTCTCGTCGCAAATCGCACCAGCGCCAGCTCATACGATTCGGGTGGCACCGAGCGACGTCTCTTCAGCGGGGATGATTCATATTCATGAGACGAGCGTTTGCGAGCGGCGCGCATCGGGTTTCATTGCCGTGTAGCGGTGTTGAATCTGGTCACGTAAATATATACCGGGAGCGATTAGGTGAGGGCACCATGGGCGAAGTTGCGGGCCAGGGAACACATCCACTCTCGTCGACGTACCGTCTATTCAGATTTTGCTGCGCTGCATTAAAGTGTGCAGTAACTGATTCTACGGGAAAGGAAGATGCACCCCATACGCGTGCGAGCCCCGCAGCAAACTGTCTGGGGGATTGCAATCCGTACGTATATCGAGACGGTTAATCGCTGATTGCCTTGCGGCAGCTCGGTTCGCCATCGTCGAGGTGTCGTAGAGGAACTTCGCAATCTGCACTGTGCGCCTTCGTGGGAGCATTTATGAGCTTTAATGCATTCAGTTCCCGGAGTCTCATTATGAAAGCGACGTTGCGCGATCAGTCACGAAGTTGCGCTCGGTCGCTTTCCCGTAAGAGATCTACCTCAGGTCAACGTGAGAAGCCTAGCGAAGTGATAGCGTTGGTGAAGTTGGACGCATGGACACGCAGTTGACCGTCGACGACACTTACGTGGGCAATGTCGCTGAATTGGCTGCTTATTAAAACTGTCGTGTTCGAGTCTATACAAGACGGCAATAGTACTGATACTATCTCGGACACCGAGCTCGCATTGGATATGTCCTGGTTCATAAACGCTCAGCTACTGTTATATCACCTATCACTGGTATTTCAAAGTGACAGCGTGCCTCTAACTTCGGACTTGACGCCGGGGCATCTTCGGGCACCTTTGTAGCACCTTCAGGCCCTTCAAAGGTGCTGTAAAGGAAATAAAGTTTCTTCGCATCACCTTCGAGTTTAGTTGACGAGCTATCATTGAACATTAATTGACAAAATGTAGTTTCCTCTTGCATCTATAATTTCATACCATACTTAATCGATGACTGATAACCTACTAAGTAATACAACGTCGAGTTGTAGTCAAAGTGCATCTCGGCTTTCTCGGTCTAACGTAACTACGCAGGCATGTTGTATGACGGACAACATTTGAAAAGGGCTAGACTACAATAAAAAAGCGATGCATTTCTAGTCGTACAAAAACCGTATTCGTCCTGTTTGCAGCATCAAAATATATTCTACAAACAGTGAGCAAATTCAATAGCCCCGGGAAGCTCTTGTTTTCCGCGTGTCTGGCAAAATAATTTTTGAGCGCACAGCTGCTCGGTCACGTAAACATGTTTTCACATCATGCTTTCCGCTCGCTTTCCACTGATAAAAAAAAGAAAAGAATCTGCAGCAGCTGCTTGTGATGTACGGTCCCTGTGCCTACATACTAATTCTGATTCATGTTTGAATTTGGTGCATCGCTCTTTTAGTGTGTCCTGCACACCTGTTATAGAAAGTAGGCTGTTCCTGAAGGTCTTAAAACTAAAAAAAGGAAAAAGAACTAAGCTCCGAAAATCACTCCTATCCGGCTCGCTTAATGATTGTTAACGATTGTTTACGCTTCGAAGTACCTCTAAGACCTATAGAGTCCAAAGGGAAGATAATTGAGGGACTCTTTACGATATACATAAGCAAGATAGATAGTCACTGAAACCGAGGAAAGCACGGGGAAATTCTTTTAGTGGGAATGTTGATGAAAGTGGGAGATTAATAGCATAATCAACTTTTTAGGCGGTACACAATTTAACCGCAAGTAGAAGGAAATACAGCCGTATGCTGGCGGTGGGCGAACTCACGACATCACATTGTGTAGGGTTAAATGATTTCCTTTCTGTACTCTACTTACTTCTCTTTATTTATCTTCCAAACAGCAGTGGTTAGGCTACTAATTTCCCACTTTGGTCAACAAAACCTTTTAAAGAAAGAAAACATGACCCTAAGCTGTCTTTGCTTTCAATCATTATTGCCTTCTTTCACATGCACAATCATGGACAAAAGTTTACGGGATGCGCGTTCGTAGAAAAGAATTTATTCTGAATTTATTACTGCTGTTGAGCGGTGAACCCGGCATAGTTGGCGCTGTCGCAGGAGTGTGCGGAAAAGCCGGGTTGGCCGATAGGGTCGACGTCACACGTGAAGCTGTGGAATGAAAAGTGATTGAAACATTAGAAAACTGGTGACTAGGAGGTCGCAACATGATTCAAGCGTCAATAGGACTAGCTAGTCCTAAATAGCGCAGAGTAAATCAATTTCGTTGAAAAATGAAATTGCGGTAATTAATCGGGAATCGAACCCCTGGCCCTTATGATGCTAGTAAGACTCGCTACTCCTATGCCACACTCTAAAAGAAAAGGTAGTTGAGGTTACTACATTTTGGGGTAGCAACAACCGTCACATATATGACTACCTAGGTAGTAACTGTAAGTAGTAACTGCAAGGTAGTAACATTTACTACCTCTGGAGAGAAAACAGCTTAAGAAAAAATCTAATGTCTTTCTGTAGAAAGTTTGACTTTTGACATTAGGATCTTATGCCTATAAGATAATAATAATGCAAAATAAGAGCCAAAATAAGAAAGTGGAGCAAAAACAAGAAAGAAAAAATTGGCAGCTTACACGAGGATTCGAACCGCGAAACTCAAACTTTGTGTCCTACCACGCTAACCAGTGCGCCACGCGACCAGTTTGTTTCTTCTTTATTGCATGGAAGAACTTCCGTAGAAAGGAGGAAAACTTCAATCAGACTGGTTCGCGTCTCAAGTTACTGCGCCACGCGACCAGACGTTAACTTGTCAACTTATGTGGCGTGATATGTGCAGCCACAGTTGTTTCTTGTTCTTTCCGTTGCGTGTAAATGTAGCAGTAGCATCTACATGCTCGCACGGGACAACAACGTTGTTGAGAAGGACCTTTCAGTGGCTGATGGCCAATGACAAGGAAATCTTCTGTGTTAATGAAAAAGAGTCTCCGCTGAGTGTTTATTGTTGAAAGACATGAATACCTGACTTCGTGGTGAGTTTCTAATGTGTCACAATGAATGCAGAACATGACACCAGAAACTCAACGCCCACTTTTGTGCATCTTGTAGTAAACCAGAAGGACAAATGAGCGCAAGTCAGGCACAATAGCTTGGGGTTGACGAAAACGTGCAATTAAGAAATCAAACTAAAGAATGGAATGTTAGTATACATACATGTGCATATTCCGATCATCCATTTCCAGATCAAGGTAGTAATGGATACTACCAGGGTTATAATGAGGTAGTACAAGTGTAGTAACTGCCAGAAAAACGTAGTAACAGCAGAAGTTACTACCTGTTACTACTTAATTTTATTTCGATGTAGTAACAAGGTCGTAGCAACATAGTAAATAGGTAGTAAGGGTTAAAAAAAGGTTGTAACAGCAGCCGTTACTACGTTTTCACTACCTTTTTTTCTAAGAGTGCACGCAGAGGTCAAAGCGGGGGCTGTATATCTGTGTTGTGTGGTCTTTTATATACTATGGAAACAGTGTCTGTGTCTGTGTGAGCAAGAGGGGCTGCTGCCGGAACCCATTACCGCTGTAGCATCACACCCTTTAAGGTCATCATTTTTTTTCGGCAAACCCTCATCGGAAGTGCGCTGGATGGCAGCTTACTCCCTTATTACTCCCTTGTAGGCATATTCGTGGAGGATACTATGACAGTGACCACATTGTGTATGTGGTGAAAGAACTGACACAGGCACAGAAACGTGGAGCCTCAACGTTGCTTATAATGCTGCCGCATTCCACTCCTGTGGTGACGTACGCTACCCTACAACTTTTGTTAATTTCTCTTTTTTCCTTCTTTTTTCCAGTGCAAGGTGGCCAGCCGACATCTTGTTCAGCAACGCTGTCTGCCAATTCCCTACCTGCATCCGGGATTATGCGTGTTCGAGGACAACATAAGCCGAGTGCGCCAAAGAACGGAAACAGCGGAGGACGCCATCCATAGAAATCACATCCGGGACCGTTCGGCAGTACACTTGTTGCAGGAAAAAAGTATAGAGCCTGCTTCAGTGGCACACCATCCAGAATTCTGGCGTACCTAACCCTGAAAATAAAGTTTACGCAACAGTAGATGTTCTTTTCTTGACAGCAATCAACAGCTTGGCTTGATGAAGTTTTAAGTGCTAAAAGCTGCACTTTATGTTGCTGGACACACTTCAGTGGAGGGCTCGTGGTTAATATCGGTTACAGGGAGTTCAATAATGCCACGTATCATTGTAATGTCCGTTCGTTCGCGCAAGGCCGCACGAAAGGGGTGTTATCATTTTTGTTTGTGACGCGAGAAGCGACCGGACTAATCTCGATTGATCACAGCCACGAAGAGCGGCATCTACGTGTTTCCAGATTACTCTAGATGATCTCGACCTGTTATCTCGAATTTTCCTTGCCGGATTTAAATAGAACGATGCCTCGAGCAGCGGGCATTCGTAGTTCGACGACCGACGAGCACGTTTGTTGCTTGCGCCGCCGCCGAGTGATTCAGTTCTTTTGCGGGCGCAAGTCAGCCCAAATAAAGAGCTTCGTTTCCAAGACTGGTTGGTGTCTTCCTGACCGCTGGACTGCCGTCACTACAGCGTGACATCTGGTGGAGGTGCTGGGTAGCCTTTCATGTTCCGGACACCCCCTACAAGTCGTGACGCCAGCCCTCTGAGTCATCTACCGCAGGACCTGAGTCCAGTCCACCGCGCAAGCCGACGCCTGCAAGGGGACGTACCAGAGTTCGGGATTCTGCCGGACCCTACCCGGAAGCGGAAGCCAGCAGCAACGTCTACCATGAGCTTGCCTCAGACAATGACTCCAATCATTATTCAGCAGCCCCGGGTGCCACCAACCTTCGACGCTTCGCCAGGCGCCGACCCCGAAGAATGGCTGGAACAGTTCGACCGTGTGGCTGTCTTTAACAACTGGGACGATGCCATGAAAATTAGGTACGTCTTCTTCGCCTTGGAGGGACCAGCAAGAATCTGGTTTGAGAATGGGGAAGCTAGCCTTACGGATTGGGAAACCTTCAAGGAGCAGCTTCTCAAGACCTTCACAAACGTCGTGAGAAAGGAGAGAGCCCAGCAGCTGCTACAGTCTCGCGTACAACACCCCTTTCGTGCGGCCTTGCGCGAACGAACGGACATTACAATGATACGTGGCATTAATTTACGCCGATATTCACTGCTACGGTGATTTCACGTCTCACCTTCGTCGAAATGCGATCACCGTGTTCGGATTCGAACCTGTTACCTCGTGTTCAGTCCCACAACTTCCCATATCTACTGTGTCGTCGAGGTAGGTGCAAATTAGCAGCGACCACGAAACATCGTCATTGCTCGCCGTCAGCAACGTAGTGCTTTCGTCGTGTGTCGTCACTCATGCAATTCGCTCGCAGCGTTGAAGACAGGAATTGAACCTACCGCTACACATGACAATCCTTGTCGTCATAATCATCATCACCAGCCTGACTACGCCAACTGCAGCACAAAGGCATCTCCCATATCTCTCCAACTAATCTTCTCCTGTACTAGCTGCGGCCACTCTATCCCCGCAAACTTCTTAATCTCATTCACCCACATAACTTCCTGCCGCCCCCTGCTACGCTTGCTTTCTCCGTTACCCTTAAGGACCAGCAGTTATCTTGCCTTCGCATTGCATGCCCTGGCCAAGCCCAATCCTTCCTCTTGATTTCAACTAGGATGTCATTAAGCCGCGTTTGTTCCCTCACCCACTCTGTCTACTTCCGGTCTCTTCACGTTACATCTATAATTTTTCTTTCCATAGCTCGCTTTGTTGTCCTTAACTTAAGCTGAACCCTTTTCGTTAGCCTCCAGGTTTCTGCCCCATAGGTGAGTACCGGTAAGATACACCTGTTGTATACTTTCATCTTGAGGGATATTGGGAATTGCCATTCATGATCTGAGAGTGATCTGAGAGTGTTTTTTACATAAGGCTCGTCTACATCCTGATTGCGTAATGCCCGCATGTCTGCTGCTGTTTCGACTGAGCCAAGTGCCTTCTCGTGATCTACGAAGGCTATATAGTATAGGTGTTGGTTATATTCTACGCATTTCTCTAGTACCTGATTTATAGTGTGAATATGGCCTATTGTCGAGTAGCCTTTACGAAAGCCTATACCTGATCATTTGGTTGACAATCCTCGTGGCCTGTTCTAAATGTGACTTATTTAGTAGTGCCGCTCTAGGAGACAAAGGCAGGAAGTAACAGCGAAAAAGACGCAGCACGAGTCTAGGTTTTTCCCGCCGGTGAGAATTACTCTGGATGCTAATGTGGACCACTTCGAGGGCACGTGCGAGCTCGACAACATTGGGGCGGTGCGTTCGCATCCTCCCCCCCTCCCACTTCTATTTTTCAAGTTTTGTGTGCTTTTCTATTCTACTTCAGCAGGTGGCAATTCCTCCCTCCTTCTACCCCCTCCCACTTTTATTTTCCAAGCTCTTTTTTTTTTTGTGCTAGAACAATAGGTCTTCGCTGTGTCTGTCAAACGAAGTGATGACAGTATTTTGCTTCCGATTGATATAGTGGGGCGCTTGAGTTAATTGTAACTGCTTCGCGTACCGCCAGCGAGGACGATGAGATGAACGCCAACACCCATGCTCGCGAACACTAGCCCTGGGGGAGCACATTGCTGAGAGCTGCTGCTTGTGCAGCTCTTAATCAAGGGAAGGTCTTCGACGTTTTGTTTCACTTAGCTGCGTCGTCACCGACGTCGGTACGTCACCGGCGTCAAGTGGCAATTCTCGCGCCGTGGCGCTGTGCCGAATCCAGCTTAAGTGAGTGGTCAAAGAAAAAATTCGAGATTGCTTGCGCGGTCGATTGTTGTCTCAGTGCTAATGAGATTAACGGCACGCTCTTAATCATGGATCGTAAGTGCAGTGTGCCAGGCAATCCGGTGCAAGCAAGATAACTTGAGCAGACATGAGAGGCGTTGGAGCCTAACACCTCGGAGTGGACGAGAGCTCGATCTATTGTAACCATTCTTAATCTAAGTGAGGTCAGAAACGCTACAACACGCGCTGGACGTCATTCTGTTAGCTTTACTAATAAAACAAATGGCCCTGAACAGTGTTAACGAAAAATAACAAACCCTGGCAGTATTCGCCTCTCATCGACCTCCTTGAACAGGGCGTGGTGTTTGTTCCTGTCCAATGGCCTCGCTTTTTTCGAGCTTCAACTTCGGCTAATTGTAACTTTCTTACACGAGAACCGGCGAGAGGTAAATGGCTGCATGCCTTAAGCGTTGAATGACCTTTGGTTACGGGACTGCCCTGTTACGTTACTGCTTATTGGGCGCCTTTGACCGCTCGGCCGCAGACTACGATCAGCGGCGTGGTGAGGGCTAAGGCGTGACTGCGACAGTCTGACATTATACCCCTTATTAGCCCAAGTCTACTCCCCCCTCCCCGCACTTCTTTCACATTTTGCGGGGCGAACCTTAAAATAAAAGGTCACTGCACTCTTAAGCGCCGTCTTAAGAGTATGGCGCGATAAAGTTAATGGGTTAACATGTTAATGCCCATATATGCGGAATTGGTATATTTCGACATTAGAGTCATAGATCTCGGAGAGTCATAGATCCCGGCTAAAGGCCGACTGCTTAACGCCACCTGCTCCTATCTGCACCTCTGAAGCTGTGCGCTGTACGCCAATATGGCGCCGGCGACGTTACCTGCGTACTGCATTTAACCTACGGCTCTCCAATCTTTTAGCAATATAGTAGACAAGCAGCGGGGCTGTGCTACGTCAGCAGAAGAGCCGAGCAGACGACACTGCAACTGGCAAGTGCTCTGCGAGCATTACTCTCGTCCGTTTCTCCACTGCAGTCCTGCATCGGATGCTGAACGACCATCTGGTCGATGCCGTCGTGGTATCACTGAAGATCTGTACAGCTGCACAATACAAAAAAAAGAGAAGAGTTTTGAGGAAAGGAAAGCAGCGGCACCTGTCTCACTCTATAGGCGGATGCCTGAACGGCGCCTTGTGGAAAGGCTTGAAGGAAACGAAAGGAAGGGAGAGAGAAAGGAGTGCAGATTACCAATACGACGAGAGCGTAACTCCGCTCTTGTGAAAAGCTAATCGAAATAAAATCTGTTTCCTTTTCACAAAATGGATTGTTCATCCATGCGGCCCATTGCAGCATAATTTCGATTTCGCAAGCAGACGTAATAGTACCTATGGGCTTCTAAAAATTGTGTTCAGTGCGCATTAACTTCTGTAAACAGCGATGTGCAGTTTTGGTTTCGGTTCCAGCAGCCGAACGGTGGTTATGGCGTCAGAAGTAGGTTTAAGGACACGTGAGATATCCAAAAGGTGCAGTATATATAATAGCTGACTCTTTATCGCTGTCAGTGCGGCTTCAGGTGCGCAGGGTAACGCAAGAGAGGAAGATGGTTAAAAAGATGATGCACTGGTTACACTGCAGTTTTTGTAGGCCTCATGTCATCTCAAGCCTACTTGTGATGTCACAGCCAGTGTTTGGCTTTTGATACATAAGGGAAAAAATTGAAATGCGATTCCTTTATCGGGAGCAGCTGAATTTCGCTCACTGATCCATATTTACTAATATCTTGCGAATCATTTCAAAAGACGCACTATAAACATGTGATGTTTCCACCCCTTTAAAAAGATTAAGATTGAACAGTATTGAACGATGGTACATTACGTACCACTGTGCACAGTTTTCGGCAAAGAAATGACCTCGAGGAACAGGCTAGCTTGGCCGAGCCATCAACGACTGTGACAAGCTCTCACATCAGACGATGGCACTCCGGAAACAGTAACAGAATGCCACATCGGTTCCGAGCTCCAGCTACATAAGCGCAGAGAAAATACGCAAACAGGCAGCTGGGAGGCTCATACACACATTTCGTGTGGGCGAGCTTAATCACATTTAATTAATTTTCGCGCCGAGAGATGTCAGGTATGAAGGCCTAAGCTGTTGGCTGGAACTTGATATGTCATCAGCCAAGCACATCAGCGACAGCAAAGGAGAACTTACTCGGATACAGATGCTCTTAGCTAAAGGTTATGAAGGCGATTTGTTATTCTGGTTTGGTTTGGTTTATGGGGTTTAACGTCCCAAAGCGACTAAGGCTATGAGAGACGCCGTAGTGGAGGGCTCCGGAAATTTCGACCACCTGGGGTTCTTTAACGTGCACTGACATCGCACAGTACACGGGCCTCTAGAATTTCTCCTCCAAAGAAATTCAACTGCCGCGGCCGGGATCGAACCCGCGTCTTCCGGGCCAGCAGCCGAGACCATAACCACTGAGCCACCGCGGCAGCGATTTGTTATTCTGACTAACTATTCCTCACGCATACACGTATAGAAAGAAAACTATGTTATCGAAAGTGACATTAGTAATGACAGGGACATACTCGACCTCCTGCCAGGCTTAAATACCAGCCTTCTTTGGAGCATAAGCATAAAAAAATGTAAACTAATATTTAACTACATGCGATGTGCTTGTGTGGGTGTAGGCGGGAGCAGTGGGGGTGCACCAGGCTGTTGTTACTGCTGCGGACAATGACTTGAAAAATGTCAAGAGAGGGTACAGAGAGATATGAGGGCTGTTCAGTAAGTTTTGCCTCCTAGTCTGTGACGCATTTACGAAGTGTTCAAGTTCAAAGATTTCGCATTCAAAAGATATAAATCAATCAATCAATCAATCAAACGTTTTTATTTTCATCACAAATTGATGAGGGTTGGTTCAGGCAAAAAGTGAAAACAACTTCCACTTGAAACAGCCTGAACCCCCCGTATACATGACTTGCAGCGCGGGGGGACACGTGTACAAAACAAAACAAAAAAAAGAACACGAATAAGATTTGCGTGTGAAATAAAGCGCAAAACATTTGGCACTTAAGCTGTTCATTCTAGTAATACAAAAAACATGTCAAGCAAAGCGGTCACTAGATCTCAAATATAAAAAAAAAGTGCGTCAAGTGATTAAAATGCGGTCTCAGGCACAAACAACATAAATAACATTACAATCGTAAACATATGTCCCGGATGTCTCTCTGATTGCAGGTGTCAATACAGACGTTGTTCAAGGTAAGCTTATTTAGCAGTGTTGGAACGCTATGGCGGAGCATTTGATGACTATATGTAGTGCGTGAAAAGGGGATCCACCAAAATTCAGGATTTCGAAGAGTATATGCTGGGTCATTTGGTTTTAGCGCGCACATGTCAAGAAAGCTGTCGTGGATATGGTGAAGGGATTTTTTATACCTTGTCGCTAAGTAATATTCGTAGAGCTTTGAAATTTTGAGGATATTGAGGCGGGTAAACAACTCATCCGTGTGAGCTCGGTATTCAGCGTTTGCAATAAAACGAATTGCTTTCTTTTGCACACGAAAAAGCTTTTGGATATTTGTTTCCGTGGTAAAGAAGGCTTGAAACGTCTTTCGAAACAACAATCCATATTTGACGCTATGAGGATGCTGTTTGATCTTCCCGCAGTTTGCTGCCTTCTTTTCTCTCGTTTTATTATGAATCCACTCATCTGGGCAATGATTCGGCGGCGGACGAAGTTCAAAACAAATAAATAAATATATGAACTCTTAGCCGCCCATCATTGTACAGGCAGCTGGCAGTATTACAGGAATAGAGTATTAAAATAACAGAAAAATATCAGCGTCCAGTTACCGCAGAACTGCTTGGGAAACTCCACATAATGTAGCCTTTGCTTTCTGGTTAGCTTACACATCGTATTGCTCACTGCGCGGCGAACTGCTTGAACGTGCGCACTTTTGCATTTTCCTCCCGGCACACCCCGTCCATTTCATCGCACCGAAATTTAGCGTCTCAAGTGTACCAGCGGCTACACCGCTGGCCTCCGCCCAAACTGCGGTGGGTACCACGTAAGTAATCGAGCGCGGTTAAACTCGGTTCTTACAAGTCGCGCGCGGCGTTATCGGCGGGTGGCCGTTTGCGAGTGAAGCCTCCCCGACGCTGTCGTCTTCGCGTCGCGGCGCCAAGATCGTTCGGGGCGTGGCTGCGCGCCTGCGGGGCGGCGGCGAATGTTTACATGACTGTCGGTGGGAAACTCATGCGTGAAACATGAAGACGGTCCTCGCGCGTTCAATATTAATCTCGGCTCACACGCGGCCGCCGACGGTGCGTGCTACCGCCATGCAAGGAAGCCGTCGGTCTGCGCACACAGGTGAACTGGCACCCTATACCCTGGAACATCACAGAGGCAGGCTCATTCATGAGTGCACTCAGGGTGTGAATAGATGTGAATCTGAGTGAGCCCAGTCGAAAAGGACAACAGAGATTTCTGTCGCGTGTCAGAAGCTTTCTGATAAGCAACAGAAGTTTCTGATGTGAGACAGAAATCTCTGTAACGCTAGAGATTTCTGTCGTGACAACATAACCTTGTGTTGCGACGGCAGAACGTTCTGTTGCGGCTACAGAAGCTCTGCAGTGACGACAGAAGGCAGGACACGCTACAGAGTGTTCTGTAGCGACAACACAGAACGTTCTGTTGCGGCTACAGAAGCTCTGTAGTGACGACAGAAGACAGGACACGCTGCAGAGTGTTCTGTAGCGACAACACAGAACGTTCTGTTGCGGCTACAGAAGCTCTGTAGTGACGACAGAAGACAGGACACGCTGCAGAGTGTTCTGTAGCGACAACACAGAACGTTCTGTTGCGGCTACAGAAGCTCTGTAGTGACGACAGAAGACAGGACACGCTGCAGAGTGTTCTGTAGTGACAACACAGAACGTTCTGTTGCGGCTACAGAAGCTCTGTAGTGACGACAGAAGACAGGACACGCTGCAGAGTGTTCTGTAGCGACAACACAGAACGTTCTGTTGCGGCTACAGAAGCTCTGTAGTGACTGCAGAAGACAGAGGACACGCTGCAGGGTGGTCTGTAGCGACAACAGGACTCTGCCGGGAGCCGATGTGAGAGAGCGGGCCCCTGTTAGTGTCAGTGAATGTGAATATTAGTATGCGCGAGCCCCACTGAGTGTGAGTGCATGAGAGTACGAGCGAGCCCTTGTGACTGTGCGTGGTTACGAATGTATGTTCGAGCCCCTGTGAGTGTGAGTGAAAACTTGTGAATGTGTGTACAGTGGTGAGCAGCCTTGTCTAGAGCGCTCGGGCGGTGCACTCCCTTGCAAACAAATCCAGATTTTGTGGCAGCCTCTAGGGTCCAGCTGCAACGCTTGCACGGAAGTAGCGCCAGATAGCCTCGTAAACAAAGCAGACACGAAAACTTTGCCCTGTAATGAGGGGCTGCTCTCTAATTTCGGTTTTTGTTACCAAGTGCGCACTGCTCAAGCGCTCTAGACAAGGCTGCTCACCACTGTACGTGTATATGCAACCACTGTGAGTGTGAGTGAGCTCCTGTGACTGATTTTGGGCTTGAGTTTGTGCTAACATTGTTAGTGTGAATCCTAGTGAGTGTGTGTGGATGAGAGCGTATGTGTGAGCCCGTACATGAGTGTGAGTGTATGTGAGGGTTCGGTGTGGAAAAATATTCGAGAGAATGCATGAGTGGCAACCTCTCGTGGCGCCGGCGTATGTGTGCAGACGCATGAGGCCGGGCATGATCTGACATTAGAGATGACTTTTGCTTCCCGAAAGAGTAACGTCATGTTACAATTAAAATAGCTAAACGTCAACCACGATCCCTTCCTTGACGGGTCCAATGTAGCTTCATGACGCTGACTTCCGCCGCAACGGCTCAGCGGATATGGCGTCCAGCCCCTGAACAGCAGGCCGCAGGTTCGAACCCCGAACTCAGCGGACCCCATCATGCTATATCTTCATCGCTCGGTGGGAAGACTAAACATCTGGAAGTTTCTTATTCACTTTTTTCTTCTCCTTTCATGCTCACGTTACACAAATGTACAGTGCGGGCCGAGCTCAGTTGTAACACTTGAGCGTGTGGTGCTGCGGCTCGATCAACACCAGCTGGGGGCTGATATAGTAGCTGGCGCACTATCACAGTTTCTTCGCCTGTTGCACTGCATGCTCTCGTCTATACGAAGTGCTCTCGTATGGCGCTGAGCGAGCCGTAATACGACGGGATCAAGTGTTCCCGCTAAGTTTGGTTCACTTTGTATTTCAGTACAGAAAAATGTAGCATGCAGCAGCCAGTCAGGCATCGTGCACTGGACTGTAAGGTGTTCTGAACGCAAGATAGTGCAGGTTAGCATGGCTCAAAAAAGATAGAATTTGTTCTGCAAAATTCGCTTCTTGTAGTTGAGACCATTCAGGGCTTGGCGTAAGCAATTAACACCGTGAAGAAAGCAGGTACGCATTATGAACGCAGTATTTCACTGAAGAACACAATTTACATTTCACTGACAACAATCTTGCGCAGACAACCTGAACAAAGAAAGGTACACGGAGACAAAAAAAAATTGGGGCACCATCATGATACTTCATGGCACTCGTTACAGAAAGCCTATCTCGTTGCTTTGCAACGTGATTAAAGGTCTCGGGGCGTAACTGAAGTGTCCCTGCTTTCTTTGTGCCGTTTATCAACGTATAACAAACATCAATCGGCGCCGTTCTCTGCTCTACTGAAGTCTGAAGGTAATGCTCAAGTTTATTAATGCGAAATCATTACTTGGCTGCGTCGACGGTTTCGTGTTCGCAAAAATTGTCGGCAGCGATTTCTCCATTCGTGCAAGAGTTAAGCGGAAAACAATGATTTTGTGTGATAGAGGGTGATGCGGGGATGATGCGCGTCAAAGTTTGGTTGATGTGGAGTAATTAATTAATTAGAGCTAAAAATGTCCCCAATAGGTCAAAACAGTCCCGGCCGTCGATGTAGTGCGCGGGCGTACAAACAGTACTAGATATCAAAACTGCGGGGAAACACACAGCCTCGTGACAGAGGATGAAAAAATGTCGTTGTACGCCAAATTTGATTGATCTGGAGTAATTAGTTAATTAATTAGAATTAATATAGACCAAGAGGTAATTTAGACGTCAAAATACCTCCGGACGGGCATAGAGTGCGAGGACGTGAAAATAGCGGTAGACGTCAAAATTGGAAGAAGGAAAAAAGAGAGGCAAATAGTGAAAAGAGGGAAAAGGGGGCAAAAAGAGAGGCAAACAGTCTAAAGTGAAGCAAGGAGAGGCGACGACTGTGAAGGAGGAATCAGTGCTTTGGCATTCTCCCAATGCGAATCGCCGCAGTGATCTCTAACGTTTTTTTTCGTGGAAACTACACGTCGGTGTCACCCCTTCAATCCGGGAAGGTCGTAGCAGCCGCGCGTGCTGATCGCATGGCATCTGAGCGGAAAGCATCGACTGTACCGTGCCACTCATAAATCGGGTGATGTAGAATGCATTACATGCGACGTGCACCCACACCGAGGTCGTGGCAGCGTACATGAGCACGTACGCCGTCTCAAGGTAAAACCGCCCTCAGAGACGGTTTTCCGTAGCTGCAAGCTAGGTTGCCCTTGCGTTTGGGATTCCTGTGCGGCGTATTTCCAATCAGCCCTCTGAACACTTGAGTCTGTTGCGTAATTCTGTGAACATGCTATCAGGGCGGTCGCCTAAGGGGAGACACTAAATGGAGAAAGCGAGATTTTCGTACGGTCTCTGCGCAGTGAGAAAGGGGGAAAGTGCTTCATTAGAGTCGCATATCAAGCTCCATAATGCCAGTGTAATGCTGTAGGCATTCTCACAGCTCGGAGTTGCGTAGCTGGAAGGGTATGCATGAGAGAGATGGAGAAATTTCTGAATGCAGACGGGAGTTGTCTGCTCTGTTATACTCCGGCCAGGCTGCTCGGCATGAAATATTTCAAACATGAAAATGGCAGTAATAAAAAAAGGAAGCTTTTGCTCCTATTTGAAGCTGCAGCCTGTATATGTTAACCTTCCCTTCCAACGTGCTGATGGGCAAGCTGCTTCATAACTTAACAGAGTAAGCAACATGCACAAAATGAAAGCGAGTTTTAAAAAAGAGAAAAAAAAGGGTACTCTTCTCCGCCATTTGTGTGTGTTTTTTCTGTCTGTTGTGCATAGCTTTTTAATTGGTAACGTATCATCTCACTATTAGGAAGTTAAAGCGTAAAAGGGCGCTTTGCGAGCGGCTACTAGCATGAGCGGCGCGTGTCTCATATTACAGTTGTTACAGCTCTTACAGGAAAAAAAAGAATCAGACAATAATGAATAAACAAGCAAACTAGATAACTAGCTAACCAGCGAGACGAAAGGAAACAGCACAAAACAAAAATAACCTGTTCACACGCGTTCGTACTTCTTCACAATTTCAGTGACTTTTTTCGAACCGGGCTGACTTGGGATGGCCATACAAGTTACGTAATGATCGGGCTTTCAATCATTCTGGGAGTGACAAACATCAAAAGACAACTTTTTGACGTCGAAAGTAAAGCTTCTTCACTCATTCCGTATTTCATTCTTATTTAAACTATAATGTAGTTTGGTGTGGGATACTGCTACTGGCACGAATTTACAAAAAATCAATATTAAAGAGAAAAACATTGTACGAAACGTAGATGGTGCTCCTTACAGTGAACCCTGTGCCCCACTTTTCCCAAATATGGGTTTGCTGGTATAGATAACATGGATATGCACAACTTCTGCGTAAGTTTTAAAACATTAGTAAGAAGTGACACAAACGTTGAAATTCGGGCTTGTTGGTTCATACCACGGAGCAATAGCGCAAACAGGACAAGGGACCAAGAATGAGTAGACACACACAGAGCTTGGTCCCTTGTCCTGTTTGCTCAATTAGCGTTTCTAAGTAAAAAGTTTCCGGACATATAGCACACATAAAGTCGAATATTCGGATGATCTTCCTGGTAGGATTACTTTTGGGGAATAAACGATGCAACTAAAACTTTTTGAAATGTTAATTACTGCATCAAGTGCGATACTCACCTCTAAACGGCATCTAAAGCACGTTTGCATAATATTTGCTAAATGGGTGCCTTGATTACCGTTTTGATTAGGCTACATTGTGTTGCTCTTTTTTTTTCTGTGTCTGATTCACTGTCATTTACCATCTAATTTGTGCATACATGCTACACCGTTTTGTTTTAATCCTGATTTCAAGAATTTCACTCGCTCATCTGTATCAGTGCCGCGATGCCTGCGTTACGCAAATTTACATTTTTGTCTGTACATGCACCTTGTTTTTTTTTCATATTTTTTTCTGTTGCCCCGTGCAAAGTGCGTGCATGTTTGGCGATGCTGTGTGGCTTTGCAAAATATGTGTTTACATTGTAAGGGAGGAGAGATCTGCTCAAGCTGGCCTTCTAACTTTTTCCCCATCTTATTTTATCGACTGGATGCGAAATAACGATATTATTAATTCCTGCTCAGTGCTAGTCGCTTTTGGGCGGTAAAATTTCACAGACGCGTGCCGACAGAGCGGTTTAAGCTTAGCAGAGGATCCTAACCGAGTATTTAATCTTACAGTATTGTTTCAAGTTATTCAAGCACTCTGATTTGCTTATTTTGTAATCGCTGTAAGGCGCTACGTCGTCGTATAGGATCGGTGCAGGGCTGTCCATATTAAATTCTCGACCAAACAGTAAACATTACCAAACAAAATACAGCCCGGTTTGTTCACTGCGGAAAAAGCAAAGGAAAAGGAAAACATGCGTGTTAATTGCAACAAACATCGTCATCATCATCATCATCATCGGCCTGACTACGCCCACTGCAGGGCAAAGGCGTCTCCCATGTCTACAATTAACCCTGTCCTTGTAACAAACAATTGTAACAAACAAAAATCGTTTATTATTTTTTCCTTATTTATGACTACAGAGATGAAAGAAAAAAGAACGCCATTATAGGTGACGGCACATTTGGAAATATAATAGCTAATCACAGGTGATGGCTTGTGCAATATATTTTCGATCCCATTATTATTATTTGGAAAGAAGAATGTTGAAAGCAGATGCGAAGTTGTGACTTTGCATATTCAGGTCGCTTGAACCCACACCGTGGATGTGGCGCTCTGAGACTCAGCACGACGCTATGGCTTACAGAACGCGGCTGCTGTGGCTGCATATCGACACACGATTGAGGGATACAAAATCGCCGGTGTACACAGAGACGTGGCTCGACTGTGAGGAGAGTGCTCGTTGCCGCTGCGTATGAACTGCACGTGAAATAACCTCGTGCGATTGATATTACCCTCATAAAAATGGCCTATAAAAAGTCTATAGAGTTCCTATAGACTCTATTGCCTTCCTATATATATTTATTTTCGTCTATTCATAGTCTATAGACTGTCTATAGAAAAAAGGTCGACTAAAAGTGCATGACCTTAAATTTATAGATTCTCTATAGATTGTCTATAGTATTTGCATTGCCTATAAACTGCTCTCTAGGATTTGTCTACAAAGAGTCCATACAATTTATAGAGAGAAGTCTGCGGACAGTTTATAGACTGTCTGAAAAATTTTTGCAAGCCAGAGACCGCCGCTGCAACGTGCCTTGTATACCTCACAGTGGAAAAAAGAAGTCTTGGAAGGAGAGCAACGACTAGACGGCGTCGTATAGACCCTTGCTCTGTGAGACACTGACAGCCGCTCCAGGTTCCAGCCAAATAAAGAATCCGTGTGACCTGGCTTAATTCTTATCTGGTGCGTTCTGGTGCGTTATCTTGCGTCTGAAGCGGCTGGGGATTTTCTTTTATTCTTGCGCAGTGCATCCATATTTAAGAAAATTTTCTTCTATCACAGCCGCAGTGCTGCGCCAGAAGGCATCGGCTGAGAACGAAGCTCTAATGCCACGCAGATACAAGTGCAATTACGAAATGGTTGGGGCTGGAGTAACACAGCTCTGAATCACCTCCACACGTTCTCCCAAAGTAGGGGCTTAACACTGTGGGTGGTAAAACCTATTCGGATACGGAGTGGCAGGTTACGTGTCCGAGCGAGCTCGTCGAAGGCAGTTTGCGAAAGCCGCCTTCGCGCACACGTGCAACGCTCGTGGTGAACGCAGTCATGCTCGTGACGTCACGCGTCGCTTTGCTCAGACGGCGCGGCGCCTCCGCTGAGACGCCAGCGAGACGGCTCAGGGCCAAGGCGGTGGCGCAAGCGACCCTCGACGAAAGATGGATTTCATTAGGGGAGCGCCCACCGAGGAGTGCTTAGCGCATGTGCGTCATCGCAGCAGCAGCAGCCTTCGCGGCTGGTGCTGGTGTGAGCGACCTCGTGTGTTGTGAGAGGTCCGCCTCTCCTCGTTCATCTGCTGTGCCTCAAATTGCCTCGAGGCAACTTCTTAATTATGAGCTCATTTGAATGATGATAGCCGGTTTTACACGTGGTCTGTAACAGCGGTCTTTAATCAACCTCTTACTATACCAGAGAGTTGGAAGGCGAACCTTTTTATTAATGATCGCGTGTGTCGTGTAATGCGTCGGCTAGGATGCAAAGCTGGGTTGCTGGAAGGCTAACCTTTTTATTACCGATCGTGTATGTCGCGTAACGCGTCGGCAAGGTTAGAGAGCTGGGTTTAAGATTAAGTGGAGTGCCGCTCGCTTCAGCTCGGACAGAACACGTTTTGCATTGGCTTTCCTTGTTCAAGTATTAGAAGCATGAAGCGGAATGCTTGCCTTACACAATTCACTGCCTCCTTGCCACGAGTATCCTATATCTCATCGATGACGACTGCGTCGATAAATGAATTTTACGTCGGATTATGACGTGAGGACTAGAGAAAACGAAAGCTCTCATTCAGTCATATCACTCCCCCATAGGTCAAGAAGATGACAGCGCAATCTGTGTCACGCATGCCCCACCCGTCCGGAGGCCGCATGCACTTCAAGGTTGACTGCTGTCTCAGGCTCACCTGGACCTCACGACCGCACAGGGCCACTACGGCGACTCTTTCCTTTCACCCTTTCCTTTATTCCTCCAGTCGAGGCATGGTTCTGGGTCCGTAATTTGAAGCCTCCGCAAATTTGGACACGTACATTTCGGTGCACGCCGATTGGTCGGAGCCCCAAATGACGAGGTGACGGATGCGTGATGTCATGGCAGCTAACCTGTTTCTACTGTTCGTCATCTATTGGATGAAACTACACCTGCCAAATCGTGTCAGTAGTTGCGTCGAGTAAAAGTGAATATGTCGAAGTTTGTGCTATAAACATGATTTATATTAAGGTATTCTAAAGAGAATACAGACGACTGCATTCGATTCTAAAGGCGGAACTTCGGCGCCATAGAGTTTCTGAATATAACCTAGTGACAAAGCCGGCGCCTCCGTCAATGCGAGTTTCTTAAAAGGGCACTTCATCCACCGTGAGAATGCCGGGAAGACGAGGTTTCTGATTTTACTTGGCTAACGTTGACCAGAAAAGGAGGATTCTTCCTTGGAATACGCCGCGATGTTCTCCTTTCTGCGTGGATTAAATTATTTCAATAGTTCCTTTTTGACATGTTTAATAAATTTAGTTTAAGTGAAAGTTCGGTGATTGCGTGTACGGAAAGTTTCACAGCATTTCTACAAGATTTGGCTCGAGAAGTGTCTTATTGTTATGGCTGAATCCACGTTCCGCGCCGAACAATAGCCAAGACAAATGCGAAACCTCATATTTCCTGCATTCCTACACATCTCTATGATGGATCAAGTGTAGCGCCACCTACTTTCCTTTGAGGTAGGTAGTATCGAGGAACTCTATTACTGAGAAACGTGACGCGAGAGGGCAGCGACAGCGGTTGCCGTTTTTGGGAGCCATAGAACTCGCCCGGATCAAGCTACGCCCATTTGGATACATCCACTTAATTAGCAAATACTTCTTGATTATGGGCCCTGGTGAGGCAGTTACTTGACCTTCCTTTTCCTTACAACTAATCATTGTTCTCGAGAGCGTTCACACCCTGTCCTACCTGAAAGCGTTCTCTCAGACTAGCACGTGAACATTGTACTTTTGAATTGCGGCAAAGTACGTTATGTCGATATTAGAGTCTCATGTACATCTATCGTGTCAACGATACTCCCCTTCTCTAGCTGTCTGCAACAATATAAGGATTGTGGTTCAAAAGGCAATGCATGATCCCTCACAAAAATGCATTTATACAGTCTATAGACTGTCCACAGACTTTCGTCTATAACGTCCATAGACTTTCTATCGACATTCTGTAAACTTATTTATAGGCAATACAAACCATATAGACAGTCTGTAGACAATCTATGGATTTATGGACACACACTTTTGGTACACTTTTTTTCTATAAACTGTCTACAGACTATGAATTGACAGAAGGAAATATCTATAGGAAGGCAATAGAGAATATAGGAAGTGTATAGAAAGTCTATAGACCATTTTTATAAGGGATGTCAGTCTAGGTTAAGCGAGCCTCAGGTGGTCGAAATTAACCCGGAGTGCTCTACTACGGCGGCTCCTTATTTCTTCCTTCGTTCATTCTCTCTTTCACCCACTTCCCTGACTGTGCGGTTCGAGCATCCGCCGAGAAGTCAAACAGTTACTGCGCCCTATCCTTCCTTCAAAACCAATTTCAATTCCATCCCATTAGTTATGGGAGTGCAGTGGAATCTGCGAGGGCGTGGCGCGGGCGAGGGTGTGCAAACGTGCCGTTTCTCATGCGCTGGTGACCAGCCAACCACACGCCGTAGCTTCGCAGCCGTATAGCAACAACTTCAAAGACGGAGTGCTTGTACGAGCTCTCTCTCTCGAAGAGAAGAAAACACACCTCGAATTTTCCTCAACGATGCGCGCGCTGCTTTCTCGAAAGGTAATTTCCCCGCAGTATTAAGCGCAGCATGACTAATGAGTGCTCGCCACCACGACATGTCAACCTTCGCGCCGCTCCTGCAGTAGTCACTCCAGGCTGAGCTGACGCGAGCCCACGCGGCCATTTATAAGGCGCGCTCTCCGTGAACCGCTTTCTCGGGGCTCACAATGGGGCTTACGCAACGGGGATTGGACAAAGCTTCGCGGCGACGTTGTCGCGAAGTGGCAGGGCTTGCGCGTGCGCGCGTGTCGACTTCTGCGGCATCCGCTCTGAGCGCTTCTTGATAATTCAAAGCAGCTTCTTCGTCTTCGCCCCCTTGTTACAATGCTGTTGTCCGCGTTTGCGCTGTGATGATCTCCAGCGAGGCGTGTATAAATGTTTCTGGGCACGCAAGGAACGCTGTAATCCTTGCGCGCATGTCAGGCTGCCGTGTGCATGTGTAAGATGGCGAGAACAGTTTCAGCTGTCGCACAGAAGAGAAATGAAGCCCCCCCCCCCCCCCCCCCCCCCCCCCTTCCGCCCCTCCGTGGATTTTCGGCTGTACGAATAACGCTAGCGAAGAAGTTGCAACCTGAGGTTTTCCCCTCCCTTGTTCATTTTTGTGATCTTCTAGTGGTACGTATAATAGATTGCATGTAGCAACACCAGCAACGCCGGCTGGGGGCATTTACGGTTAGGAAATGTGTTTCACATCGTCCCTTTCAAACGGTGGGAAAAACAACCACTGTCGACCACTAATGCATTATTCAGATTCGTTGTTTTTTGTTTTTGTTTTTTTCATCAGTTGCTCCTCGTGCCTCAATTCTCTCTCTTTCCTCAGTGTCCAATATTATTGGATAAAAATTTTTAATATTGAAAAATTGTAAGATACTGTCATTGAATTATTGAAGGTGCAGCATAATCTTTTTTTTTAATTCCTTTTCCATCGCTCGCATCGAGCAGGTAAGATTGTCATTGAAAACCAATGTGGAATGCTTTTGACTATAGAACAAACATTAATAGCAAAACAATACAAGCCTGTCGACATCTGCGGATATATTGATTGTTATCGCGAAATCTTGCACTATATGCAAAAATTGCGTTCATAGACTCTTTACTGCTCACAGATGCTTCTGTCTAGAATTGTTCAGTATGAGACACCAAGATGTATCGATGAGCAGGGATAACATAACGTTCAGACGATGAGCGAAAGTGAGAGCAACACGTTGCCAGTCATTGCGCAAATGTTGGTGTTGGACAATGTAATAGAGGCGTAGTTAGCACACCCAGTTAAGAGCAGGTGAATGGTGAATGGTGAAGTATACAGCAGGCGAATGGCGAAGTTCTGGCACAGTCCACGATTGTCGCTAACGTAACTGTCTTGCAGGAGCACCAGATAAGGGTCCACTGCACCCTGTCCTTGCGAGCTGCGCAACCTCGGCCATCGGTAATCACTCGGTCATCGCTAGACCATCCTTCTGTCCTCATAAATATTAGACGCAAACGCCCATGAGGCAAATGCGAACAGGAGGCAACTAAACTTGCTGTCCTGCACACCCTCGCATTTACAGCCTTTGTGAAAATTTTACAACACACGGGGGTTGGCTTCTGTGCCACTCCGTGCGGCTCCTTGCATCTCCAGCATCTCCTTGATCCAGCATGTCATATCCCTCAAAGGTAAGACGAGCCCTGTTCCTCTTTCCGCCAAATGTTAGAGCTTTCACGGACGCTACAATGGCCCCGTTACACGATTTAAAAGCAAACTACCCTGGGATCTTAACTTTTGACAAGGGCCCTGCAAGTGCTTGCTTGTCTTCATGCTCATCTAATTTAAGCTCGGGAAATAGGAGTTCAACTACGCCAAGACTAAAACAAAAGGGTCAAAGACCGGGAATATAGAGTCTCTCAAAACCCCTCTCTTTCCTCTTAAAGTTTCCTTCTTACGCTTCAAATTACTTTTCCAGAAGCCAATTACAATAATTAGTAGCCTGAAAACTAACCGGCCTTCGAAACTTCTGTTCTTCTCCACATAGTTACTGAATGTACGCGCCTTCTATAGATGCTGTTTGTACTCCTTGCATTTACCGCCGACAACTTGATTTTCCTGCTCGTCCACCCGTTATGGAAGAAGTCAGGCCATGAATATGTAATCTCGTCTTTCAAAGATGCAAGAAATCAAAGCCCGACCTCTGTGCTCGTAATTAAAAAGAAGCCTTCAGCGGATTATGGTTGACACGACTGGGTTCTAGGATGACGGCTCCCATGTGTTACCGGGCGCTATTCCATAGCCCACAATATCAATGGCCGCTCCTCATGACGGAAGCCAGGAGAAAAAAAAAGCGAAAACAAAACAGACAAGAAAGGAACTTCCGATACATGGTACGGCTATCAAACACTTCTGATCTTTTTTTCTTTCTTCCTTAACAGCCTTCTTTTGTCTTTAGATCGCGCACCATAGTGCGTCAGAGATCTTGAACTTTTCAAAAGCAAGCGACGTCGCTTCGCAAAGGGAAAGATCCCCGGACGTAGGTGACAGGCCCACACGATGCCGGGGGAAAACTTCGGGCGAGTAGCTCGCCGCGGCTGCTGTAACATACGAAACGGCGGCCGACCCATTCATGCTGCTCTTGAGTGCGCTCGGCTAGCCAGAGCCGCGTTAACAGCGACGAGCCTCTTGAATATTGATAAACTGGCGCACTGCAGGGGCGCTGGGTGCGGACGACTGCACGCGGAGGAGAGGGTTGATGAGGAAAACTCCCCGCGCAACTTGTCTCGGCAGCCCTGAGGCGGCCATCCTCGCTGAAGGTTGGCTGGCAACGAACTGCGTTCCGCTCGGTGGCGCTGGGTTTAAAAAAACAACAACAAACAAACAAAAAGAAAGGAAACAAAAGCGGAGCTTTGGTGAGTCATGACTAGTGAGTGTGTAACGTCTGTGAAAAAAAAATCACAAAAATGAATGCCAGGGCAGGATGACAGCACGATGCATGTACTCGAGCGCTCTCAAGAACAGGAAAGATATCAACCCGTCGGAAACGTACAGCTTCGTATCTTCTTTTTGTTTTATACTTTTGGCATTGACTGCCGGTCGCGCGTTCACATTTGAAACATTATATTCACGTTCAATGCGCTAATTAATTCGTTAAGATCCAAATTTGCATGCACAAATTCATGTTTTCTTCTTTTGTTTCTCCACTCGCTGGAACGAAACGAACAAGCAGCGCGGAACACCTGTGTTCTTTACAGGAACAAGGGAACAAGTAGAGTGACACGTGACACGTCCGGCAAGCGAAGAAGGAGAGCTAGAGCATGCACAACGTTCAAGGCTAACGAAAAGCGAAAGTGTATAAAAACAGAGGAAAGATCGCCCATTATCGTTGCTTCTTTTGGTGTGGGGTAGGCTATTGTTTCTTAACTTCGTTTTATCTTTTTTTTTACGCGCGCGCGCGCGACAATGGGAGGCGAACCGACGGCGTCACTTTGCATGGTACAGAAGCCACGGCGCGAAAATTATTCCGTCACGGTTCCGCAAGCACCGGCGATTCTTGGAAGCGCGAGCGGTTCGCCCGGGCGCCCCGCTACGGGGATTTCGTCCCGCCAGGGCGCGTTTAAACGTCAACCCTTTTTATTCTTCTTCCCAGAGTGGTTATCTCGACCGGGGATATTCATTATGGCAACAACAATGAGGAGTAGAGGACAATGCTTTCGCTTCCCATTGTAGCTCCCTTCTGCTCACCGTTATCCTAACAGGAAGTCTAGTTTAAACGCGGTGAACAGAAAAGAAGAAAGAGCAGAGTATGAAAGTGCATTTAAACAAGGCAAACAAGTTGGTCTTTCCGTGGAGCTTATCGACGGCAAAAAAATTTAGCGCGACATAGAGGAGGAGGAGGAGGAGGAGGAGGAGGAGGAGGAGGAGGAGGGAAGGAAAGACGCGTTAACTGTCGCACTCCGGGAGGAGATTGGGAGAGGGATGGGATAAGACGAGGAGCGAACTAAAGCTCCTCACTGCATGGATAAGGACAGAACCAGCAGGTTAGGCGCACGGTCGGTCCACTAACTCCGAGTAGCCTATATTTAGAGTTTAGAGTTATCGTTTTTTTATCTTTTCGAAAAGTTTAGAGTTATCGTTTTTTATTCTTTCGAAAAGTTCTGGGCACTTTTTATGAAGACGGTTATTCCAGAACGCAGTTCTCGGTTTTCTTCAGAAGGTATTATTTTCCACGGATCTATTACCGTTTCCTTTAATTTTCTGTGATAAGGCTTGACATTCCTCTGCGCTTAAAAGTGATTCAGAGTTTACGTTGACCTTTTTTGTAGCACAGTTAACATATTTACCAGTAATTAACGTACAAGTGGCCGTACAAAGAGCTGTTCTTGAAGGCTATGACGATGATGATGATGACGGTGTGAAACATTTATCGTGTCTAATGAAGTTTTCCTCGTCCAGGAAGGCCCCTCGTCCAGGAAGGTGGCTTTCGGGTGGAGTAGGCGTGCCGAGGTGGTACGGTGTATTCCAGTATTCAAGGGGTATTCTTTACAGCGTGGTAACATGCTAGGGTATTGTGGGATGTAGTTTGTGTAGGGCACTCAGATGAATATATAGGTTTGCAGCTGTCGCCAGACGACGCCTCGTCTGGCTTGAGTCCTTTTTGGAGTGGAGAACATCTCTGCCTGCCCTGGAGTTGATGCTGGAGCAGACTTGCTTACTGGTTGAGTACTGGCTCGTCTGAAGAAGTGCAGTTGATGACAGCTCCTGGTGCCTTGCTTGCGCTTCTGCGTGCGACAGGGTCTGCATACACGCTATAGTTGCCAGGAAAGGACTCACGGCCAGAAGTCTACGCCAGTACTAACTCAGGTGAAGCGCATGGTGGAATAGCATTTGAAGATGCTAGCCTCGTACGGGGATATGGCTACACAATGGCTAGCGCTGTGACCACTTGGGATATATACGCTGACGAGACCACATCTAGCTCTTGGTCGATTACGTTGATGGCGACACAGTGGTTGAGGTAGTGAGCTGCGTCCGCCCAACGGACATGTGTTAATATGCTGTAGGTGCGCCCCAGTGCCTTGGCTCGAGTCTTCCTTCGTGCAGTGTAGTAGACGTGGCGCATATTAACACGAGAGCGTTAAAGGCCCCGTTAATCAGAAAATCAGGTGTCGGCGTTGTGAGCGAAAAATCACGAGCATAGCTCTCGCAGGCGGTCCCCAAGAGCAACCTAGGAGGCAGGTGGCCCACCTAGGTCACGTGACCTTGTGTCGTCATCACAACCTGCACACCGGATAGTGAGCAAATTGGCCACTGTTGCAGGTGGCAGTTAAATTAATGACCTTTCTTTCGGGAAGAGAACCTGGGCTACACACAAGCTTACCGATGGGAGCAGCTGCCATCGCAGGGCAGTGGCGCATCGCTTAATCAACCGCTGCACCACTGCGCCAGGAGTGGTACGAGGACTCCCAGGGATCTGTGAGCGTAAACTAGAGAGTGGCCTTTTGCATATATGAGAATTATCCTATTAAGCTATCACGTTATATACCCTTAGAGCGGAGCTTAAGTGTCCCCTCAAAAATTTTTTTTTTCTTTCTGAGAACGGGCGCGATTTGTAGGTAGTCCTTGATGGCTGGAAGTGCAGTCGGCAATGAGTAAAAATTGAACGAAGCGAAGCAATGGCGGGCGCAGCAGGCCGAGGCTGTGGCTACCACATTTGGGGCCATGGACTGTGTGGGCACTACCCTGGAGACTACGCAAAAGTACTCTCTTCGAAATAAAAGTTTATTACTACGGCCATAACCTGTACTGCTAGGCGGAATGAGCAAAAAATTATATATAACGGAGGAGCGATTCTCGACAGCACTCGGTAGGTTACGCTCGCGTAAGTTGCCTTGTGTTGTCTTTTTTTGCAGCGTCAGCTGCTTTCACTCGGGCACTCTGCAGTTTTGTTAACGCATTACCTACATCGCCTCTAGGGCATTGTGCGGAATGAGGCAAAAATACCTAGAGTGCATTTACTACGGCACAAAGAAATAGTACACCTTGTTACGTTCGGCCGCGCATGGGCTACGGAATCACCACCTCACCGCCAGTCAAGGAAGCAACACAATCAAGACACGGGTAGCATGAGTGGGAAAGTAGAGGCAAACTCCTCGCAGCCGGGTCTTCACTCCTGCGGCCGTCAGTACCCGCTTTCGCAGGTGGGAGAGCCCCAGTCCCGAATTATCCGGGGCAACAGATTACTGGAAAGTCCTTCTCGAAACTTGCTTCCCGCGGCGTCACTGGGTCACCCGGGTAGCATAGCAAAAGACGGTGATCGAAACACACGTAGGCCTGCTCTCCGGCCGCCAGACTCCCCGAAGTCACAGTCCAAAGAAGGGGGGTGGATGGGGAGATCGCTCCGAAACAACGACCTAAACACGTGGGCTTCGCCGATGGTCCTTCGGCTAGAAATTTATGACCATTTTATTTCCTCTTTTTCGCATTCTCTCGGGTGTCCGGCGTGCTGTCCGCGTTGGAGGGCTGGGACCCATTTGTAACAACCTGCACCGGACACACATACCAACTGCAAAACTAGAGTAATATACCCATAGACGAGTAAATGACGTATACCACAATACTCGAACATTTCCAGCAGCCTCCTACCTCGACTCGTGTGGAAAGCATCCCGATCGGGTACAGAAGGTCAACGTGATAATCCTCTATTACGACAATTCACGCCGCTGGCAACGCCACTCAAGGCAATGCCACTTACGGCATTACCATATATGGCACCGGTAATTGCTAATGGCATCACATCCCCTTTACCATGTGATATGTAATACCTGTACTGCAGTCACTCTAGCATAGCACTCGGTTCCTTTGGCGTTCACTTGACACGTGGACGCAGTCGCTATATACAAAAGCTTTAAGGGCGAGAACAATGGCCCCGCATGGGAGAGTTAATGTCGAGACTCGCCCATTTCTCGTCGGCTGTTTGGCAACAGCGTATATGACGGCAAACGGAAAAGGAAAAAAAAAAAGTGGCAGTGGCTGAAATGAGTGCTTCGCTCAGATTTACGGCGCGCCTCTGCTCATAAATACACGGGACTACATGCGGAGACGCTGCCAGCAGTGCGCCGCTGCGCACGGGTGATCGATTTATCTCAGCGCCCCTCACGGCAGAAAGGAGAACGAGTGGAGTGTCCAGGAAGGGACCTGCGTTGCCGGACACTGAGACGCTGAGAGTAAAGTGGACCCCGATTCTCAATGGCCTCCCCACGACTGGACAGGAGGAGCTTCCGGGAGAACCTAAATCAAGAGAGAGCCTCCCTACCAGCCCCTTCCACTCCCTTTCTCCGCCTCTACTCTGACACAAGTATCTGTCCATCCAACATTCCTCTACTACCGAGAATATAGCGCTCGCGGAAACATTTTAGGGCCACGGTTATGGCTGGATGATGCTGTTGTCCAAGCCTATGGACGGC
The DNA here is from genome assembly GCF_055824585.1 of Amblyomma mixtum. NCBI lineage: Eukaryota > Metazoa > Arthropoda > Arachnida > Ixodida > Ixodidae > Amblyomma > Amblyomma mixtum. The sequence goes on from NC_143013.1 coordinate 9,358,163, forward strand.
CACGCATTCTTGGGGACGAAGTCTGCCGGCTCCCTGCGAGACCATTTTTCTCGTTTTTTGTTTCTCTTTTTATTTACAGATTTATGTCTGCTATTCTTGATGAAACAGCCCAGGCTCAGGATCGCAGCGTCCTCTCTCCGTCACTGCTGTTGAGTCCCCGTCCATTTTTCCAGGACGTGTTGTAAACGAGGTGGATGCGCTGACAATAGGAAACTTTTTTCGCTGAGTGCACAGCTAAGACTGGAGTTGCGCACAGAGTTTCTCTTTACTTCCTACCCATTCAAGATCCACCTCCTCCATTTTTTCCCCTTTTCAGAATACGTGTCACCGTGACGCTTTTAACATTTTCCGGGACCGTTACAGAGTCCTCGACGGCTCGCTAATTCACTCTATGTTGTTGTTACTCTGCTTGGCGTCCGTGTACTACGGCCTAATTCGCCGAGAAAACTTATCACGGGCCCGCACCTGGAAATTTGAGCAGCAAATTCTTATTTACTCCAAGAAACGCAAGATGCCTCATAGCCTACTACTCAGAGCTTTAATTTGTGAGCGGCTGACGTTAAATGGCGTTAGGCGTGTGTTTCTTCGTTGTGACATCAGCCATAACTGCTTCAATACGGGCGATAGAACTTGGGGATGGAGGATCAATTAGTTAGAAAGGGTAAAAGAAAGAGACTTCCAAGCCGATCTTCCGTTGCGGAAGAAATGAAGGAATGAAAATTCTGATGTGTGAGACGAACATGGAGTGATTCCGTACATGTCTACGATGTGACACTGTGGCGGCAGTCGTCCGAGGATCTCCTCGCATCATCAGGCGCCAAAGGCAACGTTGTCGGCCACTCCGACGACGAGAGAGCATACCGTTCACAGAAGCTACTCCCTACATAGGATCAGCAAAGCTGCTTCGACTACAAAAGAACTAAGGGGGAGGCTATAGGTTACGGTAGAGCTTCGGGAGCGACGTACCGCCTTTGCCGAAAGTAACCGTGGCTGCCGTGACCGTGAAAACAGCGAGCTGGTGGCAGAGCGGCGAGGCTGCAGTCGCCGGCGCCTTCGTCGGTTGAAGTTGCGCGCGACATGAGCCTGCGCCTTCGCTATCGTCCTCTCAACGGTAAGTCTCCTGGTAGCATGGGAAGCGGCATGAGCTGCCTAATTCGTACCTGTGTACTTGGCGCAACTTGTGAATCAGCAGATCGTCGTGGAACTTGTTACTGCATCGCTATGAAATTGATGGCGAATGCTTTTGAGCGCTTTTGTTTCTTCATTCGTGAACGAAAGTTCATGCACAAGGACAGAATCTTCGCCCTGAGATGAACATGGAGGAAAAGGGACAGTGCAGTGCAGGCAAGTCGCCACACTAACTGCAAAAGTAATGCACAGTTTTCCAGACAAACTTGTTGTTTCGCAATAACTGATTACATTTCGGTACAAGCAGCCAATACGAGTACACTTCGTTAAGTCACTCGATCGCACATGCCATACAAAAACGACGTGTGGGCGTCTATGGAAAAAGCTATGTCCGTCTATAGCCTTTTATCATCGTCTCTACAGGCCCAACGCGGTGCATATTGCCAGACATTGAAAAAAATTTATGCCACTACAACTATAGCTTCGGGACCATACAGCTGTTTTTAGCTGCCTATAGAAAAGTATATCGCCTGAAAATACAGCTATAGACGGCCATAGGAAAGGCTTATAGCTATTTGGATCAATTCCCTATATCCGGTCATAAGACATTTTTGTATGGGATACACACAAAAAAAAGAAAGTAAGCTCACTGTAACGCTACCCTTGGTGCGACAGGACACAAACAGTACGCTACAAAACAACACGAATCATCATCATCATCATCAGCCTGACTACTCCCACTGCAGGGCAAAGGCCTCTCCCATATCTCTCCAAAAGAACCCTATCATTTGCCAGTTGCGGCCACATAACCCCGCAAACTTCTTAATATCATCCGCCCACCTAACTTTTTGCCGCTCCCTGCTACGCTTGCCATCTCTTGGAATCCACTCAGTTACCCTTAAGGACCCCCGGTCATCTTGCCTTTGCATTACATGCCCTGCGCAAGCCCATTTCTTCCTCTTTATTTCGACTAGGATGTCATTAACCCACGTTTGTTCCCTCACCCACTCAGCCCGCTTCCGATCTCTTAACGTTACACCTATCATTTTCGTTTCCATACCACGCTGCGTTGTCCTTAACTTAAGCTGAAGCCTTTTCGTTAGTCTCCACGTTTTTGCCCCATGGGTGAATACCGGTAAGATACAGCTGTTGTAGACTTTTCTCTTGATGGTTATTGGCAAACTGGCATTCATGATCTGAGACAACCTGCCACATGCGCTCCACACGAATCATAACAGCACACGAAAGACTACGCAACGTCCAAACAGCACAGGAAAAAAAAAGCACGGCAACAGAACAAAGCGGTGGCAGAAAAAAACATGTGACAGTACAGTTGTGCGACGAAACGGCACCACGCTACATGACGAGGGCGGGAGAGTGCTGTCTTCTGAGGAGCGCTGTTTTGCAGAACGCTGTTTTCCACGGGGCCGTTGCGGCGTATGATCGCGTAGGTAAACCCCTTGTCCGTGCATCTATACGCGTGCCCCATCTGTGCCGCAGGAAGCGCAGAAACGGAGAGCATATGGGAGCCCGGGTGAAACAGCGGGAGGCACCCTTGCTCGCGCCAGCGGACCACACGCGTCGTGCAGGGCGGCCGTTCGTCTGCGGAGGAGGCTTCGGCCCGCTCGGAGGGTGGTCGCGAACCTCTTCGGCCCAAGTCTTGACCCCGTTTCGGCCGCTGATTGATCGCTGCCAGTGCAGGTGCCTGCCGTTCTTCTAACCGATAGTGCATGGCCGCGCAGGTGTCCGATTGGCAATTGGCTGGTTCTTCAGAAGACGAACGAGGAGGAAAAGAAAAACCAGAAAGACGGATGGATGGAGGAAATTTAGAAAAAAAAAAAGAAAGAGAAGTCTTTTAAGATCACGAAAAGCATTTTTTGTCACGATGCTCACGAAAAGCGTGAAAGTACGTCTACATTGTATCAAATGTCTGATGGCTGCCTTGAGAGCAGTGCGATAGTTAGGATACGCTTACAGTAATGTAGCTAAGCAGTATAACTACATATTGCTTCTCTGCCGAAGCGTTCTGATGACTACGAGAGACCCTGTGGGTCTTTTCACCCTCGTCGTGACCAAAACCAGTATCAACCAGCCAGATTGCATTCACTCTTTGGGAATCCCGAAATCTCCCGGTTATTTTCAGTTAGCACCAAGCTGCGCCAGCAGCGACACGGGAAAGGGGTAAGAGAAAGAGAGCCACGCCTGTGGTCTTAAAAGAGGCTTCAAAGAGCGAGTTACCTGGAGGAAATCGATCGTCACACACACAAGAGTGTTTGCTTGGTTAAAACAGATTTTTTATCACTTATTTTTGTCGCGGTATCTTGACAAATGGTTTTGCCGCCAGTTTAAAAATTACCACTTCCTCCCGCTATACCACCGTTAATGAGTGACATCGGTTTTGTTTTGTTTTTTCACTTTTCTATTTGCCGTTGTACTGATGTGCGTCCAGCGAGTAGATAGTGCTTAATCACTCTACCCTCCCGTCTCTCCCTCAGCACACCATATATCTTCATAACCCTCTCCCAGCTTTAGGCCCGTCGGCATGGCGGAATCACGGCAGCGATGGCCGCATTGTGAAAGATACGAACTGCAAGCACGTTTATGTGCTGTGTGACATCAGTACAGCTGAAAAGCTGCAGGTGGTCAAAATTTTATCCGGAGCCATCCACTACAGCGTCTCTCATTGCAGACGCTCAGCGTTGGGAATCTTAACTCCGCATGGCACTTACCCACCTCTCGGTGTACATTTAGAATCCACTCAAGTTAAAACCATAGCGCTAAACTGGCGTGGCTTGAAAGCCTAAGCCTGTGCGCCACTGTTCAATTAATGTGTTTTCTTAACAGGCATAAAAATATGATGACATTTGGAATTCCTGAGGGGAAAAGAATAGCACTTTTGGCGGACAAGTGTGTCAACAAGCCCCCTGTGTCCCTCTGAGGTAAAGAAATTGGGCAGTAATTCACGCGAGCGGTTTCCGATGTTGTGCGTAGGTCGGGTAACTGTGTACTATCAGCGTCAAATGAAATGCGAACAAAACACCTGAAACGCGAGCACAAAAAATCAATCATAGAGGCTGGAGGTGAAATACAGGCGTGGGCTATTAACATTTCGGAAAGCGGTCTTTTCGGCTTCGAGGGGAAAATCAACTGCTCATGTATTTCGCCTCCCTAGTATAATATCTGCGAGTTTTGCTGTTCGCGTTTCAATTGGCTTGTTCGCGTTTCAATTGACGCTGATAGTACATAGGAGAACACAAGGATAACACAGCCGTTGCTTTCATGCGAATAAAAAATTGTCTGAACTTGGTGCTGTGTGTATGCATCTTAACTTTCAGTATACATCTATAGCTAGCGCTAGAAATTTAAGTTGGGCACGTGTTGCCTTCGGGTAGACAACAGGTATCGAGCCGCCGCGGTGGCTCAGTGGTTATGGTGCTTGGCTGTTGACCCGAAAGACGCGGGTTCGATCCCGGCAGCCGCGGTCGCATTTCGATGAAGGCTAAATGTTAGAGACCCGTGTGCTGTGCGATGTCAGTGCACGTTAAAGAACAACAGGTGGGCGAAATTTTCCGGAGCCCTCCACTACGCGTCGTCCCACATAGCCTGAGCCATTTTAGGACGTTAAACCTCGTAAACTATGAATCATAAAAAGTTGACTCCGTAGACTATAAGTCGTAAAAAGTTGTCTGCGTCATAAATAAACGCTATCCACCGTCACGCTCATGGCAGCTTGTCCAAGGCAGCATATTTTTCTCTCCGTTCGTTTTGACCCAGAAATGCGTACTACATAACGTTCCAGTTATCTCTCCCTCGGAATCGCGAACGGCGGCCAAAGGGGCCTTGTTTCGTCCATTCGGCGCAGCTGGAACAACCTGTCCACGCACGCACGCAGTCGTATAGCATTGACACGTGACGTATGCGTGCTCGCCGCTGACGCTCTGCACACGACCGCCTCGTGGGAGGCATGCCTGCATACCCTATGTTGCCGAAAAGCGCATCCGCAGCCGCGCCTCTCAACGCCCGCGCATCACTGTCAGTCAGCCTCCGAACGAGCGTGCAGTCTTGATGGAGAGCCTTCGAAGCCCCGTGCAGACGCCCACAAGATGTGTGCCACGAAGTGGTCAATAACCTGGCTACGCGCACCGTTTCAGTCGCGGCGGTACTGCGATCGCCCTAGCGTCATTCTCCACTTAACGAACACGATGAGACGTGGTACCGATGCTAACGGACGGAAAATAAAGACCAGTTAGACGGCAAGAACGCTGGGCATCAACTGTCTTGCCGGAATGATCTCATTCAGAAAATTAAGCCAATGAGGTCTTAGTGTTATGTTTTTTTATAGCTGTGGGGCATATATAGCTATTATCGACATAAGACTTCAATTTTCTGTTACCGAAATTCTACGAATTATACCAAGTCAGCTTCCTGATATACCTTGCGCAAGGTCGCCGACGGAAACTTGGAAAGTTGTATATTCCTTTTAGTGACGCTTTGTTCGACTTGAACGGCACACTTATTTGGGCAAGCAATGTGTCTCATGAAAGAGTTCTGTATGCTGTCATGGTGTTATAGTGTTCTCCCACAGGCAGTTATTAGATTGAGACTATGAGAGTGTAACTAAAAGCAGATCCGCCGTTGCAATACTTCCATCTTCAATTGTGGTTGAGCTCAATTCTACTCGCCACTAAGCTGGTTCTCGGAGCGCAACCGCGATTTCAAACCCGGATCTCAGGAAACGTTGTAAATACAAACTGCACAGGAAGTCACACGTCATCCTTACGCACAATTCTAGACTTTCACGGTAATATTTCTATCAAAAAAGATTATGCTACTTATACTTCGTTACAAACTCTATTGTTCGCTACATCTTGTACAACTTCTAGAACTACGGGTGCATGCAGCGCCATCTGTGAACGTATTGAAGCAATTCATGTCGAGCGCAGGCATAGACTCTGATCGCAATCAGACTCAGTCAGGACTGAAAGTGCCTGCTTGACAGCTGCACTGCTTGGTTCCCCTTTCGACTTGCTCAGCTAACCCAGCAAAGGCGTCAAGCCTTGCTCTTACATCCGCTGAAAAAAAAAAAAAGTAAGGAATAAACAGCCAGTAAAATGCGCATTAGTGACGTCTTTACCTTTTGTGTTTGCCCTTTTGCGCACAATGTACGGCCACGTTTTGCGGCCGTTTTCCTACGTGGACTGTCGGAACGATTTCCAAGACAGTTTAGCTTCGTACACACTTTCGAATGTTTTCGTAAAGGGTCCGTCGCACGGAAGAGGCTCGTTGTAGAGGGCACGCGTCTTCCATTATTAATGCGAAAGCATTAATTCTTCATTCTCAGAAGAGGGAGCATCAAACGAGTGGTTGTAATCGAAATAGGATGATGTGAGGATGCTGAGCAAAAAAAATTATGTCGATAGGATGAGTAGTTAATTAATCAGAGCCGAAAATATCGAAAAAGAAAACGTTGAAATAGCGCGGACGTCGATATAGTGAGTGGACGGGAAAACAGCCGTGGACGGCAAAAAAGTGCAAAAAAAGGCAAATGAGTGAAAATAAAGTTTGAAATCAATTGAAATGCATTTGATGAGTGATAAAAAATCGAACAAAAAGTTTCATTGACATAGATGATTTAGTTAATTAATTGTCAGCAAAAACCATTGGATGGTTGAATAGGATTTACAGGAAAATAGTAAGTGGACGGGAAAGCAACCACGGCGCCAAATTTGAAAAACCAAAATGGTTGACTGAGATAAAAGAAGATACAATCAGGGCAAATAAATCGATCTTTAATTAAAGCATACGATAATTACACTAACTCAGCGGTTAAATTAATTCCCAAACAAGAAGAAATTGATAAAGAGAGGCAAAGAGAGGCGACGAGTGCCGAGGAGGCGTCAATGCTTCCGCATTCTCCCAATGCGGGTCGCCGCTGTGATAACTAATTTTCCCGCCTTTTCGATGCAGTCGTAAGGCATGCGATTAAGTTGAATGTCTGCGTATATCGAACACACACTCGATGCGCATAGTTGGCTGCTAGGCGCGCGTAATCACGGCACGTTTGTTCACTGGGAAGCGCAGTGGCTACTAGAGCCCTGCACGGCGACAATTAGAGGCCCGAGACCGGCTCAAGCCCGTTGCTCAAAACTCGAGCTTATTCCGTTTAAGTAAAAAAAAGCTTAAGTAAAAAGAAAACACGAAAGGAGTAAAAGGGAGGAAGCTGTCTTCTAGTAGTGCACTCCCTCTGAGAGGTAGGGTATTCTGCTCAAGCCCTGACGTAGATTCCCATCGCTGAAAATGCTTACGGTTGGCAGCGGAAACTAATTCCGTGTTCATAACATACGAAGCTCTAGCAGTTATGAATATTGCCACCGTACGAACCATTCAGTGGCGCCGTACCGCGGCCGAGCTGTTTAAGCTGGGATTTACCAAGCCTTGGGCACTCGAGGTGCTCGAAGAACGTCTTCTTTCTCGCTCGAGCTGCCTGCTGGCTGGCACGCCCACCTCGTCTACTTAGAACCTGGTCTGTTTCTTCAACCGTTTGTCGGTGACATATTTGGTGGAGGTGCGGGGTAGCGTCCCATGTACTCTGACTGCGAGTACTCTCTCGACACCTGTTCTCCACGCGTGGACACAACACCCGTCCACAAAGCGAGCCGCCGCCTGCAAGGCCTACAACCAGAGTTCGGCCAACTGGCAGCGCCGGTAAGAGCGGTAAGAGCCATGACATCAACCGTGGCTAGCCAGACAACACAGCGTTCCGGAAATGCCCCGCCATTCGTCCTTCACACACCTCGGTCGCCGCCACCGTTCCACGGGGACAGGTTCGAGGACGTAGAAGACTGGTTGGCCAGCTTTGACCGAGTGGCGGGCTTCAACGAATGGGACGGCGAGCGCAAATTGCGCAACGTATACTTTGCGCTGCAGAACTCGGCCAAAACATGGTTCGAGAACCACGAAGCTTCTTTTACCACCTGGGAGGCTTTTCGCCGAGAACTCCTAGCGACGTTTACTACCAGCGAAAGAAAAGAAAAGGCTGAAATCGCTCTGCACTCGAGGTCCCAACAATCCAACGAGAGCGTCGCGATGTTCATCGAGGACATGACGCGACTGTTCAATCGGGCCGACCCTGCTATGCCAGAGGCGAAGAAGGTGCGCCACTTGGATGCTTTGGATGCTTTGATTCGCAAGGCATTCAAGGTAGCACTTCATCTTCCCCTCAACACACCCACAGACAGATTACTAGGCCTGGGCCTCCACAACACGATCGGGGAACTGGTGGAGGCCCACCGACAGGCCCAATACATCAGGCTCACAAAAACTTCCACAGGTCGGTATATCCTGGACTCCCTGGGAATCAAAATACCGGCCAACGACCCAACCCTTCTCGCCATCCCACGATCCCTTCACCGAGAGCTTCTCATCAGGCCGCTCCCGAGGAATATGCACCCGTCCCACCATGAGCAGCGCCGCAGAGCCCGTGCGAAGGCGCTCCATCGAGCGTACGGCCCCCAGCCGGACGCCGTATGGGTGGACGCTGCCTGCACGGGTGATGAAGCGACAGCAGCTGCGGTGGACTCCTCTTCATCCACCCTCCTCACACTACCTCTCCCTCCAGATACGTCCCCAGAGGCTGCAGAGGAAGCCGCCATTGCACTTGCTATAACCCGCACGGAAGCCCGGTATATTTTAACTGACTCTAAAACTGCGATTCTAAATTTTGCTCGAGGCCGAGTTCATGTCCCTGCTTTTGGCATACTGGACTCGCCCGATGCACCCCCGCCCCGCCAAGTGGAGCTGATATGGGTGCCTGCGCACTCCGGGAATCCCGGAAACGAGGCCGCCAACCTTTTAGCCCGAGGTTCTTTAAACCGGGCTCAGGTGGCCTCGGATCGGGGATTCACGAAGGATCGCATGCACTCATTCAGTGAGCTGACCCAGGCATACAGAGCCTCTCGCCAGCTCTACCCCCCGCCCCACCCCTCCCTAGATAACAGACACGCAACACTCTGGCGCAGATTACAAACACATACTCTCCCCTCGCCCCTTACCCTAACCCACTATCATCCCTCCTTCCCCACTCCTGCTTGCGCCCTATGCCCAGAACCCTTCGCTTCTTCGCTCCACATCCTTTCCCTCTGCCCGGCGGACCCTCCCCCGCGGGACCTAGAGAACCTCAAGACCTGGGAGGACTGGGAGACCCTGCTGCATTCGGAGGACCTGGCCGTGCAGACCATCGCCACCGGCCGTGCTGCCAGTGTTATGGACCTCAGGAACATAAACACTTGAGTGCAGTGGGGTCGTGCGGGGACCCTGGGGCGTGCCCCGAATTCCTTTGTAAATAAAGTTTTCTCTCTCTCTCTCTCTCTGCGCCACTTAATGCGCGGCGTAAAAGAACAGCTATTTGCCGGACTGGACCGTGACCCGCCAAGAACAGTGGCCGACTTCACAAGGGAGGCAACGAGTATCGAGCGCTCTCTGCAGGAACGGGGCGCGCACTACGGACGTGAGGCTACTGTAGCAGCCGCTTCCCAGTACACGCCTACGTCGCTGCCCGCCGAGGAACTTCGGGGGCTTGTAAGAAGCGTTGTGCGTGAGAAATTGGCGAAACTTCGTTTTGAAGCTCCACAGGCCAACGTCGGTGCCGTAACCGACATGGTCCGTGACGAAATCCGACGAGCTGTGCAGCCGCCCCCAGCTCCACACCCGGCGCCCTCTGTTATGACGTACAGCGAGGCACTACGAAGTCCTGGGCCAGCGAGGCAAGCCTTTTCCCCCGTCGTTCCCATGCCAGTGCCATCTCTGCAGTACCCGAGCGCAGCAGTACCATCTGTGCCGCAGGAGTACAGGCCCCCCATGAGCAAAGCCCACGTGTGGCGAACGCCAAACAATCGGCCGCTCTGTTACCACTGCGGGGAGCCCGGCCACATCCTCCGTAACTGCCCCTACCGGAGAATGGGTTTAAGGGGGTTTTCACCTCACGCACCTCGACCGCGCTGCGGTGAAAGACCACGGGATATCGAGCTGTACCTGGCTGATAACGTGCAGTCCTCGACCCCGCAGCGGCGTCAGTCCCGATCGCCATCCCCAAGGCGATTCTCTTCGCCCGGCCGCCCGTCGTCCTCTGGCCAGTTCAGAGGTGCGTCCCCACATCGGGAAAACTGAAGACGGCGTCCTCCGGGGGTAGCAGAGTGGTTTGTTGGGCGAGTTGGTTTGCCATATTGAAATATACCTGCGCTTAAAAGACACGGACTGAAAGATAGAGACACACACACATAGCGCTATGTGTGTGTGTCTCTATCTTTCAGTCCGTGTCTTTTAAGCGCAGGTATATTTCAATCCGGGGGTAGGGCCGCCGCTACTGAACCGTATCAAGAGCCTCCATCCGAAGATTCGCCGCGACGCTCCGACCAACGACGACCTGACCCGACGACCTCAACGACGCGCTGCGACCGACTGGTTTCTGCCGAAATTCCGGTATCCGCCGACAACCACGACGTTACCGCCCTAGTGGATACCAGCGCCGATTTTTCTGTAATGAGCAGTCGGTTAGCCACGGCCCTGAGGAAGGTTCTGACCCCTTGGTCTGGGCCGCAGATCCGGACAGCTGGTGGCCACGTCGTAACTCCGATCGGTGTCTGCACTTCACGAATCCAGATCCGCGGAGTTACTTTCCCTGGTTGCTTTGCTGTGTTACCCGAGTGCTCCAAGGACCTCATACTCGGTTTGGATTTTCTTCAGGAGTACGGTGCCGTTATCAATCTGCAGGAGCTAATCGTGTCGTTTTCCACCCAAGGCCCTGTCGACGACGATAATGAGCCACGCAGGGCTAAGCTATGCGTCTGTGACGACCAGGTGGTAATCCCGTCAAGAGCCAGCATGTTTGTTACAGTAGAGTGCGATAACAGCCCCAGCACTCGTGGCATCGCTGAAACCAACATCTCGCTGCTCCTTGGTCGGCAAGTCTGTGTAGCTCGCGGAATTATTGAATTGAACAGTGGGCGAACCGAACTTCTGGTGACCAATTTTGGTTCTGCACCTCAGTGTTTGCCTGGCAAAACAGCTATTGCGTATTTCGAAGAACTTTGTGCATTCGCGGGACAGCACGCGTTGTCCGAAATCCCGGCATCAGTGGAGGCACCGACCACTCCCATCAAGACCGACGTGAACCCGAACCTCCCGTCTCATCAGAAACGCTGCCTGGAGAGCATTATCGAATCTTTCCGCGACTGTTTTGCATCGACCTCTAAAGTTAGGCAGACTCCGCTCGAGGTGCTCGAAGAACGTCTTCTTCCTCGCTCGAGCTGCCTGCTGGCTGGCACGCCCACCTCGTCTACTTAGAACCTGGTCTGTTTCTTCAACCGTTTGTCGGTGACAATATTCTAACCGAGGTTTCAATGTCCTCTACTTGCTAACCTCACGACCTCCGATGTTGCGTTTAAAAGCTCCCTCCCATTGCTAACTGCATAAAGTTGCCATGGTTTGCAGTGTGAATGTACTGCACCTGCAAGGCAGAAGCAGAAACATCGTGTTGTGCTGACAAGGGGCAGTGAATGTACCTTTTCGTACGAGGTCGAACAAAAGATGCAAGGGGACGTCCTTGCAACGCCGACACCAATACCCATGACCATGTGAAATAAAACATTAGACACAATTACTTTAATTTAGCATTAGGCTTGCCAACATATGCTTGCATGAAACATGGCTTGACTACAAACGCCACAGTCTTACGGTTTCGATTCCTGTCGTTGCGGAAGCAGATTCATTGCTTCACCACGCCACGGTGTCCATGGCGCACAGCAGGGCAAGACACTGTAAAAGAAAATAAAATTAAAATGAAATAGTTACCACGGGTATGTGGATGTCCTTTGTAGTTCCGAGAATTGAGCGCGAACCGGTCCTGCTCCTTAGACCGCTCAAAGTACGTAATGCGTGTCATTGAAGTTTAATCGCACGGTACCCAGTCCCCTCAGTTTACTGACCGCCGAATTTAACTCACATTCTGGCGAATCATATCCTGGGCAACAGTGACAATTTTCTTTGAGACTCAAAGACAGAAGTATCGAAAGTTTAATGGAAAAGAAAATCTTGGATGAGCTTCCGAGTCCTCACCGGCGAAAATTTAAATCGTAGCTCATTCAGTTTATAAAATTACTGTTCGTGCTGCCCGATAATTTTAGTAAGTAGCCGATGGTAAAGGACAGGACGAAGGCAGAGTGGGCCAGGGATCAAACACGGGTTAATGACATCCTAGTTGAAATCAAGAGGAAGAAATGGGCTTGGGCAAAGCATGTGATGCGAAGGCAAGATAACCGCCTGGAAGACTGGATTCCAAGGGAATGCAAGCGTAGCGGGGAGCGGCAGAAAGTTAGGTGGGCGGATGAGATTGAGAAGTGTTGCGGGGATAGGGTGGCCGCAGATGGCATGGGACAGGGTTAATTGCAGAGATGTGAGAGAGGCCTTTGTGTTGCAGTGGGCGTAGTCAGGCTGACGATGATGATGAGCCGATGGTTGGTGATGGAAGTCATTTATTGGTGATATAGCTGATAGCACAGAAACAAGGCGAAGTTACTCTTTAAATACAAAACCGAAAATAAAAACAATACTCCTTTCATTGCCACACTGGCTTCATTATGCAAAAAACACGCATCGTACAAAACAAGAAACAACGAAATATGGCACATTTATGCATACAGAACAGGGTATGGCAAACAGATGCTTAGGTATAGTCTACCGCACTATCTCAACCTCTGCCATAGTCACAACATGACTGTTGAGCACTCGAAAAAAAAAGAGTTGCAAAACTTTGTTTCAAGTATATGTAACCGGGTGTAACTTTGAATTGTAATTTCTGTAATTTTGTATAATTTTTGTGGTTGTTATTTTGTAACTTCTAAATTGTAATTCCTGTAATTGTGTTTAAATTTATGTTATTACAATTTTGCAATTTGTAATTTTTGTGTAATTTTGCCTTTACGTTTGATTTTTACGCGTTACAAAGTGTTACAGTTGTGTCAGAAAATAGGTTCTGTTCATGCTTCCTTTATTTCGTTAGTATTACTGCCACGTTTTTCTTTTTTTCTTTTTTTTTTCTTTCTTTTTTTAAGTTTTGCCGGTATGCTGTTATGTTGTCTGCATATTTTGCCTGTACAAGTTATATCTATTTTTGGGGAGGCGAGAGCTCGTCAAGCTACACCCCTAGCTTTTTCTCTCTGCCTCCCTCATCCTTGTGATGAAAAATAAAGGCATTATTATAAGTGTTCGCAGTGCTAAATTTTATGAAGCATGCCTCCATCTTGACATCTTCTGAGCGCATTCAGTTGAGGCACGTTGACCCTGCTTCGACTGGTCTTTCAATCAGTCAGTCAGTCAGTCAGTCAGTCAGTCAGTCAGTCAGTCAGTCAGTCAGTCAGTCAGTCAGTCAGTCAGTCAGTCAGTCAGTCAGTCAGTCAGTCAGTCAGTCAGTCAGTCAGTCAGTCAGTCAGTCAGTCAGTCAGTCAGTCAGTCAGTCAGTCAGTCAGTCAGTCAGTCAGTCAGTCAGTCAGTCAGTCAGTCAGTCAGTCAGTCAGTCAGTCAGTCAGTCAGTCAGTCAGTCAGTCAGTCAGTCAGTCAGTCAGTCAGTCAGTCAGTCAGTCAGTCAGTCAGTCAGTCAGTCAGTCAGTCAGTCAGTCAGTCAGTCAGTCAGTCAGTCAGTCAGTCAGTCAGTCAGTCAGTCAGTCAGTCAGTCAGTCAGTCAGTCAGTCAGTCAGTCAGTCAGTCAGTCAGTCAGTCAGTCAGTCAGTCAGTCAGTCAGTCAGTCAGTCAGTCAGTCAGTCAGTCAGTCAGTCAGTCAGTCAGTCAGTCAGTCAGTCAGTCAGTCAGTCAGTCAGTCAGTCAGTCAGTCAGTCAGTCAGTCAGTCAGTCAGTCAGTCAGTCAGTCAGTCAGTCAGTCAGTCAGTCAGTCAGTCAGTCAGTCAGTCAGTCAGTCAGTCAGTCAGTCAGTCAGTCAGTCAGTCAGTCAGTCAGTCAGTCAGTCAGTCAGTCAGTCAGTCAGTCAGTCAGTCAGTCAGTCAGTCAGTCAGTCAGTCAGTCAGTCAGTCAGTCAGTCAGTCAGTCAGTCAGTCAGTCAGTCAGTCAGTCAGTCAGTCAGTCAGTCAGTCAGTCAGTCAGTCAGTCAGTCAGTCAGTCAGTCAGTCAGTCAGTCAGTCAGTCAGTCAGTCAGTCAGTCAGTCAGTCAGTCAGTCAGTCAGTCAGTCAGTCAGTCAGTCAGTCAGTCAGTCAGTCAGTCAGTCAGTCAGTCAGTCAGTCAGTCAGTCAGTCAGTCAGTCAGTCAGTCAGTCAGTCAGTCAGTCAGTCAGTCAGTCAGTCAGTCAGTCAGTCAGTCAGTCAGTCAGTCAGTCAGTCAGTCAGTCAGTCAGTCAGTCAGTCAGTCAGTCAGTCAGTCAGTCAGTCAGTCAGTCAGTCAGTCAGTCAGTCAGCCAGCCAGCCAGCCAGCCAGCCAGCCAGCCAGCCAGCCAGCCAGCCAGCCAGCCAGCCAGCCAGCCAGCCAGCCAGCCAGCCAGCCAGCCAGCCAGCCAGCCAGCCAGCCAGCCAGCCAGCCAGCCAGCCAGCCAGCCAGCCAGCCAGCCAGCCAGCCAGCCAGCCAGCCAGCCAGCCAGCCAGCCAGCCAGCCAGCCAGCCAGCCAGCCAGCCAGCCAGCCAGCCAGCCAGCCAGCCAGCCAGCCAGCCAGCCAGCCAGCCAGCCAGCCAGCCAGCCAGCCAGCCAGCCAGCCAGCCAGCCAGCCAGCCAGCCAGCCAGCCAGCCAGCCAGCCAGCCAGCCAGCCAGCCAGCCAGCCAGCCAGCCAGCCAGCCAGCCAGCCAGCCAGCCAGCCAGCCAGCCAGCCAGCCAGCCAGCCAGCCAGCCAGCCAGCCAGCCAGCCAGCCAGCCAGCCAGCCAGCCAGCCAGCCAGCCAGCCAGCCAGCCAGCCAGCCAGCCAGCCAGCCAGCCAGCCAGCCAGCCAGCCAGCCAGCCAGCCAGCCAGCCAGCCAGCCAGCCAGCCAGCCAGCCAGCCAGCCAGCCAGCCAGCCAGCCAGCCAGCCAGCCAGCCAGCCAGCCAGCCAGCCAGCCAGCCAGCCAGCCAGCCAGCCAGCCAGCCAGCCAGCCAGCCAGCCAGCCAGCCAGCCAGCCAGCCAGCCAGCCAGCCAGCCAGCCAGCCAGCCAGCCAGCCAGCCAGCCAGCCAGCCAGCCAGCCAGCCAGCCAGCCAGCCAGCCAGCCAGCCAGCCAGCCAGCCAGCCAGCCAGCCAGCCAGCCAGCCAGCCAGCCAGCCAGCCAGCCAGCCAGCCAGCCAGCCAGCCAGCCAGCCAGCCAGCCAGCCAGCCAGCCAGCCAGCCAGCCAGCCAGCCAGCCAGCCAGCCAGCCAGCCAGCCAGCCAGCCAGCCAGCCAGCCAGCCAGCCAGCCAGCCAGCCAGCCAGCCAGCCAGCCAGCCAGCCAGCCAGCCAGCCAGCCAGCCAGCCAGCCAGCCAGCCAGCCAGCCAGCCAGCCAGCCAGCCAGCCAGCCAGCCAGCCAGCCAGCCAGCCAGCCAGCCAGCCAGCCAGCCAGCCAGCCAGCCAGCCAGCCAGCCAGCCAGCCAGCCAGCCAGCCAGCCAGCCAGCCAGCCAGCCAGCCAGCCAGCCAGCCAGCCAGCCAGCCAGCCAGCCAGCCAGCCAGCCAGCCAGCCAGCCAGCCAGCCAGCCAGCCAGCCAGCCAGCCAGCCAGCCAGCCAGCCAGCCAGCCAGCCAGCCAGCCAGCCAGCCAGCCAGCCAGCCAGCCAGCCAGCCAGCCAGCCAGCCAGCCAGCCAGCCAGCCAGCCAGCCAGCCAGCCAGCCAGCCAGCCAGCCAGCCAGCCAGCCAGCCAGCCAGCCAGCCAGCCAGCCAGCCAGCCAGCCAGCCAGCCAGCCAGCCAGCCAGCCAGCCAGCCAGCCAGCCAGCCAGCCAGCCAGCCAGCCAGCCAGCCAGCCAGCCAGCCAGCCAGCCAGCCAGCCAGCCAGCCAGCCAGCCAGCCAGCCAGCCAGCCAGCCAGCCAGCCAGCCAGCCAGCCAGCCAGCCAGCCAGCCAGCCAGCCAGCCAGCCAGCCAGCCAGCCAGCCAGCCAGCCAGCCAGCCAGCCAGCCAGCCAGCCAGCCAGCCAGCCAGCCAGCCAGCCAGCCAGCCAGCCAGCCAGCCAGCCAGCCAGCCAGCCAGCCAGCCAGCCAGCCAGCCAGCCAGCCAGCCAGCCAGCCAGCCAGCCAGCCAGCCAGCCAGCCAGCCAGCCAGCCAGCCAGCCAGCCAGCCAGCCAGCCAGCCAGCCAGCCAGCCAGCCAGCCAGCCAGCCAGCCAGCCAGCCAGCCAGCCAGCCAGCCAGCCAGCCAGCCAGCCAGCCAGCCAGCCAGCCAGCCAGCCAGCCAGCCAGCCAGCCAGCCAGCCAGCCAGCCAGCCAGCCAGCCAGCCAGCCAGCCAGCCAGCCAGCCAGCCAGCCAGCCAGCCAGCCAGCCAGCCAGCCAGCCAGCCAGCCAGCCAGCCAGCCAGCCAGCCAGCCAGCCAGCCAGCCAGCCAGCCAGCCAGCCAGCCAGCCAGCCAGCCAGCCAGCCAGCCAGCCAGCCAGCCAGCCAGCCAGCCAGCCAGCCAGCCAGCCAGCCAGCCAGCCAGCCAGCCAGCCAGCCAGCCAGCCAGCCAGCCAGCCAGCCAGCCAGCCAGCCAGCCAGCCAGCCAGCCAGCCAGCCAGCCAGCCAGCCAGCCAGCCAGCCAGCCAGCCAGCCAGCCAGCCAGCCAGCCAGCCAGCCAGCCAGCCAGCCAGCCAGCCAGCCAGCCAGCCAGCCAGCCAGCCAGCCAGCCAGCCAGCCAGCCAGCCAGCCAGCCAGCCAGCCAGCCAGCCAGCCAGCCAGCCAGCCAGCCAGCCAGCCAGCCAGCCAGCCAGCCAGCCAGCCAGCCAGCCAGCCAGCCAGCCAGCCAGCCAGCCAGCCAGCCAGCCAGCCAGCCAGCCAGCCAGCCAGCCAGCCAGCCAGCCAGCCAGCCAGCCAGCCAGCCAGCCAGCCAGCCAGCCAGCCAGCCAGCCAGCCAGCCAGCCAGCCAGCCAGCCAGCCAGCCAGCCAGCCAGCCAGCCAGCCAGCCAGCCAGCCAGCCAGCCAGCCAGCCAGCCAGCCAGCCAGCCAGCCAGCCAGCCAGCCAGCCAGCCAGCCAGCCAGCCAGCCAGCCAGCCAGCCAGCCAGCCAGCCAGCCAGCCAGCCAGCCAGCCAGCCAGCCAGCCAGCCAGCCAGCCAGCCAGCCAGCCAGCCAGCCAGCCAGCCAGCCAGCCAGCCAGCCAGCCAGCCAGCCAGCCAGCCAGCCAGCCAGCCAGCCAGCCAGCCAGCCAGCCAGCCAGCCAGCCAGCCAGCCAGCCAGCCAGCCAGCCAGCCAGCCAGCCAGCCAGCCAGCCAGCCAGCCAGCCAGCCAGCCAGCCAGCCAGCCAGCCAGCCAGCCAGCCAGCCAGCCAGCCAGCCAGCCAGCCAGCCAGCCAGCCAGCCAGCCAGCCAGCCAGCCAGCCAGCCAGCCAGCCAGCCAGCCAGCCAGCCAGCCAGCCAGCCAGCCAGCCAGCCAGCCAGCCAGCCAGCCAGCCAGCCAGCCAGCCAGCCAGCCAGCCAGCCAGCCAGCCAGCCAGCCAGCCAGCCAGCCAGCCAGCCAGCCAGCCAGCCAGCCAGCCAGCCAGCCAGCCAGCCAGCCAGCCAGCCAGCCAGCCAGCCAGCCAGCCAGCCAGCCAGCCAGCCAGCCAGCCAGCCAGCCAGCCAGCCAGCCAGCCAGCCAGCCAGCCAGCCAGCCAGCCAGCCAGCCAGCCAGCCAGCCAGCCAGCCAGTCAGCCAGCCAGCCAGTCAGCCAGTCAGCCAGTCAGCCAGTCAGTCAGTCAGTCAGTCAGTCAGCCAGTCAGTCAGCCAGTCAGCCAGTCAGCCAGTCAGTCAGCCAGTCAGTCAGCCAGTCAGCCAGCCAGTCAGCCAGCCAGTCAGCCAGCCAGCCAGCCAGCCAGCCAGCCAGCCAGCCAGCCAGCCAGCCAGCCAGCCAGCCAGCCAGCCAGCCAGCCAGTCAGCCAGTCAGCCAGTCAGCCAGCCAGTCAGCCAGTCAGCCAGTCAGCCAGTCAGCCAGTCAGTCAGCCAGTCAGTCAGCCAGTCAGCCAGTCAGCCAGTCAGCCAGCCAGTCAGTCAGTCAGTGAACGAGCATATGCTCTACTCTGTCCACACGCAGGAGTGGGTCATGCAACCGTCTAGGCAATTCTTGCTCGAGTGTGTTTCATGCGGTCTCGTTTCTCCTTGTGAAAAGAACGAATAAAAAAAAAACGAAACGCCCATCGCTCCAGCCGGATTTCCAGTATTTAGACGACAGAAGCAAAAGCCCAGCTCGTTGTGACAAATGGCAGCAGAGACATCGCGTCACATGCGCACAGTCGAAGTAGAGGCAGATAAATATAGAGGTATTTTGTGATTACATAGCAGACGCGAGCTCGCTCACGTCACGATCTAAAAACCAGGACGAAAATAATACATACATGAAAGACGAGGTACGGGTGGACGAAAAAGGCATGTTTATCGAAAACACAAACAAAAATAAACAATGAGGGAAGAGAGAGAACGCGATAGAACGGGCAGGCAGAGGGGAACCATGTTGACGATGAAGAAGGCACGCCGACCAAACAAAAACAAAAACGGGAGCCGAAACGTCTGTTTTTGTTTTTCTTTGGTCGGCGTTCCTTCTTCATCGTCAACATGTTTGTCCCCGACCAGACGAGTTTTCGTCGAACTTTCGACTTCAGAGGGGAACCATTTGCGTCCTAGTTTTATTATGCCATAGCGTTTCTTTTTTTCTCTGCACATAAAGCCGGCGTGCCCCTGATGCGTAGGAGTATAGGCTGCCAAATGTGCTTCTGACAGGAAACAGGTGTCCAATGAAGCGTTGTAAGCCGGTCAGAGAGCGAGAAAAGAAAAACGAAAAAAAAAATGTTTGCCAGCTTGGCCCTTTATTCTTCAGATCTTCGTTCACTGTCATGAGTGCGCAGAAACGCAGCTGGTGGAAAAGAAAAAAAAAAGACAAAAAAGGGAAACCTTTTATGTCGGGCATTTGATGTCAGCATTTTCCATTCGCCATTAGAAAACTTTCCAGCCGCTGAATATGAATTCAGCTATTGGGATCAATGCTAAGGAAGTAGCTTTAAATGCTCCTCATAGGCGGCATTAAATAGCAAAGGGGTCCTGTATACACATCACACCATGCAAGCGGCACTTTCAAGCGGCATTCCATGGAGAACGGGCTCGTGCGGAAGCACAAACTGTGTTCTAGGCGCTTAACTACGCTCCGAGCGTCCGACTTCCGCGGGCTCCAGGATTAGGCAGGCTGACGCAATGTCACCAGTGCATTTCTCGGCCACAAACACACCCGTCGCTGTGACCGCATGCTGACAACGGCACGCAAACAAACTGCCATGCATACAAACCGACAAAGTCCTCATCTAAATCTCGTACAGTGGTAGCTCAGCCAGAAAGGTACCTACGTTTGTTCGCAGACACGTGTGCACTCTGTTGTAGCGGCGTGACGTATAGCGTGACGTATAGCGTGACGTAGCAGCGTGTTGCGATCCATGAGATGTATCGTAATGTCGTTAGGCTGATGTTGGCGCCCTCCGTTGCAGATAAAAACAGTGCTTGTGATAATAAAACTACCTTTCGTTCACCTCAATAGTTGTCTGGTGTGCGCTGGCCGATCAGTGAGCTCCCACGCTCTGAACACTAATTTTGCCTATATGGCAGTATAAAGGTAGTAAGCTCTACTCTATAGTGCGGACGTTTTATAAAATGGAGTGCCTTATAGAGGAGAGTTTACTCCCATTTTACTCCTTTATGTTTAGAGTGCACAGCGGCGTAGTATGTGCGGCGCGTCGGCGAGTATCCTGCTCTCATTCGAGTGCATATTTATAGCGGTCGCTCAACATGACAGGTGCGCATCGGGGTGATAAAAACCTGTCCGACAAGGCACGTTCTCCACAAAAATAGTAGCGACTCATTCAAAATAGTGGGCTTCTGTTTCACACCGCAGCTCGCATTGTCATCGCCACACTATTCCAGACACTCCTTAGTCTGTCGGACTCTGGAAAAACAGTCGCGGGCTCATTTCCAGAAAGTGACGGGCACAGTTTCGCGGAGGGCAATGTTAATAATCTGTAGTAGTATGTGGGGGTTTAACGTCTTGCATGTGGGCTACGAGAGACGCTCTAAACTGGAGCGTTCCAGATTAGTTTAGACCATCTGGGGTTCTTTACCGCCCACTGACGCCGCACAGTGCACGGGTGTTTTCGCATGTCACCTCCCTCGAAATGCAGCTGCATCTGCGGAGTGCCTGCCGATTCTGAGCCGAAAGCCATAGCCACCACCAAGGGATCTCATCGATAGTGTTCGGAGACAGATAGCTGAGCACAACCGCGTTTCTCGTCACCAGTCTAACTAGCTTTAGTTCCCTAACAAACGTAACTGGCTTCGGTGTTGCTGTTACAGATATATGTACACACAAACACGCGCACACAAACACAGTCTTGCGACAGCAAGCGTGCTCTCCTATAGATGCCAACAACTTTGCTTGCCAGGGAGGACGAAACGTAACGCGACTCGCAGCAGAGATGCCCGAAAACATCTGAGCAGCGCACAGCCATCGCATGAGTCAGGTCGGCGCGTCACGGGAGTGTGCATATTGGTATCATGATAGCAGACCCAGAAAGTAGAGACAGCGTTCACGAGATGCAAACACCGCTGGTCATTCTGCGGGGCCTTGCCTCGTGCAGTGTGGCTGGCTGGTCAGGTGCTGCAAACCTGAGACGGCGCGGTGCCCGCCGCCTCCGATAGTTGCGGCGCCAGACGCGCTCGCGTCCTTCCGACGAACCTCGCTCCCCCCCGGAGGCCGCGTGACGGGCCGCTGGGATATATGGGGTGGGATACGGTTGCTGTTTGCGCGTGCGGCTCGGAGGGCGGGCACAGAGGATCGGTGCGGTTGTTGGCAAACAATGCAGCTGTCAGGAGTGGATGTAAAATGTAGGGGTCGAGTCGTTCAACTTGACGAGGCTGTACCTATCGGCGGCAAATATTTGCTTTTGTTCTGTGCCAGAAATACAGACCATAGAGCATACTGTTATGCAACGTCAGGCTCTACGGTCTTCAGTAAACAAAGCCATCACAAAATAATTACTTCTACTGAGTTCTGAAGTCAGCCTTGCGATATCGTTTCTCTGGACGAATGATTACGTACTGTACGCTACGGTGCGTTATGGCACGGTATGGTGCGGTACGATACAGCACGGCACGATATGGTGCGGTCGGTGTGGTATGGTATGGCGTGGTATGGTATGTAGGGTTTAAAGGGTCAGTTTACTCACCGAGATGAGTGTATAAATAATGGCATATTCTGGTAGTTAGCATCCTATAACGTCAATAACGAGGGAACTGCTCCCGGTTTAGGCAAGAATCTATATTTTATTTTGGAGTTAAAAGTCGTGTAAAAATGCATGGTGGCGACCCAAAACGTTTATTTTGTTGCTGCAGGTGGTAGCCTTTTTTGCAGAAGCATAAGTGAATATACTACGTACCGTAGTATGCCCCAATGTCACAGAAACGTACGTTTTGTTCTAGTAAACTGTAGAAGGCGTACCGCTCGCTTTTTCTGTAAATCACGTGAATATTTATAGTTATACGTACGCTAAACGCAGGCACATTCCCACGTTTAGTTCAGCGTATGCTAGCAGAGATGCAAACATACACTCAGCCTATAGTGGCGCCATCTGGTTATCAGAACGGGAACCATTACTGTAAACAAACCGACTCTCCTTTTATGCCTAGAAGCGGCAGAATCGTCGCTCTAATTAAAAAAAAATAAAGCAAATTAATCACTTATACGTTTTCAGGCGAGGTGATACGAAGCGAAAGACCGGCGCCCCATTTATGGGCAGTGAACGCACTGAAAAAGGCAGCAACAACGAGAATTCAGTCCGAAGCGAGAGGTCCGGTAACTCCGGTATAGTAGCGACGATCCCGAGATTTCCGCCGCGCGGCGACAAACATGGCGGCGCCCTTCGAAGCCGGACATATCGCTACCATTCATTTGTATTTTCATGGTTGCCAGATGAGACTACCATCTCATACATATGTGTTCCCACATCAATAAATTCTATTTTAAAATGTTCTACCGCACTTCTTGGCTTCACACCTAGCTAAACGGTAATTTTTGGTAAAGAGCTATAGATTGCCGCAAAGAAAATATGGCCGATAAAATTCAGTAGACTGGCCCTTTAAGGTCTCAAGCGGCACGTGGTGTATGATGGATGCCGTAGTGAGTGGAGCGGTAGTGTACCGCACAACACACCGGACCATTTCGCATTTTGCTTCCTTCGAATTGCGACTGCCGCGTTATTTTTACTTAAGATGACTAATTAGTGTCTGTCAAGTGAGTTGAGATGGCCTTGCACATCTATTAACCAAGGCGCATTCTGCGAATTGGACGCGAGAAGTCGAACTTAATTCTCACTTCTCAGGTATTCACAAAATTGTCTGCTCTTTCTTTATTATCTCGTATGAGATGTTGGGTGAAATCCTAACCACTTTATCGTCAGTATGGTCCTATACGCTCGCGTAGGTATGGGCGCACATTACGCGAACATGCCAGCACTTAGACTCCTGAGAAAGCCGTGAAGAATTTCTGCTGCTGATTTGTTTCTTGAGGCTCACTTATGACAAGGGGAGGAGGAGATCGGGGGTTAAGGCGGAGTAGCATTTAATGGAGCATCGAAGCGGCTACTGAAAACATCGATCACAAGGTCATGAACGTCATGTGTGAACGTGGACTCAGGTCCGATCCCTTCTGCCCAAATTTCCCGTTCCCGTAGGCCAACCTATACCATTGCCTTTGACGGAGCCCAGTGGTCGTCATCTGCACAATTCCTTCCTAACCTCCAGGCCCCACTCTTGGAATGTCATGTCATCGAGGTCGACCTAAATGAGAACCAGCTGGTCATTGCGTTCTAAGCCAGTGCCATTTTAAACACTTAAGCTCCGTTCTTTAATGAAGTGATGCGCTTCAATTTATTCGCCCTTTAATTGAATCGTTTCATTTCCCATTTAATTCAATTACATTCTCGCAGTTTCAAAAGAGACTTGTTTTATTATATAACCAACTCAACACGTGATTACGCCATGGACGGCGTCAAAAGAAGCTCTGCGAAGCGGCCGCTCAGCCAGCAGCTTACAAAGCGTCTCCGGGCTGGAGCAGCATCAACACCCGGCCGTCAGCGAGGCGATCACCGTCCGCATCGGGTTCTGCACTGCACGAAGAGGTCAGACAAACCGGCGTGGTGCGGTGAGCGTCACGCGCTCCGCGCGCGGATCTCGCCATATTACTCATCCGGTTGAGTCACTCGGCTGGGCCCGGCCGCAGGCAAGAGAAAGGGAGAGGCTTCTCCACGCGGCCGCCGGCGGCGATAAGGCGGCAAAGCGCATTCTCCGCCGATTCCTCCCCCCCTCCGCACTCCTCCACCCTGTGCTACGCGCGAACCGCGACGCCGACACGCAACACATACACCGGCGCGCGAGAACGCGGCCACGTTGCAGCAACACGCGGAAGGCGACGCCACGTGGTAGCACTGTTAGCTACAGATGGCTGCTTCGGTTTTAGTAAGCAGGCGAAGCAGGTTGCTCATTACTGCTGGACGCATCACACGCAGAAAAATAGCAGATGTACAAGCGTAACAATGGCTGCAATTGTTTAAATGCAATACCAAGGATTGCCCCCATAGAAGTCTATGCAATCAATGGAGGCTATCTTTACTACTTCTCCCTCTTTTTCCAAGCTAACCTGCCTAACATGTATAAGTTTCATTCTACCTGCGTGGTACTGCATGCCAAGTATGCAGTTTAAGGCCGCAAGTAAAAAAGCTCAGCACTAGTGACGTTCCACAGGAGCGGCAGATAGCAACGCTCGGCGCGATTTTCGCCTCTCCGGTGGCGTCATTGTGCTAATAATTTTTTTAATCGGGATTGTACGGTATACGTGGCCACGTATACAATATCGTTACAACTAAGTGAGCTTGAAGCTGTAAGCTGTTATTCCGGCGAACTTCAGTGCGGACTCAAGAGGATTGCCGCGAGTAGCTCGCGCGAAGTCAGGCCCGCGAAAATTTGGTGCGCCAGTTTTATGACGCATTTCTGCGTTTTAGGAAATGCTGTGGAGAGTACTTTCAAAACATGCATCGCACAAATTTCCGCTGTGTCGGAGCGTTCACACTGCATCACAGATGCATTTGAAAATCAGTAATCAAATTTTTCCTCTTAAATTTCGTCGAGTAATATGGGTACTTTTTTTTGTCTTGTTGCTGTCGCTTTCTTTTAAGTTGTACTATACAAGTCGTGTTGCAGTCATTAGAATGTTTAAAAAAAGAACGCAGAAAGCTGGTTTGTATTTGATAAAGTCAATGGAAACAGAAATGGTAAAACGAAAATGGGGAGTGAACGCAACCAACCGCCCGGTAATGCTAATCTCATTATAATACGGATCCCTGAAACTAATTCTAACTGACGCTGCAACAACAAAAAAAGATAAGTAGCTGCAGAAAACGGAAAGCTAATGTCAGCCATGCTATGTTGCAAATGTCGGTAACGGAAGCTTCTGCTGCTATTGTGACACGACGCGAGCTTTAGCCATGCTGAGCGCAGCAAGTACTACGGTCAGCCAAAGTGAGAAGTCCCCCCCCCCTCCCCGCCTTAAGTTCCGAAACTTGCCGCTTTGCATGGAGGCGCCACCTGACGAAGCACTCCTGGCGTCGAGACCGGCGCACTGGGCCGGTCCTGACATCAGGAGTTGTCAAGTGGCGTCCCCATGCGGAGCAGCAAGTTTCGGAACACAAGGAGGGGGAGGGGGATTTTACTTTTTCTTTACCATATATTTCGCCAAAGCAACCGCTCAGCGCAAAGCTTACTATGGCTTCATTGTACATCGCAGATGCAATGTAGTAAAACTAAGTTGCTTATTCTCTCTTCCGGCCCTGTGGTAGCCCACACGGAAGTCTCACATTACTTGATCGTGGCGCAATTTTTTCCTCCTTTTAGTGAAAACATGCAGCAGTTTTGTAAGTGCTCAAACATGTATCTATTTCCAAGCCTTATCTTCTCTTAACCTCCTCTTCATAATTCCTACGTTCTTCTCTGTACCCACGTGCTACTCATTTCTTTTCCATATGTTCTATTCGTTTTCGTGCCTACGTTCGGCTGCTTTCAGCGTCTTTCGTCATTTTCTACTTCCGCGTGTTCAGGCGATAAACACATCTGAGGCTTGCTAGAAAGCGAGTTATCTTTGAGTTAGGAGTAAAAGAGGTTGGCGGGAAGTAGACATTTTAAGCAGACCTGTCAGTAATTACGATAAAGATGCATCGCTTGCCTGGTATGGGTTACAGCGTGGTTGGTGTGGGGCTGATGACGAATGTGAGCGTTCTGTATTATAGAATTACTCATAGCATTTCAATTTTAAACGAAGGAAACGTAGAGCCTGTGCACAGATTATTATTATGTCTCGATGATTAAGAAGCAAACCCATGGCTTATGATCTACTTATACATCCTAATACACGAAATTCATCTACTTATACACGAATAACGGACGCGCTCTCCTTTGAGTCGCGAGGCTCCATTCCCCGCTTGAGAGGTGCGACTCGATGACTCATCGAGTGAGGCAAGCAAAATAGAAAGCGTTAACCCAGGAATCGGCGGGAAGAGGGCGGTGCAGTGACTAACTGCCAAGCAGTTCAGCTCCGGGCGTTGGTATTCAATTAAAAGTTCAGCGCTTGCCCTACTCATTCGGCATGACATTAGTAATTCAACAGGCGGCAGCGACTTCGTTATTATCAGAATTATTTCGTGCGGAAGGCAGCACTTGCGGTGCGCACGCGGTAGCACTCCGTCATCCGCTACATTCAGCAATGTCTCCGCACTGGATAGTCGGCACTTCCGACACGTCGCACTTTTCTTTTGCACCATCTCGTAAAAGACACGAAGCTTGCACGTGCGCGGTTAGCGGGGGCTCTCGTTTAATAAAATTAACATTTGTAAAAGTTATAACATGTGCATTAAGCACCGGCAGAAGAGCTGCGAGTCTTGAAACAGCAATGAAAAGCAGAAGATGCAAAAAAAAAAAAACGCCTACGCCATCCATGTATTGTAGAGTGTTCCTTAGGTAGAGCCATTATAATCGGCAGAGTTTTGAGCAGAACTGAGGGCAACGAAAGAATGACAGCTGCAGTTGTCATAAACAAGAGGAAACAGAGATCCTGTCATCTTTTTCGTTTCTTGTAAAATGTGTGAATTCTCTTTCTTGAAGGCCTGACATTTTTCGTTTGTTCCGAAACACACACAAACAGATAGACACACGTCACATCACATCACATAACAACACAGCACATCACAACACATCGCATTGCATCTCGTCACATCACAACACACAACAGATCAGATCGCATGACATCAGTCATCATTGTGTTGTGTCATAAACTCAACACGACATGTTACGTCACGTCACATCAGAACGCAACACAGCACACCACAAGTCCATGAACTAAGAACGAAAACCACGACAGCTGTCCCGTTTGTGCGCGCTAACTAACAATGAATCAAGAACAAAAGCAGGCTGTGGTGTTAACCACAAAATCAAGTTTGTGTCCTGTAGAATGGGAATAGTGTATGAAATCCCGCTTAGTTGCGGCTCAGTTTACGTGGGACAAACGGGACGCTGCATTAATAAGCGCCTACAAGAACATACAAATTCGTTGGGCTCTCACAGCGACATGCATTTGCCAAAACACTGTCTTTCGTGTGACAATAAATGCACGTCACTCTTTGAGCGTACAAAGATAATCGGAAGGGCCAAAGACCAGAAAACACGTGAGGTCATCGAAGCCTGGCAGATTGATAGATATGGGCCCGAAAAGTGTGTAAGCGAGGCTTCGGTCCATCTGTACAAGAAGGAACTGAAGTTTCTGAACTCGATTAGATAGAGATTGCTTGTTGCGCATGCGTAGGGTTGGTGATGTAAGGAAGATGTGTTTCAATAAACAGTTGCAAGTCCGCGCTCGTCCTGTCTACTTCTCTGTGTATCGCCCTTTTGCGTGGTTTTCGTTCTTAGTTCATGGATTACCAACTAGCCCCCCATCGTACACTCCTTCAAACCACAAGTCCGCAACACATCGCATAGCATCCAGTTACATCACATCACATCACATCACATCACATCACATCACATCACATCACATCACATCACATCACATCACATCACATCACATCGCAACAAAGCACAGCACATCACAACGCAACACAACAAACACAACACAATACAACACAACACAACAACACATCACATCGCATCACATCACATCACATCACATCACATCACATCACATCCCATCACATCACATCACATCACATCACATCGCAACAAAGCACAGCACATCACAACGCAACACAACAAACACAACACAATACAACACATCGCATCACATCACATCACATCACATCACATCAAATCAAATCAGATTGAGTCATATCACGTAACATTTAATCCCATTTAAGTACCGCAGCAGCTACATACAAGGTTTAGCAAATTCAGTTAATGTTGCCTTTTTTTCACACCTTCATACTATACAGGCTTGCTCTATAAAAAGCGGTGTCGAACCGAACTTGACCATAATCGAAATGTGAACGGCAAAATAGTGACAACTTTTATTTTAACGTCCAGCTTCAATTTTGCGAAAGCTCGTGGACATGGAGACAAGCACGCTTCAACTTGCCTTCGAATATGCTGTCTCTCCCAGCAAGAACACACTAGCCGCACACAGGACGAATGAAATATGGCTTTTCGATAACACAACGCACAGCTCTGCGACGCACCGAAGCAGCCCATCACACAAACCGAACGTCGGTATTACGGATGACGCGCGAAAGTATAAGCGAATCAGGAGACACGTTGTTTTACAAGAGCCCGCGCATAATCGCCCTTTTATTCCGTGCGTGCAGAAAAGTGCGGACTTAGAATGAGGTGCACAAACGGAACCGGAGTGTGCCGGCAATCACCGCAGTTTCGTACGCCAGAGTAACCCCCCCTCTCTCTTCTCTAGTACACAGAGGAGCGGATCACCACCGACGTTTTGTGGTCTTGCCGCTCCAACTGGTACCGCCTTTATACAACCGCCATCTAATGGCCTCTGGAATGGAAAAGATATTATCGCGATTTAATGGGGCTGCTCTGGGGAGGCTTGTTTTTGGCTAGCTGTAGGCGTGGGAAGGGAAGAGGCCCGGCGGCCGGACGAGTTGCGCGCGATGTTAGTCAGCCCACGGGCGACGCTGATTCTGGCACACTTCCGAAAGCTCCAATGTTGATTCGGGCAAAAATAGACGCTCTCCGACGCCTTCGCCCGTACACACACACGCACGCATGCACATGCGCAAGCTGGACCTGTTCTTTGTTTTTCTCGAGCGTGGGGAAAAATAAAGAGCTTTTGATGCGTTCTCCGACCGCGGCCACGGCATGCAACGCGTCCCTGAGAATTTCTTCGTTATTTGTTACGCTGGCACTCCGATCAAAGGTAGCGTGAATCATGGCTGCAGTGAACGCATGGTGCGGCTTGCAAGACGTGTTCACATGTTTTGCGTGGACTTGGGCATCTATCGCCATTTCCTTTCAGTTAGAGGTAAGGTTTAGGCTAGCTGCTTGGTCGTGATGTGAAAGAAAAAAAAAAACTCAAGAATATGGACACATAGTTCGCATACTTCCAAATGGTCTTGAAGGAGTGACACCTAATTTTAGATTCATGTTTTTTTTTCCTCCGAATAATGATGCATTAGATATTAGAATACATGGATCCTCATATGGCATTCGCTTACGGCCGCTAAATTTATAACTGAATTAATTTTTTCGTGCTGTTTCGATTTCGGTTTCATGAACCGAGGGGTGGCTGTGACGTGTAGTTGATGTTTAGGTCACGTGAGGAATGAAGAAACTGCAGTATAACCGCTGATACGTCGTTTGTTGCCATTCTAGTGATTGAAGCAGACTGGCTTTGTCAATGTATTAAAACTATGTATCAGCGAATATATAGCGATTTTTCGTGTCTCACTTGACCTAAACATATCTTACATGCCACAGCCATCGTTTCATTGCTGAAGCCGAAACAAAAATAGCATCAAGAAGAAATTCAATTATAAATTATTGGAAGGTCGTAGGGCAATCCATGTATCCATACCATAGGGCAATCCATGTATACTAATGTCCAACGCATAATTCGAAAGAAGGAAACCGTGAACAAAAATTTGGTGGCAAAGCTCCTTTTTGTACGAAGGAGCAATATTTATACTCGACCAGCCGCGGTGGCTCAGTGGCCTTGGAGTTCATCTCCTAATTACAAGGTCACGGGAGCGATCCTGGTAGCGTTGGCCGCATTTTGATGCAGGCGCAATGCAAGAATATCCGTGTTCTTCCATGTCGGAGCACGATAAAGAATCTCAGGTGAGCTAAATTAATCCTGACCCATCCACTACGGCGTCCCCCATAGCCCCATACTGTATGTCGCTTCGAGGCGTTAAACCCCATGCATACCAATAAACCTGGGACCCTCTGTGTCCGTGCTCATCCTTACAGTGGGCTTCAGCAATAAGGGACGAACTATGTGAGGGGAACAATTAGCGGTGAATATCATTCACTCAAGCCACGTGGCTTTGCTGTATCTGTCCTCGCTTCGGCGAGCGCGGCTTCGGCCGCTTATCTGTTCTTTCAGCAGCGTCCGCTCCGGCGGACGCAGTTGTTTCTGCGACGCGCGTCTTTTCTTTCCTTTTTCTCTTTCCTCATATCTTTCAACTCTATTCTATCTGCACGTGGCAGCGGTGGTGGCTCGGCTGGAGCCAGTAGGCAGGCCCGTGCAATTTCCTTTTCATCCTTCTCTCAGTCACAACAACAACAACAACAACGTGGCTTTTCGTGTGACAGCGAGAAATTGGACAGCCCTCAGAAAAGGAAAGGCGCTGTAACCGTCTCTGTCTCGGAGGATTAGCTCAAGCGCGTCTAGAGGGAAGGAAGTAACGAATAAATGAAAGAAGGAAGAGAGAAAGAAGCACCACAGTGGAGAGCTCCGGATCAATTGTCACCACCTGGTGTTCTTTAACGTCCACTGAGAGCTCGCACCGCCTGGGCACCCTTTGCGTTTCGCTTGCATCGAAACGAGGACTCTGTTGCTGGTATTAGATCTTGCGTGCTCTGCAGAACGCCGTAACCATGTGCTTTGAGTTCAATGCGGGGGAGGCAATGAGCGCAGATTGTTCAGACACTCAGTGGCAGAGAGAGAGGCAGGCAGGAGGTGCATACACAGGGAGGTTAACCAGAAGACGGTTCTGGTTAGGGCATACCCTGGACTGCGGAATGGGAAGGGATGTAAAGGAGGAAGAGAGAAAGATTCCCGCTCTGCAGCATGAGGAAATAGACTACCTGTAAGGAGTACTGCGTGGTACAAAGTAGTACGTCCCGCGAATGTGCCTGCATGCCTCCCACAAGTGTTTTCGCAGCCACACGAGTACTACGCAGAGGGAGGCTTTCAAATAGTTTGAGGCATCACCTCGCACTCAAGTGCGCCGTAGCCAAAAATGCAATGATGTCGCTCGGCTCTTGAGCTCTTGGGCAGAGCAGCAGTGCAGCGCTAATAAAGAAAAGAAAGAAGACACAATCACGAAACGCAGCGTGCAACGGAGGCAGAAATGCATTTCCACTGATGGCCATCCGAAGCAACAATTTATGATGATGGTGATGTCCTCAGTTGAGGCTATACTCCTCTTCTTCAACTACTACTTCCTCTTCAAATGACTGAGGACATCATCATCCTCATCACTTCTTCCAGGAACGTCACAGGGATAACATGGATGAAGTCATCCTACCTGCACGGCTGTGTGTGCAGTGTACTCTGTGTACGTAGATAATGAAAGCATTTTGTTTGTAATTAATATTGCTGGTCGGTCCCCCAATTACGGGAGTCCCTTTCGCTCAGCTCTTGCTGAACTTTCGGGTCGGAGCTGAACAGAATTTCCTCCCACCACTCAATCGTCGGTTCATTTATCGTTTTTATTCCTGTGTTACTTTGGCGGGCCCATACCATCGACATGTAGCCCATACTGTAGCGGTGCACTTTATCGCTCCGCAAGTGAGTCCAGAACTGGATTGTTATCCAAGCGTGATCTGCAGTGTGGACGCCACGAAAATATGGCGCGAGATCAGTAAATCGCCTTTCTTAATTAAAAAAAAAAGAAAAAGAAGCTTTTCCCGCACTTTACCAACGCTGCTTTTTGGCTGCAGCCAAAGTTCAAAGTGCAGTAAACAAGGCGGAAACAGCACTCGCCTTGTGGTTAAGCTCACGCGTAACCCGGTCTGCTTACAAAGCAACCAGCGCGCATTTTTCGTGCGCGAAGGGTCGTGCCCACCTACGACCATTAACGAGCGGGCGAGCTTTGAAAGTCGTGACTTCAACGCGTCATGCGGTTTCTGCATGCGAGCTACCGGTATACAGCTTGCGCGACGGGGCACAGCCGCTTCACCGGCTTGCGGTGCAGTCGCGAAAACCTGCTCTCTATATACTATACAGCCTTTACGCACATTATACATACCCCTCATGATCCGCGTATGTACCCGCCGTGCTCTCTAATCTGTGCAGTTTGTTTCTTCAAGCATTTGCCGTGGTGGGCTGTTTCCTGTACGCGGGGGCCCAGTATAGAACAGCTCGAATCTCCATCCCCCCCACCCCTCGTCGTCCCCTAGCCTGCGCTACCAGGCAGATTCAACGGAAGTTCGCGCGCGACGTTTATTTTTGAAGCCTGCTTTTGATAATATTCATTTCCTTTCTACCTGAAAAACCTTGAAGTGAAACGAGCCTGGCGTTATAGGGGGCGTTTTGCGACCCCCGCTTCTGCGTGTGCTTCGGCAATCTGTTTCGGAAAGGATCGCTTCCCCTCGATGTAGAAGCGCTCGCGGCCTTTAACGCTGAGGCAGCTCGCATAATAAAGCTGTGGTCAGGGGCTACGGTTGAAGAACAAACACGCTAGAGCTCCCTGCACGTCAGTCACGTCCCAAGCTCTTCCGCTTTGCTTACGAAGGAGGAACAAGGTAAAAAGGATTGCGGCTCGCAGCCACAGGAACGTGCTCTTCCGGGGTACGCTCATTGTTTGAGAACTGTCGAAACAGCCACACATTGCATTATATCTAAATCGTGTTTGCATGAGAGCTTACGGCTTTCTGTAACTGTGCATGTGAAAAAGAGAGGCTATGGAGTGGTGCGTTTTTGCGCGGTAATGCTTCAGCTTAGAACGCGCGCATTATCAAAATAGCAATTTGTTACGCTGCCAGATGCTTCCGTCAGTTATGTCGCCGACCAACGGTGGATTCAGAAGAGAGGTGCTTTATTGGCACGAAACTCAGAGCGCGCAGAAAGTTAAATAGAAATGTTGGACGGAACTCGGAGCCCTCCGAAGGTTGGGTAGAAATGTCTATTAGTCACAAGCGTCCATAATCCGGATCAAGGAAGTAGGTGGTTCAGCTGCTGCCACAATACGTTTAATTGATAAGGATATCACTTAAACTGAAATCCCTTTTTTTCTTTCCCGAGCTTCTTTGTTGCGCCATATTTTTGCGTTTTATCTAACGAGCTCTAAAACATTGTTGTCGTTTGTTCAGCACAACAGCCAAGTATTTCAGGAGGAATGGTAGCGGAGTTTGTGTATCTTGTACTTTGTTGACGCCACATATATGCACCCCCAGTTCATCGATCCCGAAGTGGCTAAATAAGGAGACATGTATTGCAGTATGCAGCGTTGCCGCGTGTACAGAGACAAGTAGATTTAAAATGGAATTCAATAAATACTAGGGGTGTGCGAATATTCGAAATTTTCGAACATAATTCGAATATTAGATTTTTGCTATTCGTATTCGATTCGAAATCTAAGTATTCGTGTTGTTTCGATTATTCGATCCCATGCAAATATTCGTATTTAGCCGAATATTTTATTGCGAGCACCGGCGTACATTTCGGTGCACAAGCCCAATCGACATATATACATAACAACATCGCGACGTCCAGAGCCATGCGTAATGTTGGGCCATGCCGTAGATGACTGTGCTTGTGAGCTTCTTTGTGGCTATACCTGCGAAGCTGGTATAGTAAAAGCTGTGCACGAAGTACCTCGCAATATCTGCAACTTCAGTGCCAAGTGAGAGGGAATTACCTGTCTCTGGAGAAGTCGTTTCAGCTAGAAGGGAACGACTCCTGCCTGACCATGTGGAGCAGCTGGTTTTCCTTCATAACAACCTTTAATGTTCATCCCAGCAACGCGCTTTTGCGCTGTTGGCATGCTAGATTCAATCAGTGCTGTGTACTAGCCATTTTCTGTGAAAATTCCACTCTTCTAAGAATAATGTTCTAGACTTCGATACTTTCTGTGCAGCCACACACACCTTTTGTGTTCATTTACTTATTGATAGTTGAGCTGTGATGTTCTTGGATGCTCAAATAAATGTTTTGCAGTGGTTAAATGCGTCTTCCCTTGATTATTCGATATTCGATTCGATATTCGGAACAAAGTATTCGTATTCGATTCGTATTCGAAAAATGTGATATTCGCACACCCCTAAATTAAATACAGTTTCTCAGTTCTTCTGCATTCAAGACTGAGCCATATAACTCTACGTACCGCGCGCGCATTCGGCGTGTGCAGCCCACTTGGCTGATTCAAGTAACGCGCCTGGCGTCATCTTCAAGTCCGCGATTCTTGACGTTAGGCGGTGCTTTCGACTGACTAAGAAATGCAAAAGGCTGCGCTTAGGCGTTAAAAATAAAAATGTTGAATAAGGAGCGCTTGTGGAGCTCGTCGAAAGCGTCGACAATCACACCGACGATGTATCCGCAGCGCAGCTGAGCCGCGCACACTAATGAGTCAGAGCGAGAGAGGTGCGATGCAGGTACACTCTCGCCACCTGTAAGCACAGGAAGAGAGAGGGTAAAGGGAGCTAAGGTCTGCGGATAACGGGTGTCCGCTATGCCCTCGTGATGCGTAGGCCTTAGCGAGCCAGCAGTTGCTTATCACTCTAGTTTGTTGCGCGTCGTGTCTCAATGTTGCTTGCATCGTCTCTTCACCTTCACCCTTACTTCCTTTACCCTCACCCTTTGTCCTGGAGTGCTTAGCTTTAGTCGGACTTGGCGGATCAACTAAGGGCCTAAGAGGAACAAAGCGCTCTTTTTCACAGGGCAGGACAAGATCGGGCAGAGCAGAGTCCTTGTTGTGTCCTGGATGTATTTGTCTCCGGACATGTATAGGCTTCACTGTTTTTTTTTTTTTTTTGCTGCTTGTAAGCACTGCCTAAAATGCGTGTAATCGCAATTTCTGCATGCATGCACTGAAAGACAGTGCATGAAATGAAGGCCCTTGTATTGAGACTCCTATTTTACGTAGAGAGCGCAAAGGACATATCGAAACACGCCTGATTCGCTATAGTACAGCCGGCCAAATCTTTAGCTGCATGGCGTGCGTGATGGCCGCTTTTTCTGCGCTCCTGCGCTTTGCGACGGAGCAAACTTGCCGAAAACTCACCGGGAGAAATCGGCGCCGGTATCTACGAGAGCAGTCACGCTGCGGCCATCAACGATGACCAGGATTTCAGCCGGAGCTTGGTCACCTTCAGAAAAACGCTGTGTGAGGGAGGTCGGACTAGGGGATCGTTCTCGCGGTCGGGTTGGGGCGTCAAGCGGCGGCGTCTCCGTTCGTCGAAAAGTCGTCGGACTTAAGGGTCGTTCAGATTGTCCAATTGAGGCGTCAAGCGAAGGCGTCTCTGGGCGTCGAAAGGTCGTCGCGGCGTGGGGTCGGAGGTCGGGTCGCATGCTAAAGTCGGTGAGCGGAGGATGTTCGTCATTATGTCCGGTGACGGCGGCCCTACCTCCGGGGGTCGCCGTCCTCAGTTTTCCCGGCGCGGGCTGGAGGACTGCCGGACGTAGGACTGGCGGGCTGGTGAAGAAAACCGTCGAGGCGACGGTGACCTGGACTGACGTGGGGCAATGGGTGCAGGTGGGACGGTGGCCGCTAGGTACTGATCGATCTCGCGGGGTAGTTCACCATAGCGTGGCAGGGGTGCGTCGGGCGAAAAGCCGCGCAGGCCAATCCGGCGGTACGGGCAGTGACGACGGATGTGGCCTGCTTCGCCGCAGTGGAAGCACAGGGGCCTGTTGTTCGGCGTTCGCCACATGTTTGCCTTCGTGACGGGTGGGCGGTCGTCTGGCAGCGCTGTCGTGTGCGGGAATCGGTAGGACGGCGCGGTAGGGGCAGGAGAGTAGAACAC
The DNA here is from genome assembly GCF_055824585.1 of Amblyomma mixtum. Classification (NCBI taxonomy): domain Eukaryota; kingdom Metazoa; phylum Arthropoda; class Arachnida; order Ixodida; family Ixodidae; genus Amblyomma; species Amblyomma mixtum. Next base: position 9,393,659 of record NC_143013.1, read on the forward strand.
CGGCGGTGGTGGCGCAGGACTTCGCAATGCCTCGCTGTATGTCATCACATAGGGCGCTGGCGGTTGCGGAGGTGGAGTGGGCTGCACCGTGCGGCGTATCTCGTCACGGACAGCCTCCGAGATGGCGGTGACACTAGGAGGCTGCTCCACAGAGCGAAGCTTCTGCAGCTCTTCGCGAACGATGCTCCTGATGAGCTCTCGGAGGGAGGTGTTCTCATCCCCGGGCCTAGGCATGTGGCACTCCACAGCAGTGATGTTTGACGAACGGCCGTAGTGCGCAAACCGCTGCTGCAGGGCGCGCTCCATGCCTGCCGCTTCCTTTGCAAGATCGGCGACTGTAGCCGGAGGATCGCGCACGAGCCCAACGAAATATTGCTCCTTCACGCCCCGCATCAAATGGCGCACCTTCTTGGCTTCCGAAATCGAAGGATCAGCGCGGTTGAAAAGCCGGGTCATATCCTCCACGAACATCGCCACGCTCTCGTTTGGCTGCTGCGCTCGCGATTGCAGGGCCAATTCAGCACGCTCCCTCCGTTCGTTGCTGCTGAACGTATCCAGCAACTGGCGCCGGAAGTCTTGCCAGGTGTGGATGGCGGTGGTCCTCGTCCCACAGATTAAATTCAGAGACCCTGTCATACCCGTCCAACCAGTCCTCCACATCTTCAAACTTGTCACCATGAAACGACGCGGGCGTACGAGGCGAATGAAGAAGCAGCGGTGGCGAACTCACAGTTTGCTGGAAGGTCTGGCTGGCCACCGTAGAGGTCATCTTGCGGGATGGCGCGGTGAGGGGATTGTACTCGGGGGCTAAGCCTTTCAAGCGGTGGCTTGACTTGTGGACAGGTGTCGTGTCCAGGGGGTGTGGCTGAGCGCTGGAGGTTCCTGGGACCTTTTCGTACATAGATCTTACCCAGCACCTCCACCAAAAATGTCACGGACGCCGGGACGACGTTCTATCCCTGGCAGAACAGTACCTGGCGAGCACACTGGGCAGAGCGCAGCCGGCAGGCACTAGCACCGAGCAGAAGAGGACGAAGTCCGGCGCGCGACAAAGGTCGAAGACAGACCGCACGGGGGCGCCGGTAGAGTGATGGCTAAACTAAGTGCGGCAATATTAAGCACATGCTAAGTGAGCCTGTGCTTAGAGTTGATATTTTCGCAAGTTTTCTCCGTCATGAGCTGCAGGAGCACGGAAAACGCGGCCGTCACGCACGCCAGCTAAATATTTGGCCGGCTGTACATATCAACAGGTGACTTCTGCAACGAAGTTCAACGCTGCTCGGAGCCTGGAAAATTTCAGTTGAAAACCGATGTCGAAAAAGGTGCGCTCACGAGTCAACTATGACAGTTAACTCGTTTGCTACCGATGGTGGCTTTAGCGGCTCCGTTGATGAAGCTGATGAACCAGCAAAAATTGTGGTGTTTCGTTTCGACCATGTGTCGACACCACCCCCACGACCAACGAATGTTTGTTTCGCCTTTGTTGCGTCGAGAGTACTATTGCTGTTCTAACATGATTTTATTTATTTTAGGCTTGTCTTCATAACTTCTAGTTGTCCGCATTTTCTGTATGGACCTTCTTGTACCAAATCTCGTTTCCATTCTACCCACAGGTTAAACCACCTGCTCTCAGAAGGCGGTGGAGTGTATTCATGTATCGTGATTGTTCTAACCGCTCGCTCACTCACTCGACTCTACACTGCAGAGATACGCTTAGTCTTCCGCATTTTAATCAGCCTCAAAGGCGGCTTCCCCCAGCTTACTCAATTGTGAGAATTGAGGTCTTACTTATCCCGCCGCGGTGGCTCAGTGGTTATGGTGCTCGGCTGCTGACCCGAAAGACGCGGGTTCGATCCCCGCCGCGGCGGCTAGAATTTCTTTGGAGGAGAAATTCTAGAGGCCCGTGTACTGTGCGATGTCAGTGCACGTTAAAGAACCCCAGGTGGTCGAAATTTCCGGAGCCCTCCACTACGGCGTCTCTCATAGCCTTAGTCGCTTTGGGACGTTAAACCCCATAAACCAAACCAAACTTTATTCTGCCCTTCCCTATCCACTTCCTCCTCCCCCTCTAATCTCTTCCTTCCAAAAAGTGCGAGACGGCTCGAGTGTCAGTCTCATTTCCAGCAAGTTACGATCGGAGCATCAAGTAGCTTTTCTCTATCACACGCGCGCGCGCGCAGAGAAGGCGTTGGGTGCGATGGGCGTGGAGAGAGAGAGAGGCGGTGGGGGAGAGGTAGGCGCAGCTCACCGGACCGCGTCACGCGCGGCTTGACAGCCAGTTTTTTTCCAGCGTCCGGCAACAGGCGCGGGCGTGGCGCGCTCAGCACCGCCGTCGCCAGGTCGCGATTCTGTTACGCTCCCCCGACGCAAGACGGCGGGCGGGCGATCTGCCAGACACTCCGGCGGCAGCCCTCCCCCGCCAACGCTTGGCCCACTGCCGGAGTGGAGACAACCGCGTTTACGCGACCCATCGTGCTCACATATGCTGCTACTCTCCCATTCTCTCTCTTCATGTTTTAGCGCGCGCGCGCTCGTTTTCGTTCGCATTGGTCGCGCAAGGTCGAGCCGCTTGGTCGGCCGGCTTGGCGTGGGCGTTTTAAAGCGAGCAGGACGCCACCGCTGGCGTACGTTCGGTGCTGGGAACGTATTGCGTCACGATGTACGTGTCGAGGTTTGTTTTGTGCCAAGCGTTCAAAGTGGTTAACGAGTCTAATAAGAAAAAAAAAAATCGCTACGAATTTATTGGTGCTCACTGCATTTCTTTTGCAGGCAGAGGAGAAGGAGGCTTGTTTGATGGAGCGATGCGCAGAAAGGTGTGCTTTCGCCTCTGCTGGTACAGCAGTAAAACGGCGGCGAAGCGTCAGTAAAGCAGCTTTGAAGAATCCCTTCTATTTAAATGCCTTTATGAAAAAGGAGGGAAGTTCAAGGAATACATAATTGGAACGCAACCGTATACGATATGATGCGACAGCTTTGCGTTAGCACTAGTGACATTTCGCTTTTACCGCTTCCCCCCTTTCTTCAATGAATTTGATTTCGACGCCTGTTTTTCGCTTGCTGCTGCGTGGGTTATCGATGGGTGGTTGTTTCTGGATACGGTGGGATACGGTGGCCGCAGCTGGCAAAGGAGCGGGGTTAATTGGAGAGAGATGGGAGAGGCCGTTGCTCTGCAGTGGGCGTAGTCAAGCTGATGATGATGATGAAGGTGGTGGTAGTGGTAGTGGTGTTTCAGGCGGGAGGAGGCTTCACTAGCCGAGGCTTCACACGTCACCACCGTTTGGGGTGAATTTCGCTCATACTGCTACCAAAACAGAACTTGTTTTTACTCGGTGCTGTGATAGCCCATGAGTGTTTTTTTACAATCAAAGGACAACTAAATTCAGCGTTATTTTGTAACGCACAGCTAATGAGCACGCTATTTCCGTACCCCGTAGGCAAGGACGAACGACCAACCAGCTCGGTTTGTTTTCAGGAGCGTTTGACACAAAAAGACTTCAGTATAGCTAATGCACTGATGAATTACCAGACAGTAACTGACTGCGCGTTACACGTGTCCAGTGCTGGTAAAAGCTTGCTCAGTGAAAATGCGTCCTGAGTGCCGGTGACAGCCACTTATGCGCAAGCTGATACGTAACCTCGCGCAAGAGCTAGAGACAACCTATGCGGATATGGTTAAAGCCATATTCGTAGTTTCGCCCTTTATTGCCCCCAACAGGTGTACCGAACAGCCCCGCCGTGTGGTTAACAGGATATACGCAGATGCAAACTGTGTCGACGTCGTCGGTGTGGATTCCGACTTCACTAAGCGTTCTTTTTCACTAATTTGTCTCGACTCCCGCGGTGTTTTCGTTTCTTTTTAGAAATTCTAGAGGCTCGTGCACTGTGCGATGGCAGTGCACGTTAAAGAACCCCAGGTGGTCGAAATTATCTGGAGCCCTGCACTACGGCGTCCCTCATAGTGTGAGCCGCTTTGGAATGTTAAACCTCATAAGACCATAAAACCGTTTCTTATTAGCGGAAAGCAGGCTTTCCGAACAAAATCTACGCGCTGTTAACAGAAGGCCGTTAGCGCGTATTAGCTGGGACTTTCAATGCTATCAAATAGCTTGATTAGGGATTTATTTTTGTTTTCTCACCGCTGCTTATGTCACATTCAGTTGGTTGCATTGTAGTCACGAAAAAAGGGACTGGAAACCCGAGAGGCACAGCAGCGCCAAGACTTCTTGCTTGAAAACCTTTCTGTTTACAAGCAACGACGCGTCTGTTCTAAGAGCTAAGCAGAGACAGAGGCAACGGATAGACCGAAGAAACTTCGAAAGAAAGGGAAACGCACGTAGTACAAAAAAAAAATGCACAGCGAAATGCATCTCACACGGTGGCCTTTGGGATGCAGATACAGTTAGCTATAACAGCAGGCGAGCGCAGAATACGCGACAGCAGTTGGTAGCAGCAGCAACAACAAATACATCAACAAAGGGAAACCGCCAATTCGCCAGCGGCTGCCACACACTACGCTGGAGCTTCATTACATCCAAATCGCATTCAGCAGTTCAGAAGAGGGCTTTGTCGGCTCAGGAGATCCTTCATAAGCGCGGCGGAGATCCACTCACGAGCCTTTCAGAGAAGAGATGAAGCGAACGCGAGAGAAGGAGGAGAGCTGGAGGAAAGAGGAGGAGAAGGAGCTGAATGAAGATGCGCCTTGCCAGGCCTGCATTATGTAAGCAATGAAGCGAAGTAGGCCAGAGCTGAGACGCCCGGGCCGGCGGGGCTTGTTATCTCTCTCTCTGCCCCCGCACTTTTCTTTCTTTTTTCTTCATCTCGTAGATTTTGCCTCCTTACTCGGCCGCCTCTTCGCGGTTGGATTGTGTACGGGAGTAAGTTTACGCTCTCCGGGCGTTATAAAAAGCCCCAGCCTCGTCGCATCGGGCGAAAGGGTGGCCGACACACGTAGACCACATGGAGTGGGCGGCCTTCTATCTGAGCAATGGTGGTCACGCGATAGCTCGAGGCAGAGACGACAAGGTCATTTTTGAAGTATCAGAAAGTGGCGCCATCACTTAATTACATTCCTGGAAAGTGTTCAAACTTGATTAAATTTCGTCACGAACTATCACACGAATGATTATTACGCATGTATATCTTCGAACAGGCTGGAGTTAGTCAACCTCTAAAGATTTTTTTCAGCATCTAACCTCCAGCTGCTCATTTTTCCGAACAATTTACAGATATTTACCAGTGAAACGCCTTCTCACGAAAACTTCTTTAGAGAACCCGTGGTGGTCTACAGGCAGTATACAGACTGTCTATTGAAGTTTTTACATATGCTGGGTGCAACTGCTGCTGAAGTACATTCATAGTGTGCTTTTGATAGGCGGTCACAGATTACCACGCCTTTTCTCCCCTATTCTTCTCCTTACGGAAGATCACACTGGAGCCGGTGCATTCTATCGAGTCATTGTTCTTCATCTACTTCTTCTTCAACTTCGACCTCACTGGCATACATGAATAACCTATCCCCCTGCCTGCAGGGTCATGCACGTATGCAGGCTACGCTATCGGTGACAGCGCATGCGGTGTACGCCTATAAAGACAGCGGTAGCCTTTAATGTGATACAGGTTAACTATGCAGCGCGAATGCAAAAGTGGGTCAGCACTAAAAGCAAATCGTATAACAGCACGTGACCCATTTCATTTCAAATCGTAAAAAAAAAAGCGGCGACGAGCTTCTCTACACCGCAACCGCCGCACGTCCGCTCCAGTGCAGAGGAGCGCTCCTGGCATCCCGGCGCCTCGTCGAAGCGTACACAGCGGTAGGGAAATAAGCGGCCTAATCTTGGCCCCGGGTTTCACGGCGCCAATGCGGCCCGCGAAGCGTAAAAGCCGCACCCTCCCCCTCTTTCGATGCCCCCCTTCAGACCCGGGGCGGCAGTGGCCTGTTTACGGGGACGCATAACATCCCGTTTGTACACAACCCCCGCGTTCACTGGGGCACAGGGCATCTGCGTTGTCGACCCCTCCTTTAAACTTTTTGTTTCGGTTTTCTATTTTAATCGTGCTACTGGGAATATGGCGAAGGAAACTGCTTGTGTCTAATGGTCGTTTACACTTATAACTCTTTGTTTTCATTCATGAAACTCCAGGGATGCGGGTTTAAATTGCGAACACTAAACCGTAAATTGACGACACAATAAAAGTTAGAAAGACGGTTATACCAGTAGGCGTGACGTCATACGTGACGTCGCGGGCTGCTGTTCCATGAAAAGTGCTTGCTTAAACAGTATTTAGACATTAAATACTGCGCCATGACTTCACGACGAAGAAAGCCGCCGCTTTGGATACAATTTAATTACGACCGTGCTTCATGATATCTTGTTCTTTGAGGAATCGTGTAATAAAGTGTTGCGTTTTAACGCGATAGTCGTTAAAGGGCCCGTTACGCTGAAAATCCGGTGTCATCGTTGTGAGCGATAAATAGGGCGGCGTAAGGTGGCTCAGACAGCCTCCCACGGAAAAGCAAGCTAGGTCACATGACCATATGGGGTCTTCACTACCTACCCGGATTGTGAGCAAACTAACCACCCTGACAGTGGCAGTTAAATTAATGGTTGATCGCGACAGGTTGTTCGGGAAGAGCAACTTTGGTCGCACAAGACCCACCGGTGGCAGCACCTGCCATCCCAGGGCTGTGGCGCATCACTTAACCGATGCGCCATTGCGCCAGGAATGGTACGAGGACTCCCAGGGACTTATGACTGTAAAGTTCGCCACGACCAATTCCACATATATGGGCATTAACTATTTCACGCTATCACGTCATACCCTTAAGGCGGAGCTTAAGTGTCCCCCCTAATTTTTATTTGGCTTAACCTGACATGATATATAGACTAGTGTCGCCTGCGTAATACAGCGGCGCAAACTTGATGCTGAAGCCCGAACTTAGCTTAGTCAATACTGTACCAACAACCATCATCATTCTCTGTTCAATGCTTATTTTATTTCTCAATCAATCTTCGGGTCTTTTTGGTAGCGTGTACATTATAGTGCACGTGTAGAGTTGCGTATCGTTCGGCGTTGGTTTACCAACATTTATTTCGCGCGGTTACGTGTGGGGAGCTGGCGGACAGCGGTACAGCGCTAGTGCTTTCTGAGGAGACCATAACTGCTAAGTCATAACTGCCAACGCCAAGATTACTTAAATATTGTTTGCGACTTGGTTTGTCGAGCGCTTCCCGGAGGGTCAACACAAACCGTCCGCTCTTATCCCTAACTTTATAAAGCACGCAAACATTTCTACTTTCATCGATCATCGTGCTCTTGCATCGCCAAGTTTGCAGTGTGAAATAAGACACGCACAGAAGAACATCCATGAGACGAGGCAAAGCGCTGCGCGTGATGCTATACCGAAGCAACTATAGGCCGCCAAAGCTTCTTAGCAGTCAACTGCAAAAACCTTTTGACGTGCCGCTCAGATATAATTCTCGTACGCCGTACCGATGGCCGCACTTTCGGTTGCAGGAGCCCCGTCCAATCGACGGTAATTTGCCCCTTAGTTTTTCATGCCATTGTTACAATAAGCCACAAACGAGGCAAAGGAAGCCATCTTTGACCACTCGCAATCTCCAAGTTGTTTACGAAACAGTGGACGAACATTTCAAGGTCCATGCATAAGCGGAATCATTTCTCTCGCTTTCCCGAAATTATCTTCCACTAAACGATTACGCTACGAATCTCTCACCTTAATCAACACCACCCTAAAAAAATTTCATCCCCTTATACTTTCCTTGGTTTCAGGTACTATATGTTTCTTTCCTATGCAAACGCAGTGATTGCCCGCAGATGCTTCAGAAGCATAATTCTGCTTGAAGAAAAGTCACACGTGCAATTCGCTGGCCATCGCAACCGCTCTGTCGACTAGAAATATGGACGGCTCCGCAGTATTGTTATATCGTTATTACCAATGCAATAAGTAATCTAAGAAAAATAGGATACCCTCGATAAAATACACGGGCTTCAAGGGAGCTTCCGTTAGAGATGTCCAACCAAGTAACTCAGAGAGGTAAAAACTGCACAAAGGAATACTCCACGGCATCCCACGCAAACAGTGTAGTTCAGGCGTAGCATCGTTTAGCCTGCAAGGTTTCTTTTTCGCTTTCAAGAAGTCCGCTTGTTCGATTAGGTCGGTGCCGTCAGCGCAGGCTATCCATTTCCGACCAGGGCAACGGTGCGTCACAGCCGCAAGCTCGAATGCGTGGCTTTCGTAGTGGGCGGTCGTTTCCCGGAGAGTAGTACACACTGCGCTGCCGCGAGGTGCCTGATGCATGCGGCCTCTTTAATCACGCCGCAAAAAAAGACTCGCGGTTCCGGCCACCCCGATAGAGGCGCTGTCCGCGGGCAGTGCGTGGAGCACCGCCCGAATGCGCGCCGCCTCAGCAGGCCGCGCGGTGAGCGCGAGCGCCTCACACAGGCACGCTCGCTGTTGCCGAGGTCATTTATTAGCGTGCAACAGCTGCTCGTGTCGAGTATGGATGGCATCTCGGGAACCACCGGCTGCCGCTGCTTCCAGAGGTCCTTCCGTGGGCCTGCTGTCGATTGGGCCGAGAGGAGGACCTGGCCGAGCACCTTTTCTTTTATTCAACGCGTCGTTTATCAAGGGGTTACCGAAAACTTAATTTACGCGCCGCCTGTTCAGACGCTGCTGGAGTGGCGTCGTCAGGTGTACGAGTTGCGTCGCTTCAGCGGTGGCCAGCAACACTGAAGTATAGCGTCTCTACCGGGAAATTGCGATCCGATACAACTTCGCGTTGCTCTTTTGAGTTTCTCTCGTCAGTTCACGCGTGTTTTTGGTCCACTGTGAACTTCCCTCTGTCGTCTCCGCTTCTTGGTTTGGAGGGGCATTGTTTTGACATCGACAGCTTCTGAAGCAAGCTATAGGTACGCTGGTTGCAGAAGCCCCGTGTGTGAAGGCCAACGGTCACTGCACGTGCCATCCCCAGCCTGCATCTTCTCGCACGTGGGGAGAGGGCCGAAGGAGAGGAGGAATCTCAAATGCTTGTGCCATATGAGCTCCCCATAATTTCAGAGGAGCGGTCTCCAGCCCCGTTAGCGCCATTCCCCCGTACTCTATATGCCGCCAGCAATGAGTGACCACGAGGGGCATGCAGAGTTGTGGTTTGCATAGAGCTCGCGTGCCCTTACACGTGTCTGTGTACGCGTTCGTGCGTGTGTGTGTGTGTGTGTGTGTGTGTGTGTGTGTGTGTGTGTGTGTGTGTGTGTGTGTGTGTGTGTGTGTGTGTGTGTGTGTGTGTGTGTGTGTGTGTGTGTGTGTGTGTGCGCGTGCGTGTGTGCGTGCGTGCGTGCTCGCCCGAAGGCATGCATGTCGGCACACGGACAGAGAAGGAGCGCGCGCGGACACAGTGAAGCGCAACAACCGCACGCTTTGTCCCAACCCATCGGAGCAGCGGAGAGGCTACCCTTGCATATCGCGTGAGCAAGAAGGGGGTGTCTCATGCGTCCGCGCTTATCCGTCGTCGTTTTGTTTGATGAGGCCCCCCCCCTCGCCACCCCTCCTCTCCCTCTTCTATGCGCCAGCTGCGTCACACCAGCGGGGCGACCTTCGCGAGAGTCACCACAGGGGGAGAGAGGTTCGAGTCATTTGCGGGGCGTGCTCCGCGGAATAGTGTCAGCGTGCGTGCGCGTCAATAAAGCCAGGCAAGGTCACCGGAAGCGCGCTGTTGCAACTTCCGGGCTGCCCTCGCTCCCGAAGACCGCTCGGCCGACGGTCGCTCGCCGGACTATCTTCCGCGTGGCCCGAGTTGACCTCGGCGCTGTCTGCTCCGGCCCCAGGTGGCCGCTGTGGTAGCACCTAGAGAGCCGATTAGGTTTTGATTCACGGTGGCCATCACAGGGCGTACTTGGGAACCGTTACCTTCCAGAGTTTCTGTATCACCAATGTGCGGTCAGGCTTTGCACTCAGAGACGACCCATTGACGAGCCGGCGGAATGCATGTCCATTCACCCACTACTTGGACAGCTGCTTTGCGAGGCTTGCAAAGTGGACCGACCACCCATCACGTACCTTTTACGAATCTGGCCCACCAGAGAAACGTGACCTTTCGACATCGAAACCGAGACGCGCGTTGTCTCCAGGACTGGATGAAAAGGCATGCGAAATAAGGCTTGCTGGCACTACGGGCTCAGGCACAGTAAGCACAGTCCCTAAACCAAATTTGATGTTGAAGACATGGCGCTGCTGGTGACCCTTCCAGACTCAGATCCACCCTATTCACAGGCCATGGAGACATCCTCATGAAATCCGTTTTATCAACTGAGCAGTGTATGCCAACGAAGTTGTCGCTTTAGTAGGCAACGTAGGTACGTTTGAGGAATGGATGGCTACTGGAGGCATGGTTTCAAGATTGTGATTTGAGCACTGGAAAGTCAGATGCTATGGTTTACGATGATCAATGCGAAACTGTTGAAAGGCATAATCAGAACCTGCCTAAAGGCAAAGCGTACAAACAGGTACGTTGCTAAATAGGGGCGCAATGGGTTAGTATTACGTGTGAAGTGAAATGTAGCAAACAATGAAACAAGTAACGAGAAATGCAACTGCAATGAAACAGGACTTAGGGGGGTGTAGAAGGTTGTTACTTGTATAGTCAGGAAGGGCGAAATTGTTCCTGTCCTTACGTATGCAGACAATGTATGCCCTAATGCCAGTCCCAGATAAACGTAAGTAAGCGCCAGTCCTGTTAACTAAAATGCACATGACTGCGTTCAGATTAGATTCAGGACCATGTAGGAAGAGGGCAGTGGAAGCTGTACTAATAGATACGGAGCATGCTATAAGCATTTGAAGAGCAGGCGGTAGGAGGCGAGATTTTGCATAATAAAAAGTTTAGACAAAAAGAGACCATATATTTCAGCAAACTTCCACGTGATCCTGGTTGGGGGATGACATGGAACGAACTTTTACGACGCTGTTCGCACAGAAAACAACATTGTATCTTCATGCGATGCGAATGGCTCGCGTCTGCCATCGCTTCAGGAATCGTGGACGGTAGGCGCCAATATCTAATACATCCGGATCAACGAAGGCCAGCATACTTCTTCTTCATACTTCATGCGACGAATGTCGTCCGATAAGTCCATCGCTCCGTCGGAAATTTGACGTATATCTGTTCGAAAGCGGTACTCACAATTTGGAGAAGAATCCGCAGCGTCTCGACTTGCTTGCAAATACACTATAGATGAAACAAAAATGTAGTGAGAATCATTTCACACAACACGTGTGCCGCAAATGCATTTGGTTTATTAAGAATGTCTTCATTTTTTTTCTTCGCATTACATGCGTGCATGTTTGCAGACCGATCGGATCACCTCGTTCCTTTTGGCGAATTACTAGACCCTTGCACCGTGTCTGTTTGCAGAAAAAGTTTGTAGCCACTTCTATTCTGGGCGCACTTTTAAACTCCCTTCGCCTCCAAGGGAGAGTCGGCGGCAAAAGATTATGGGTAATTTATTTCGGCGCCGTCACACTTACAGCCAATCGCCTGAAACACTTGCAAAAAAATGGCAGTGGTTTAGCGCTGGTTAAACCTGGAGGATTTCGAAAGCAACGAGGAGAGAGAGAGAGGCGATGGAGAGCGCGCGGCAGCGGCGGCGGCCCCGGCGCGCTAGCTATGCGCCGCTACTGCGCATGCGCAACTGGCGAGCACGGCGGCGCCACCTCTGAGTCACCCGCGCCGCGACGGCGGCGGCGCGCCAGCTGTGCACCTTGTGACGTCACTGCTCCTCGAGCATGCGCAATATGGCCTTTCGTCAGCTCCGCGAAATGGCTCGGCGACTCGCGTAGTACTGCTTTCGCAACAATATGAGTAGAAGTCATGTACCATTTGCTTTCCTCCACTATAAGTTTGTACCAGAGCTCCCACATCACGTAAACTTTTGCTGCCGAGTGTACCTCCTTACATGCCGTTATGTGTTGCGATATTTCTCCGTCCGCTATTAAAAATATCCGAGGCACGGAGATAGTTGACTATCAGTAAAAGTTTGGAGAAAAAGCAGAGGCTTCCTCCGAGCTTGGTGCAAAAAATAAAAGCTAACACGCACCCAACAAAACACGTTATGACGTCTTTCAGCTAGTCCACTCCTGAAACCGCGCCGCAGCACCTTTCACCGCGTTAGCCGAGAGTCATTACCGCTCCTCAGGTGAGGAAAGGACGAGGTGGGGGCAAGGGGGGGGGGGGGGGGGGGGGGGGGGATTGCTCAGGGCACTAACTGCGCGCCTCGAGTGCTCGCAGCAGCTTTTGGGTGCCGGGCACCATTAAAAAAAGTGAACGGCGAGAAATGAGCCGCTTGTGTCGCCCGCATCCATGCGTGTCCGCACACGGCGCGAGCTCGCGTCGCGCGAAGCGTTCATTTCCGGGCGCCCCGTTACCTGCGCCGCGAGGTGCATTATTCTTCGCAGGCAGAGCCATTGTTCCCCGATGACCGCGAACCAAGCGAAAGGGAGAAAGAGAGAGTGAGAAGAAAAGAAAGAAAGAAGGACAGCCTTCAGCTCGGCGGCAGTCAGCCGCCCTTCACAAATCTCGCCTCGGGCCGCAGCTTTCGCGCGCTCTCTTTGCGCTTGCCTACACGTGAGGGCTCCCCTGCGGGCGAGCTTCACAGTCGGAAGGGACGAGCACGCGACCACCGCAGCAGCTGCTGCTGCTGCTGCGGCGGTGAATTGTCATCGCTTTGCGGCCTTTAGTGATCACCCGTAGGAAGTCCTTGGCGAAAGCAGCGGGAGATTAACGTTCCTGTCCACACGCATAATGTGCAGCCGCATTCGTTGTCGAGATTGAGGCGAATGAAAGCGCTTGTGCGTAGTTGCACATACACACTCATGCAGGCACTCACGAGCACGCACACGCATATAAACGCATACTTACGCACGCTCCTACACACAGACGTAGATGTCCGTTCAAGTGCTTGCACATGCACGCACACGAACGCGCCCATAGCGAGTTAGAGATATAGGAATTGGTGCGCAGGAGGTAACTTATGGTATAGTATGAAGGGGTTAACGCCCCGCAGCTGCGCATGCGCTCTGAGGTACGCCGCAGTGGAGGGTTGGGATTAATGTGCCCCTGTCGTGCAATGACCGCGTAATGTAAGGAACACTTTGCTTTATGTACACCGCAGAGCAGGTTAATTTGTTGTTCCTTTATCTATTCCTTTGTTTGTTTGTTTGTTTGTTTGTTTTATATTTTTGATGCTTGCCTGTAGCCTCAGAACACATTAGATTATAGAGGTAATTCTCTAATAATAGCAGGAAGATAAGTTCGATACAGTGAAACGAGCACAGACGTAAAAGGATAAACGCTGTTGTAACAAGAATTACTCGCCAATTACCGGCCACAAACGTGAAGAGCGGAATTTTTTTTTCCCTTTCAAGAATGGAGTAGCATTTTAAAGGGACATCGAGGAAAATTGAAGCAGGCCTGTGTCAATATATTGCCACGTTCTAATGACAGATACGGTACTTTCACTGAAAACGGAGCTTTTATGCGCTAGAAAAGGTCAGAACATAAAATACAGGTGTCGCCACCATCGTGCCGATTTCGAAAGTAAAACGGGGTGCTTCGAGCCACATTTTCCGCACGGATCTCAGAGGCTGGGCTGCACCGCCATTGACTGGAAAACGGTGATCACGAAGTTATTTTCATTGTTGACGTCGCCGGTGCGAAAGAAAAAAAAATGCGTGTTTTTTCCCTCACCAATAAATCCGTCTTTTGCCATCAGATAAATATCTACACTTCACCAGAAAAAGCCACAAAATCTTTTTTTTTTTTTTTACTGAGAACAAAAATTAGGTGAAGTTGTTCTCAGTGTCGCTTTAAAGCCTTGCAGTTACGCTGTCACCCCCTGCCACTCGGTAACTCAAGCTGCAGTTCGACTTCCCTTGGCGCCCCGTGTAAGCTGCATGCAGCCTTCGGCCATCACCCTCTTGCATGAACATCTCCTCTCCGCTTTCGAGTAGAGTATTTTTTTTCCTTCGACAACATCCTGGCGATACTGTTGAGGTGACTACGCTCTGTACGGTGTCCTTCCTGCCTAAGCGATAGCGTTAAAAGTCCCGTTCTCCGGAAAATCTGGTGCCGGTGTCGTGAGATAAAAATCACGAGCATGGCTATGGCAGGTGGTCACCAGAGAGCAACCTGGGAGGCAGGTCGGCCACCTAGATCACGTGACCTTGCGACGTCATCACAACCTGCCCACCGGATAGTGAGCAAACTGGCCACCGTGACAGGTGGCAGTTACATTAATGATTGTTCGCGCGAGAAGAGCGCCCTGGACCGCACAAGGCCCAACGCTGGGAGCCCCTGCCATCGCAGGGCAGTGGAGCATCGCTCAACCGCTGCACCGCTGCGCCAGGAGTGGTACGAGGACTCCCAGGGATCTGTGAATGTGAAGTAGAGAACGCCCTTCTTCATATATGGAAATTAACTCACTACGCTATCGCGCAATGCCCTTAAGGCGGAGCTTAAGTGCCCCCTCCAATTTTTTTTCTCTTTCAACAGCCATTTCCTATCCGCGCACGCACGCTCAGACATACGCATACGCATATAAACAGATCACATTCTGGTATTCATAAAACACAAGTGTTTTGCAGAACCACTGTGCCCTGGACACGCCGGGAACCTCAGCACCTATTGAGCCAATGGCCACTGAACACAATTGGGTCGGAGGTACTTAATGGTCGTTTAACTCTACGGACGTCGACCCAAAGGTAGTTCGCGAATGACCATTGGAATTCCAAGGGCCATTGAGAGCATCCCCGATGTCATTAAACACTTAGTAATAAAAGGCTCTGACTGGCTAGTTTCAAATAAAAATGTTGCAGATTTTGACGTGCAAACAATGCCATTAATGTTTAGCGCCATGTGCCTGCGTCCCCTTGCTTCGCCCACGTTTTCAACATTCAGCCTGCTTTGCAGCGACTGAGATGCACAGATTGCGAACAGCGTTCCAATGGTAGCAGCTGTATGCGATAAAAAAAAAGGGGGTCACTAATTTGCGACAGTTTGAAAGCCAGAAAAACGAATATTTCTGAGACGATATTAGCAATGCAGCTGCCTGTCGTCTACCGCCTGATCATGGGCCGTACCTGAACAGCTTTTTCCCAACATGTTTGAAATACAAGATAGTATTTACTTCGAAGTGAGCCCTTCTGTTTGGTTGTTGCATCAATGCTAACTGCATCTGATGTCGCGCGTAGCATCGAATGAACATTTCTCAGTGACAAATGGTTTTCACTGTGTGGCAGCGCCGTAGCCGAGCACATGAAAGGCTTGTGTCTGTGTTCTTCTCTTCCAGCCAGTCTCTTCACGCCGTTCGATTCGCTTTTCATCAACATGCACCAACAACCAGCCCGACTAAGCCCCCTTCTTAAAGGCTTATTAAAGTGGATGGGCACTTCCCTCAATGAGCGATGAAATTACCTGTGCGGCTGAGGTATTACTGGTATTAGAAGAAAAAAATCAGTTCTGTAATGCTGTGTCACAATTACCGTGGGTTTGGGAGAATTTCGAGCGGATTCTCGCAGAAAGGTTGACAAAGCAAGATGTGTTGCTCGAAACCACGCTCCTCCCCCCCCCCCCCCCCCCCCCCCCACACACACACACACACACTTCGGAAGAAAACAAACAACGCCTTACCGGACCTGTATGTCCTATGCGGCCGAGAATAAAATGGGCAACGTTTTCTCCAAACGGCAGGTGAACGTTAACAGTTTTCGGTCTTAACAAACTGATAATCAGTATACTTCGGAAAAAGCACATCCAACAGTTAATAATGTAAAACTATAAAGCATCCCAGAATTATTCGCACCTATCTCGTCGTCGCCTTGATGAGCACTGAGGTTGTTGATTATTATCAACTCTGTTTCTTTGACACTTAGGTCACTGTCTCACAAATGCAGTTAGCGCCACAAAGTTAAAAACGACTGAGCTGCACTAGTGTTCTTATACTGCGCGTACACTCGTTCGGGCGGCGGGGGGCCGCGCACGCAGGAGCCTCCAAAGAAACGATGCTCACTCGTTGGGTTCCGTTTTGAGACTAGGAGTTTATTTGCAATAGAGTCAGAGCACTTGAAGGAAGAAAACAAAACACACACAGAGGGAAAAGAGGGTGAAGGAAAGCGGGGGGGGGGGGGGGGGGGGGGGGGCACTTAAAAGAGGCCACCTGCAGTTTCGGCCCGGCCGGGCTCGTGACCTTGAGGCGCAGTGTCGTCTTGCGGCTCCGATGCGCGAACCTCGTAGTTTCCTGGAAGCCGGCATGCTCCCCTGTTTTCTGCCCTCCGCGCTCCGGAACTCGGGGACCATCTCCTATTTTCTTCAGAGGTATCGCACTTACATAACTGTGACCTGAAGAGCTCCAGCTTGGTGGCCGTGCAAGGCTGGGTCTTTGCCGATTCAGTTCATAACGCTTTGCACACCTTGTGTTTTTTCTCGATGCGTGAAAAACTTGAGCAGTTCATGTAGGCACTGTTTCAGGAAGTATTGGCTACAAATTTATTGCTTAGTTGGTCAAGAATGTGCAAATATGAGTCTCTTCCTTTTTCGCTGTTTTTATATTCAAAGGACAAAGATACAAACAAGTCTAAAGTCAAGGGAAAGTTGGCGGGCAAAGGACTACTCACTCGACCAAGCCCGTGTTGTCTCTTGTTTTTGTGTCGATTAAATGTACACTCGCCATAAAAAGTAAATGAAAGGCTACTTTGTCGAAAAAATTTAATTTCTTTAAATCTGAAGCATAATGGTCCATGTTTGTTGGTGCGCAGCGTAATTCTCACAGGCACAATTAGGCTGCACATATGTATTCAAGGATGCATAAATTGGGGGCCTTTTTTCGTAAATATTGCCTTCCATTTACTTCTGACGGCACCTCTACCTCCGCGAGGATGCTAGAGACCTATAAAACAAAAAAATAGCAATAATAACACCCGTTACAAGCACAACCTTGATTTAAGTCTTCTTCTTTAAATTCTTCTGAATTCTTTAAAAAGGTTACCAAAAATTGCGAACTTTACATGTTCGAGAGGTTCAGTTTTCTGGACTTGCAACCAACGCAAACACAACTATAATAGCCATCCTGGGGCCTTGATACTTTGGAACCAGAAAAGGACATGAAATGAAAATTTCAAAATTAAATTCAAGTTTAGCCATTATTTGATATTGTCGCGAAATGAAATTCGCGTTACCGGCGCAATAGCGACACGTACAATGAAACTTCACACGACAGTTTTATGCGATTTCTGAGGTCAACCATGTGTATTATACAGAACCTTAATATTTTCTTTTGATGTAAAGCTTTAGATTTAGGAAGGAAAGGAAGTGTTACAACGGCATAGCTTCGAACGTAGAATCACAATTTTACTTGCAAGATTTACTTCGCTTTATTTAAACTCCTTACTTAAAATACAACAAGTCGTCTGCGAAGTTCGGTTCGTTGGTTAGTTCGGGTTTAACGTCCCAAAGCAACTCATACTATGAGAGACGCCGTAGTGAAGAGCTCCGGAAATTTCGACCACCTGGGGTTCTTTAACGTGCACTGACATCGCACAGTACACGGGCCTCTTCAGCCGCCGCGGCCGGGATCGAACCCGCGTCTTTCGGGACAGCAGCCGAGCGCCGTAACCACTGAGCCACCGCGGCGGGTGTCTCCGAAGTAGACGTCAGTTAAATAACGCAACTATATCTGCCGTCGCCATGGGTTTGAATGGTGAAGCTGTATTTGGGACCGCGGTTCAGGCTCCCGCTTAACACCCGCCTCTCGACCTCGTTTCGCGCCACTTGAGTTGGCTTCGTCGCATAAACAGCCTTATTGCGGTGAAGTGAACTGTCAGCGCGGTAATGGGAATTTTGATGTTACGGAATGCTAACTTCCCCAAACCAGCATTTATCACCGATGATAATAAGAAAGGTGCATACAAATTAAGCAAGGTATATTCAATTAATTATGTACAAGTTCAAGATGCCATGCATAAAAAGAACTTTAATGACTTGGAACCTCGTACAAGCGGCGAGAAAATTAAATTCAACTCGGCTGTGAGACCAAAACGGTCAGATGAGCGGCACTGTAGAATTCTTCAGGCATACAAGGTACAAGTGTAGGCGTATCACATCCGACTTTGCGTATAAACATACTGCTCCCATGAATTTCAGTACTGCCTTGCCAACACATTGAAATCACCGAAACCGTGCTGTGTTTGCTTCTGGTTCCCGAGGAACCTCTCACGACCAATCACAAATTTAACTGCCACCTGCCAGTGTGGTCAGTTCGCTCACGGTGGGCAGGTTGTGATGACGCCACAGGGTCACGTGACCTCGGTGGCCCACATAGGCTGCCGGAGTGGCCGGTCGCCAACGCCGACGCTGGACAATTTTTTTCCCCCCCGAAATGGGGGTGGTAACTCTCTCTCGTTAAAACATGTCATAACGTTTCCTCTGTCCTTATACCTTCGCGCACAGAGCGATTTGAGGCCACGAAGTTCGCTCAAAGAAAGTATTTTCTGCTGAGGAAAACCCACTGAGAGCACCAAGGCCGACGCAAAGCCAGCTGCTGTCGTCAAGCAACGAGACTCACTGCGCGTAGCTCGAGTCCCGCAGCATCGTCCGCGACCTTCGCCTTTCCTCAATGGAAAATCTCCGCTGTTGCATGGCTATGCTGGCGTTTATCGCAAAACCAGAGAGAGAAGCGGGAAACAAACATGCGTGGGTGCTGTCGCATACAAGCAAGCAGTTGCCTCAGACCAGTCCTAGCTTGCGAGAAAGTGGAGCGTTGCTTACCCAGCGGGCGGCGCAGGCGTCCCGCATGGACGCCGCATGGACGTCGCATGTACGTCCTTGCTTTTACGTCGCACCGGATGTCTAGCCGTACCCTGCGGGACACTGTCTGGATGCGAGGTTGACACAAAAAACCAACGCAGAGCTAGCTTTGACGTATAGAAAAAGATAATGGCGCCTAACTGCGTGGTCTGGGCGAATTCGTGTCCCGCTGTGCTTGCGAAGGTTATCGCCAGCGCCCTAGACTGCCGCTCAAACTTCCTGCTTCAGTTTCCAGCACTTTCAAGGGCACCCTTATACGCCCGCATTCCACCGAACACAGACCTCTGTTGCGTCGTGGCGACGGCGACTCCCTATTAGGATGTGGCTCTGCACGCTTCTCCGTCCAGACTGGACTTTAATTCAAGACTGACCGAGCATCTATTCCTTTTTTTACATCATCTAGGGCTGCTGAAGCTTGTTCACTTCCTTTCCACCTTCCATCTATTGGATTTATTCCTACACACGATGCTACTTGTTTGCGCCCTGCCACTGTGCCGGCGCTGTAGGCTAATGCGTCATCCCTACACTACAGCAGCGCCACAGGAACGCTAACACGCACGGAGAGTGGCTCCCTGCGGCACGGACAGCTCTCCTGAGGAGGCCTTGCACAGGCCTTGGCCCACTTTGACCCAGCGAAGACGAGGTCGTTCCGGACCGGAAGGAAAGGGTGAGATGGGCAGCTGAGCAGTGATGACCCGCACCTCTTTAAACATCGTCAGTTGTGTGGCGATTTAAATGCCTTTCGCACATGAAGAGCGGCGCCTTGAACACAGTGTGATCTTCTGTGTACTAGTTTGGTTTGGTTTATGGGGGTTTAACGTCCCAAAGCGACTAAGGCTACGAGGGACGTCGTATTGAAAGGCTCCGGAAATTTCAACCACCTGGGGTTCTTTAACGTGCACTGACATCGCACAGTACACGGGCCTCTAGAATTTCGCCTCCATCGAAATTCGACCGCCGCGTCGGGATCGAACCCGCGTCTTTCGGGTCAGCAGCCGAGCGCCGCAACCACTCAGCCACCGCAGCGGCCCAAGATTCTGTATACTAGCAGGAGATAACAGACGCACGTTTACTTTAGATGGTACTGTACAAGATCAAGATCAGAATGTATGACCGCGATCTGGAGCTCAGAGTCTAAATAACGCAGTACCGATATTAGTAGAACGAGCAGGAGAGGCGTTATAATCTTACGGAGACCGAAACAGGAAGGAAAGCTTCGCGAGAAAGCGATGAGGCGTTTCTTTGGCGAATGCAGGTCATTGCTGGCGTTCCCTGGGATCACTTACACCGCTGCTACAGCGAAACATTTGGAGTTCCGTGAAGGACACCGGGGCAAGGAAGAGGCGACAGACGTATACCAGCAGCGTTTCGAAGGAAATGGTCTACGTTACGCAGAAATCGATTCAGCGAGAATTGAACCAGCAAAACGAAGTTTTGTTCTGCATATACAGCCGAACGCCAAACTTTAAGCCTCGCTGCAAAGCGCCAAGTAGCGATCAGAGTACAGTGACACCGTCAATCGTCGCTGAAAAACATCGCGAAATAAACCCGCCTGCGACTGTCCCTCCCGATATAGCCGATAAGCGAGTGCCCTTAGTATAAATGCCACCAAAACGCGGTGGTGGGGAGTTCGGATCTTGTTTCGTGTCTCAAATGCGTTAGAACGGAGCCCGCATGACTGCTCAAATGTATACCGCACGCATGAACAAGCAGCGTGCTACATGTAGAGGAAGGCGAAAACCTGGGCCCGTTTATCTTGTCTCAGCCTGACACGTTGTCCGGTGGCCGGCAGCGAACCTTATAGTCTCAATGTCCTTGAATGCTGAGTGCGGTACCCAAAGGAGTGAGAATTGATCGTTGCAAGTGGCGTATACGAGGGTCGTAGCAGGAAATGCCGGCGGGTTTATTGGTCAGGAGTCACAATATATGTCCGGCGATTCTAGAAATGCACATGCGGGCAACAAGACGCATCCTGCGCCGGTTCTCTGAGCGTGCTTCTGTTCACCTTCAGCCCCCAGAAGCGCGGTGCGGAAAGTCTTTACTGAAAACGCGACCGCTGCCGCCAAGTTTTGATCTTGCCTCGCCTTCGTGTTGCTCGGAAGGAACGCTCTCTCTCTCTTCTTTTCTTTAAGAAACACCCCGTATAGCCTGTGATACATTCTCTTATTTCCTGCGGTTGGTTGTTTTTCCCTTGTTTTTCTTTTTAGTAAACAACCACCATCTTATTGCTCAGTGCTTGGTGCCGCAATGCTTACTATGCGTCTCTTCGAATGCTTTCTTTAGTCAGTACAAGGAGAAGAAAGCCGCAGTCACTTTATTGTCATCTATAAACTACGTTAGAGCGTTTATCGCAAGTGTGCGCCCCGCGTACAAAACTGCCTTTGTGCAGAAACTATCTTTCGCATACGCGATTCAAGAAACATGTCATAGATTATAGCGTAGAGATAAGTTCTAGATTGTTGAGGATTTGCTGTTCTGAAGAAACTTGAAGCCAATATTTTAGCCCACTTAGAATTCGCTATCTCCTATCTCCTTGTCATCCCCCTCCACCTTCGTATATCGCTGTCACTACATACAAGCGGCGATGGAGAAAAGTCAGGGAGTGTCTTACTTTTTGTTTTCTGATTCTATTTTGACATGTGAGTTTTTGGGTGCATGTGCTGTGCTTTGGCAGCGCACGTTAAAAGCCCCAAGAGCTGTGCATTAATTCAGAGTCCTCCACTATGGCATCCCTGGCCGCATCGGAACGTTAAACTCGACCATCTTACCTGGCCGCCGCGATGGTCCAGTTGCTAATGGTCCACATATCGATGAAGCCAACATTCACAAACACTTGTCCACTGAAATGCATCCGGCGCACACTAAAAATGCGTGGTTGGCAAATGTGGTCGGAATCAATTCGCAGCTCTCCGCAATATGATGAACCTTATAGGGCCTCATAATATCCTTAGACACAAAAATATCCATCATTAAGTCAACGTTCCTTTCAGTGAGCGCAGCAAATAACTAAGGGCACGCGAATATTCGGAAATTTCGAAGATTGAATCAAATATAAACCTATTCGATTATTCGAACGAATCAAATAGCATGTGTTCAATTTTTTTAAAAACGAATCAAATATGCTCTTAAGTTTTCGAAGATTTTTTGAAGAATAGGCGCGAAGTTCGAGTAAGACCTGCCGTATTTTTCTTCCACGGTTATTCCAAAAACGATGGGTACGTGCGCAGGATGAAGAGTTCAGCACCTCGGTGCGGTCTATTCGCGTGGTGGCTTTCGTAATCCTCCTACACGGCTTCAGAGATTGGACGACGCGGCAGGGCCCAGAAAGGTTTAGCAATCCCGGCCTTTATGCCTGATCGCGGAGGCCATGCCACATACGTAAGCTCTCGCCCCTTCTCATGCATTGAGATGTGGCACTAGTTTATTATAGTCCGTTATCAACAGCAAAATGTACTTTCCTATGAGCATAACATGACAATTATAAGGTTAATACACTGACTGAGTGTTGCGATCCTCCAGCTGGAGATCAGGTTGCGTCTTTTAGCATATACAGCTATAACTGCGAAAGCAGCAATTCGCTGTTCCTCACGATTTCTCAGTGAATATTCGCACAAGCAGCGAATATTCGTCAAAATATTCGATTCGTATTTGATTCGGTTTACAGCTAAACTAGTCGTATTCGATTCAGCAGCAAATCTACACTATTCTTATTCTATACGGCTTTAAAAAATACTATTCGCACACCCCTACAAATAACTATTATAGGGTTGCAATGTATTGAAATGTATCAAGTATTCAACGGCAAAGCAAATCGTGATCCCTTTAAGGACGGAGATATAATTTTACGCTTGGACGGCGAACTGACACTCGAACTGCAAGAATTTAAATGCGGTTCACCAGATTGCAGCTCCACAAAAACGCTGTCTGTATGCGCCGCAAGTGTCACCCACCGCGGTGGCACCATGGTTGGTACGTTCGGTTGCTCAGCCCAACGACGCGGGTTAAATCCCAGCAGCGGCGGTTGCGTTTTGATGCGAGGCGAAATGCAAAAAAACATCCGAGTGCTGCGCGATGTCGGCCCTCGAGAAAGAACCCCAGGTGGTTGAAATTATACCCGGACCCTCCACCATGGCCCTTGTTCCTCTCTCTTTTCTTTCACTCCCTCGTTCATGCCTTCCCTCCCGGCGTGGTTCGAGTGTCCACTGAGAGTTACGCATGTATGTTCCTTTCATTTCCTTATAACCGATTACTATTTATCGTTCGCAGTTTGTGCATTTCAGATGTTTCATGTTTCACAGTGCAGGCTAAAACCATAAAAAAAAAAGCTTTAAACCCTTATAAAAAGATGAAAAATGAAGGTGAAAATTGGCTTTGAGGAACGGAAGTGACGCAGTAAGTGCCTCACATATTTCGGTAGACACTCGAACCCCGCCATAAGGGAAGGGATAAAGGAGGGAGTGAAAGAAGAAAGGAAGAAAGAGCTGCCGTGGTGGAGGTCTCCGATATAATTTCGACCGCCTGGGGATCTTTAACATGCAGTGATATCGCACAGCACACGGGCGCCTTTTGCGTTTCGCCTCTACCGAAACGCGGCCGCCGTGGTCGCGCTCGAAACCGGGTAGTCTGGCTGAGTAGACGAGCGCTTTAACCTCTGAGCCGCCGCGGTGGGTAATTATAAATCCACAAATTTTCCTGTTTTTGTCATCGATAAAAAAAAAATGAATAGTTGCTGCCATGCAGAAAAGACCGCCAGATTGCGGGAAAGCGTATGTCTAAAAATGTTTTGGGGTATTATTTTTTTCCCGGCACTCTGCCTTCGTAAAACCGCTTCACTTCTTTTATCATCCCTACCCTCACGGAGCGGTTCGTGTGTCCAAGGGGTAAGGCAGTTACCGCGCCTTCCCTTTCTCCATAACCACATCCCCCTTTTCCATTCGTGAAAGTTTATCCTTCTACGGTTAACAGAGCAGTTCGTGGGACGGGCAACACAGGCTACGCATAAAGGGATGCGAACAACGCGTCGGTCTATTCTTTCCCGCCATCGAAAAACTATATTTAGCTGTTTACGCACCGCTGCACGCAAAAACGATACTGCGACTGTGTCCCTCTGTAAGTATATACTCATTTTATTTGTTGTTGCGCGAAGCATGAAAGGCCTAAGTACACTCCCTCTATGCATTGTTGCGGGAAACGTGAGATGGAGGCGCAATTTGGTTTTTGTGCGGACAGCATGTGTCTTGCGCAGTGACACGTGCACCTCACTTCTATTTTCCATGTTCACTTTTGGCGCTTCGTGAAAGCCCAAGCGCAATAATCGCGATTCTGTTACCACACAGAAACTGAATTTCTGTTACGAACCCCCATGATCAGTTTTTTGGAGTTTTTACACTCTCTCTCTCTTTAAAACGTCGTCTTTTTGTTTTTGCGACGGCTGTGCCTCCGTATAGCTCGCTGTATATTGTTAAGTGCGCAATATTCGTGCACGCAAGTAATTTCTTTTCGTTTATTACTTGTCAGGTCACGCGTAGGCCACAGAGGGGTACTGCTCACCACTTATGATTATGGCTTCATTTCCTGGCAACAGTATTCGTGTTATTATAGTAAGCGATACTGTGTGCAGCAAACGACAAACATCAACGCGCTTAACTTTGGAAGTGCTTAGTGCTAAGCATGTAGAGCACTACAAGCAACATCCTTAGTATTGTTGCCACTAAAATTATGGTGGAGAGCTGGAAACATGCATGAATATCGTGCGAGGCGGCAATCATTTTTCAGGAGTGCCTCAAAAAGTGGAACTGCAACTAACGCACAGTTTCACCTTCTCCTTTTGATTATACATGAAAACCTGCGGTGCCGTCGTCATTGTCATCTCGACCACCACAACCACTGCTATAATAATAATTATCAACTGCTACGCAGCTACCTCAACTTCAGGAAATACATGTCTTCAATTAATCGGAATTTAACCTTGCCCTGTGCCACGCTGCGGCCACCTTACCCCCATAATCTTATCCATAATCTTATCCATTATTAATCTTATCTATCCACCAGACTCCGTCTCGCCCCTGGGGTGTCCTGGATGGTGCAATGAACTGAAACGAAGAAAAAAAATCTGAAAACATAGGTGTAAGGCAGGGAAGAACATCTGGTTTTTTTGGTAATCGACGCGGCGGTTCCGCTATTTAACCAAGAAGTCTCATCAGAATTAAGCAACGGCCAAACACTGTAAAGCAGAAGCATTGCGACCGTACGAGGCCTTACACTTAGAAAATGAGCTGACAAGCGGTAACAAAGCGGGAAGGCATAGATAGCCCTGTGCGCTTCTCTGCGTGTGCATGCGCGTGCGTGCGTGCGTGCGTGCGTTTGTGTGTGGGAGCGTTTGTGTGGGTGCGTGTGCGTGAGCCAGTGCGTGCACAATGTAAGTACATTCATGATACGTCGAAGCATTTTTCTTTCGTCACCAGCTAACTATTAGAAAAGAGTTAACTATCTTACTTCGTAAAAGTCAACACGATTCGCCTGTTTTCTAATGTCCGGCACCACAGGCACTACACTATGCCGCAGAAACCATTGTTACATATCAAAAACTTCAAACCCGAACAAAAGTCTCCACTGAAACACCCGGTGTGACAGGTAACCAATTTGTTTTCGGGTTACTCACCAGCAGGTATAAGTTTAAAGTCTCAGGAATAAACTTATTGAGAGAAAAAAAAGACAGTAAGACCTGGCGAACAGCAGTGTGGACAACAAGGCACAGCTGGCAACATTGTAGCTAACTAAAATTGTTAGTAATAACTTAGGGTGGCAAATTCAAACCATTTTTTGTCGAAGCCCGTTTCATTCTTATCACACTTAGCGCCGACTGACTGATTAAAGCGACAACAAAGGTGCGGCGATGCTTGCGTGACTGACGAATGGTGACATGGAATAGCACGTCCTATAATAGAATCGTTTTATTATCCTGGCCCTAGACTCAATCACGATGCGTATCGAGTAAATGAGATTAGTCGGTCGTCCATTTCAATGGCAGCGTGGATCCCAAGGGCAAGTAAACGCGATTCGGTGGAATTTAAGAAGATGGCTGACGTGCATGTACGCGAATGATGTAGACCACTACCTTTTAGGCCCACACGCAAAACTCCTTCAATATTTTTAATTATGATGATGATGATGATGACAGTAGTAGTAGTCGTGTCCTTGTGCGCGCGGAGTGGTATGTAAGTCACTGCTGCTGAAGCAGCGCCTGACGCAGATTACGGGAGGACATCACTCAGATGAAGCGGTGAAGATGCAAATGCGTGTCGCTGCACGCACAAATGAGATATCTACGAAGCAACCGGCAGGAGTTGAGGCGTAGCCAGCAGAAAAGGTCGTGCAACCGAAACGCACCAAGACGAGACGCTATATAAAAAAAAAAAATAGACCGCCAACTGTTTCGCGCAGAGCTCCCATTCAGAGACCGCGGCGAGCGACGCTCCCACGCGACTTTAGCGAGGCTGACAAATGGAAAGCGAGTGACATCTGTTGGCGATTACTGGCGACAGAGATTTCCGTTCGACTTGCAGCGCGGCGTCTGTGCAGCGCTTTTATTTCCTCTGTGAGTTTTCGTTTCCCACTTCCTTCCTCTTGAACAAGAGCGCAGCGTTTAGGCAGCCGGTGTTTCAGGGCTGATCAATGGTGCCGCCTCTGTAATTAATTGCTACCCGTAGCGCTTGCAGCCAGCCGTAAACCACAGGCAGAAGTTTTTGCATGGTGAGCCTCATGGTGAGCGATGTGGCCCTTTTTAAACACAGATTAAGGACTTTGAACTTGGCACCATCCTTCCATTGTGCATGCAAGGAAGCAACTGCACGAATTGCCTACACTATTTGATTTTCATACCTTCTTTCTATGTTTGGTCCACCTTCTGAAAGAAGTAATCGCCGGCCTCCTCTTCTTCGTCTATTCGACTTTGTGCTATTGCGAAGTCACTTGCCATAGAATTTTCTCATATTGCAAAAATGGAAAATGTACGCCGCCAAAGTCGCGCGTCTCCTCTCTTTTCAGTACTTTCGTTAACACGTGGTTTAATTAGCATTTAGTTTTTGCCCGCAAAATCAGGCCCATTGTGCATCCATCCAGACGCCAGCTCGTCGTGCCGCGCAACCTCTCTGCCCTCCTCCCCCGTTCAGAGAACGCGGAACCGGAGCGTCGCTTTACAAGAGGCCCGCCAGACACGGCCGCTGCGCAACGTAAACTAAGCCATCGCGGCGGCCGCTCGTAAAAGCGTCACCGAGAGGTTTACAGTATCGGATCGTCTTTCTCTTCCGTTATTCAGCCGCACAGGCCTCTCGGCGCCTGCGTCCTTGAAACTTGCGTCGTCGCTTCCGCGTGGCACGCTCTCGCAGTTCGCGGGAGAGGGAACGGGCCACGCGCCATCTCTGGAACAATAACACTGTCGCGTATCAAGTTTCATCGGCAACGTGTATATCCATATCTCTGTGCCTCCTCGTTCCCTCACTTCTCTAGTGCCTCCTCTTTTAACAGGACATACTGCTGCGGCATTTGTTCGTGTGCGAAGCTCGCCCGACATGGCTTCCCACATTCACTTTCATGCAGCCAGTTTATCTCACTTCTACCTCTCTCCCCTCCGCCCTCCCCGTCCTCTCTCTTCCCCTGTGGCGCAAGCAAGTATTTAGTTACTAGCACAACCGCCGTTTTGGACGCTTGCGTAACGAGCTCTGTTCTCTCGTTCCACTTGTTGCACTGCGGGTATGCATATACCGCTAAAGTCTGGATGTTAGCGGCGTCTCTTTCATCAGCCTTGGCCATGAACCAGTCTGATAATGCTTCATTTTCACTTCGCGAAATTTGATCTCCAAAGCAAATTTCGGATAAGATGACGTCAGCCTGCCAAAGGGCAACTTATAAACGGAAAATGCTTCTACATCGGACCGCGTCAGCTGGGCCAACTGTCGAGGTGAGAAAGGGAGCGGGTCCTCCGAAGGAAAGCATTGAAATTTGTGCAATTCCCCAGAGATGAACAGCACAAATTATAACCGTTTAAATACACAATTAACTCGACAAAGAAATAGTAATACTTATAGTGCGCACAATAAAAATCTGAATACTATAATATGAAAATGAAAATTGAGAAGAATTGCAGTAGCATAACGGAACTCAACAAAGTTGCGCAATTAATTACTCGAGAGAAAAAAATGGACGGACGTTATGCATGAAATTTTGAATGTTTCCATGTTTGGTGGCTATCCGTATTTTCCCCAGGGATGTCCTAGAAAGATTAACTTCATTTTTACTATATTTGGTACTATACTTATGAAATAAATAGTTATTGCGCAATGCGAGGCGCGTAGAAACATGGTGAAGAAAATGGGTGTTGTTAATCAGTGCGATCGGTCACACATTGTGGTGAGATTTTTAAAACAGGATGTCAAAAAAATACTCAGTGATATCAGACACGGATGAGACTCTATGCCTAAGTATTAATGACGGGTCATAGGTTGAGCAACTACTAAATGTTATAATTCGCAGAGCTTCATTTTGAATGTGCTGCAAAGGCGCAAATTGACTCAAGTACGCATTACCCCCTAACGAGATGCAATAAATAATGTGGCTATGCAAGGGCGTCCGCATAACTTTTTCCAGGGGGATGGGGCACCCGATGTCTGGGGATGGGGGCGGAGATAGGTTAGCACCAAGAAGGAACTAGTGCATAAATAATATCCGTAATTCCAGAGGGAAAGGGGGCAACGCCCCCCCGAATTTCGAATGTTTGGTGCTCTTCGCTGCGAACGCAGGAAGCATTTCTCAAGTGCGATTCTGCAGCGTGTAGCAATAGCATTAACATCAGTATCAACATCTTCACCCACTATTTCGTAGGAACCTTTAGTTTTCTCCCTATTACAAATGGAAAGATATTCCCATTCTGTCACGCGGTATTCGTTGCTGGCTGCCGACAGATGGCGCCAGTTGGTGGAATCCAAGAAGGTAGCGTGATATGGCTTCGAATGCAGGCTATACAGGTTCCACGAAGCATTCGTAGTTGAAGCAAAATTTGTACCGGCCTGGGGATCGAACCTGGGACCACCGCACAAGCTAACCTAAACTAACCAGAATGACCAGCAGTTAAAGGCGCACTGAAGAGGAATCTGAACTCGTCTTTTTGCTGCGGGAACTCGATCTATACGTTCCGTGTATTGTTAGAAACTTATTGCCCTGTGTGGCCGATTTCCCTAATTAAACCGAATTAAAGTCAGGCTCCCGTCTTTATTTTTTGAATTCTCCCCGTACGACGGGCGGAGTCGACCAACGCGCGGAGTGCCTATAAGCAAGCTCCGTGGAGGCTTTGCTTTCGCTTTATTTTGTTTTTTAGGTTTCCGTGAATAAACAGTTTCATTCGCAGGTAATATAGGCGCAAAATAAGCCCGCAGAAAAAAAAATACACGTGGACTATTTGCTTCTACGGATTACTACGTATGACTCCGCCGATGGCAGAGCGGCAAGCCGCCACGGGACTGGGTGAAAGGCACTCCACGCGTTGGTCGACTCCACCCACCGCTCGGGGAGAATTCAAAAAAAAAAAAAAAAAAAAGGCGGGAGCCGGACGTTAATTTGATTTAATTAGGGAAATCGGCCAAAAAGGGCAATAAATTGCAGTTTCTAAGAATGCTCGGAACGTGTAGATCGAGTTCCCGCGGCAAAAAGACGAGTTCAGATTCCTCTTCACTGCAACTTTAAATGCTGTTTCTCAAGTTAATTTATTGATTTTATTTATTTACAGAATACTGCAGACCGAATCGGTCCAAGCAGGAGGCATAATGTAACAACAGGAAACATAATTTGAGCAACACTTGTTGTTGGGCTAGTTGGTAATACATACTTCTGAAGGAACCAGCGCACAAAACACAACGGACAAGAAAAAGGTGGTACACGACCAGCGCTCCTGTCAGCGCTCCTGTCCGTCGTGTACCACCTTTTTCTTGTCCGTTGTGTTTTGTGCGCTGGTTCTTTCAGAAGAGGAAACATAATGTAGTCAATTGGAGCTTATATGTAAGAGGCAAAGTAAATGAACTGCGTAGCAGCATTGGTATGCTGTTATTCTTATTAAGTGGCATCGAGATGGCGTTTCTTCGTGCAGCTAACTGTGACTAGTGATTCAAGTGCGCAATGTGCATGAATTCTTTTTAGTGCTATGGTGGTCTTGAGCGGAAGGATCAGTTGTCAAGAACAAAAACAAAAAAAACGAGCGAGGTTCGAGTTCGCGTACTGTCAACATTCAAGAGATGCTTCGTGGTGTATCTGGTTCAGTGATTGCAAACATTGAAAGTTCTCAGAATTATTCGCTTTTTCCTTTAGCGGGCCAACAAACATCGTTTTAGGCGGCAGCCAAGCGTACGTTTTATTCGCCATCGCTGATCGTCGTTAGTTCTAGACACGGTGTAGTTCTGGAGCACCAGTGCCCCAATAACACAACGTTTGTTCTTGAGAGCCTGCGTCTGCTTCCCTCCCTGCCCACTTGGACATTGTCTCTCAACGGGACAATATTTAATAATATAATGCCTCATAACGCCGCCCCTTCAGGAAGCAAGCCAGTGAGTCGGACAACTTGACACGCACTGAACATTCACAATAAATTCGAAGGTGACTGCGCTTTCGCTTCGATCAACAAGATCGATAAGTTTTTCCTGACGTGGTGATCGCTCACTCTAAGATACAAATGACGGTACAGCACTGAGTAACCAAACCGGTCGCTGAGCTCATGTATTTCTTTCAGCCTCCTTGCAAAAATTAACTGCGTTAGAGTACGTTCAGCAAAAAGTGAATACCTTCAAGTCACGGCACACCATACGAGCGGAACTGAATCAAGCACCCGCAGCAACCAGCCTATGATACAGAGTGATGCTCCCCATTCCCTGCATTATCAACGGTCTCTGCGGCGTACCTACCCCGAAAGGCTGCGCACAGTCGGGTGATCTCGAGGCTAATTTGTGCCGACGCTACCAACGTGTCGACTGCCGGGGAGATCCACGGGAGACAAAAAAAGCCTGACAGGACCCATCACGATGGTAACAAAGGTAAGTCGCGATAACGGCGATTCTTTTAACCTCTTCGACCACTTCCTCCCCTCTGAGACTGAGCGCCTCATTTGGAGAACACCGGTAACCGGGGCTACGTTTGCATAAGACGGAAGACAATGAATGTCTACGAGCGTCTTGCCCCCCCTCCCCCTTCCCCCTCTCCGTTTTTTTCTTCTCCGCTTTGAAGTCTGTGTCGCTCGACCGGAGCCGCGTGCGTTTTATGGGAGGCTTCTCGGGGGGAACGGGGGGGGGGGGGGGGGGGGGGGTGCTAGGTTGTATCCTGTTTCCACGAAGCTTTGTTCTGCACCGGCGCGTGTCGTGTCGTTGATGTGCGCAAATGACGACGCTGACAGCCGCGTGTTCGGAAAGGTGAACCTCGCCTCGCGCGCTATCTACGTCGTTGATCACAACTACGCTCCCCGTATAGACGACTCTTGCTGCTTTGATTCAGCGCCGTACCGTGGCACCACTTATAGACAGCAATAGTACTAAAAAGAGCACCAAATTCTTAGAGCGATGTATGTACACTAGCGATGGTGTACCACTGAATATGTGCGCAGTGCTGTCCATGTTTAGCGGGAAAAACTTGTTAGCGTACCAACACTGACTGCACCTCACATGTCTCTAAATTACTGCGGATTAGTCGCGAGTGCTAGTGTCGGTGAGGACCTGTGCGTACGAGTGGATGTGGGGCCCTGTTTGTGAGAGCGGTGTGAACCGTTTTGACTGCAAGAGCGCATGAGCGTAAATTCACAATGTTCACGTTAGGTTACGTACAGTGGCCACCCTTACCAAAACTTTTTAAAAAGTACTTCTCTCTATAAAGTCTATACAATTTCTATAGACAAATACTAGAGAACAGTATATAGGCAATAGAAATGGTACAGACAGTCTATGGACAATCTATAGATTTATGGCCGTTCACTTTTAGTAGAATTTCTCTATAGACTATGAATAGACAAAAAGAAATATCTACAGAAAGACAATACAGTCTATAAATAGTCTGTAGACTATCTATAGACCGTTTTTATAAGGGAAGCCCAAGTGGATGAGTTGCTAATATGTTTTCGAAAACACAGCCTTTATAAATGCCTGTAGGCAGGCAAAAGAAGGCAAAGGGCCAGCGCTGATCTTGAATGTATATGCGTCAAAATCATGCATCACTTGCAAAACTTTCAATGGTAAGTCCGAAGACTGCTCGTCGACTGTGCATAGTCCGCTCTACTGAAAAGTTCCAGAGCTGAACCGCCAGTCATATACACCAGCCTGCTTTCTCAATGCTTGCTGATACACACAGTCATCGAACATGTGCTATCTTCAACCTTCAAGTCCAATCTTCGTAATTCATGTTCAACATCTTCATCAACACATGCCATCTTCAAACGCGCACAATGACGTTATTCAGAATCAGAACTATACCACGACTTTGGGCCAAGGCCTATCTAAAAATGATTTTCAACATTAAAAAAAAAAAAAAACTTTCATAGTCGCGCGTAGTCAGCATTTCATACATGTGACCTCACTCGATCACGATCCTTTAGGAACAATCTAGTGATCGCGTCTAGGAAACCTACGCAGAATAATTCGCTTCACGTGGCAAACAGAAAACAATAAGATATAGTTTGCCCATTGCTCATGAAGAAAGAAAGCCGATTCAAAAAGCAAACAATAGACGCCGCGGATATAATATAACGATCCAACGTATTGCTCACGCCCACTACACCTGCATAACGTGCAGAGCGCAAGAATAGAGCAGATGGGAAAGACAGAGCCACGTGGAAAATAGAAATGTTGGCGTGCGCGCGCAAGTCGAAACCGGTGCCGCAAAACCCGTGCCGCACTTCCTGTTCGGATTTGCGCATTGCCAAAAAAGAAACAGAAGCTCGGAGAACCAAAACAGGCTGCCCCGATTCACCTCACAGCCCTCCAGTACATACCACGCCGCACCGTGACAAAGTGGTGAAACCGAGCACAACACAGATCGGACTACCGGTCGCCATTACGTTGTTTCTATATATGTTGTATAGCCGATGAAATCAGATACGGGTGTTGAAACTGGTGGAAACGTTAGCTCGTGCAGCTTGCAATTTCTGCCCGTATGGCGGCCTTCTTTTTCTGTTTTTTTTTTTTTTTTTTTTTTTTTGTGGGGATAGTTGGTTGAGGTAGGCATTTCCGGGTTGGCGGCGCTGCCGTCGTTGTTGACGCCAGTAACCGAAAACTGCGACGTTATCAAGTCGCGCGACCATCGTCTCTCAGGTGGCTGTTTGGGAACAACGTCTGCGTCGTGACGTCACAACGCCACTCGACACCACCCTGCGGACCAGTGACGAGGGTTGTGGTCTAACCAGCCAATCAAGTGGTCTGGAACTTTGGAAGCAGTGTGAAACCAGTTTTGGAACGTTTAACATTTTTTAGCCAAACAATGAAAGCGGGTTATACCAGAGCGCGTTCTGTACGTTACAGACTTCGTCGCTTGTATCTGAAGCTTCAGTGAACGCACCACAACTATTATCTTTACTAATAACTTTACTAATTTCTCTCTCTCTGACATAAGTAAAGCAGCGCGAATGAGAGTGCCCGAAAGCGTCCCAAAGCAACTGAGGCTATGAGAGGCGCCGTAGTGAAGGGCTCCGGAAATTTCGACCACCTGGGGTTCTTTAACGTGCACTGCCATCGCACCGTACACGGGCTTCCAGAATTTCGCCTCCATCGAAATTCGACCGCCGCGGCAGGGATCGAACCCCGTCTTTCGGGTCGGCAGCCGAGCTCCATAACCAGTGAGCCACCGCGGCGGCGGGACAGGAAAGAGCGCTCTTTACGACGATAATTCTTTACTATTTTAATTTATTTCTCTCTGTCTCCCTTGATCCTTTCATTTTTTTTTTATTTATCTTTCTTCCAAAGATTGTTTGCCTTCGCTCTTTCTCCATCTCTTCCTATCTGTCTTCCTTTCTTTCTCTCCTTCCTCTTTTTCCTTCCTTTCTGGGGTCTCAAAATTAACTGCCCGTTCCAGGGCTTATCTCGGTCACATGATTTCCTTTTCTCGTGTCTCGCCACTTGCCGCCCTTGCGCTGACTCAGAGAGAACGCTCGCCCGCGCGCTTGTTCCAGATAAGCGCGGAGTTGCTCCCTGCCTCCGCGCGTTTGCATAACTTCCTCTTCAATGCCCGCGCCTCTGTGCTTTTCCTGCCGGTCCGGGAGCGGCGATGGAGAGATAGCCCAGATTGCCACCTAAGACGCGCTTTCAAAGGGCGAACAGGATATATCTCTGGCAAACACGAGATAGATACTCGTATCATCACAAAGCGCGCACTCGTATGTCAGGTTGTTTCACGAGAGTGTCAGAATCTGGGGCAGTGGTTCATGTCCGCTAAGCAGAAGCTGTCTGACACAAGGCTGCGAGTGTTTTGTGCGTGTGTGTGTGCGTGTGTGTGTGTGTGCGTGCGCTTGCGTGTGTGTGTGCGCGCGCGCGTGTGCGTGCGTACGTGCGTGCGTGTGTGCCTGTGTGCGTGCGTGCGTGCGCGCGCATTGGCACTATGAACCTTAGGTTTGGTTCGTGGGGTTTAACGTCCCAAAGCGACTAAGGCTATGAGAGACGCCGTAGTGGAGGGCTCCGGAAATTTCGACCACCTGGGGTTCTTTAACGTGCACTGACATCGCACAGTACACGGGCCTCTAGAATTTCTCCTCCAAAGAAATTCTAGCCGCCGCGGCAGGGATCGAACCCGCGTCTTTTGGGTCAGCAGCCGAGCACCATAGCCACTGAGCCACCGCGGCGGCTCTTAGTATGCCACCTCGGATATGACGAACTTTCGTGTCTGGATCTCAGAAGTAACGAACTTGGTGTGTTGACCTCGGATATAACGGATATCACCAGCCCAGATATAACAAACTTCAATGTGTCAACTTCGACTAAAACGAACGTTTGGCAGCTAGCGCATTCAAACAATCCACCGGGGATCGCCTAAGGGTTTTATATCCTTTTTTTTTTTTAGCCATCAGTGGTTATATTTACCACGATGAGCTCCACAAGAGGAGCGTCGCACATGACGTCAAGGGCACCATGGTGTTAGAACGAACGTAGCTTCCGTATAGGTCAGTCCTGAGAGCAGGTTGCGATCACTGAATCAAATTAGATAAGCGCCCTTGCTTCTAGTCTTCAGGCCGGCAGCCACAAAGACTTAATCACTTCAGTCCACCCCATCTACAGGAAGGATTTTTGCGCTAATGCGTGTGTATGTGCGTGCGTGCGTGCGTGCGTGCGCTCTAAAAAATTAAAGGTCCTTTTATCAAGCACAGCTCTTGACGTTGAAAAGCGTGTACTGTGTAATAAAAAGGAAATCCGCAGTGCGAAAAAAAAAGCCTTATATGTAATCCACGACATATGGCATGCACTGTCCCGATATCCAAGCAGAAATGCGAAGCGCTTCTGAAATGTGTAGCTTGCAGTGCTGTTTTGTTTTTTATTGTGGGTGCGTACGCTGCAACGTCCTTGCAGAGCTTGACGAGGACAGTACGGAGAAAGCGTTCATCTTCCTCGTTCATCTTCCTTGTATCTTCCTCGTTGAAAACCATTCAAACTTCGTTGTGAACAGCAGTCCGATTGCCTCTGATGCATCGAATTCGTACATACTGAAGGAGGCACTTACAATACGGGAAGCTGCTCATTTGCGACAGGGAAGAAAATTCTACTTATCCTTTCCGACACAATAGAAGACGCATGACAAAAACTAGAACCAATTATGGCAAACAAACAGTTCCTTACCAAATGGCTTCGATTCGTAATAAACTTGAAGGTACCTTGAATTTCACATCCAGTATTAGCACATTCAAAAAGCACATTAAAGATGTCCTAATAATATCAGGTGTTTTGTACGGAGAGTGAGGAGTACTTTTGACATGCATACACAGGATATATCCTTCTCTTGTACCATGGTTTTTCACTTTATTTTATGCGAAGCATACTACTTTAGCTACCACTTCAGCCCTTCACCGTGGTTATGCGCCTCCAAATCACGTGATACATGACGTCACACCACGCGACACGATGACGTCACGACAGTAGAGAAACGGGGGCCCACCGCGCGCCGTCGCTGTGGTTGTGCGCCTCCAAATCACGTGATACATGACGTCACACCACGTGACACGATGACGTCACGACAGTGGAGAAACGGGGGCCCACCTCGCGCCGTCGCTGTGGTTGTGCGCCTCCAAATCACGTGACACGATGATGCCACACCACGTGACACGATGACGTCACGGCAGTGGAGAAACGGGGGCCCACCTCGCGCCGTCGCTGTGGTTGTGCGCCTCCAAATCACGTGATACATGACGTCACACCACGTGACACGATGACGTCCCGGCAGTGGAGAAACGGGGGCCCACCTCGCGCCGTCGCTGTGGTTGTGCGCCTCCAAATCACGTGATACATGACGTCACACCACGTGACACGATGACGTCACGACAGTGGAGAAACGGGGGCCCACCTCGCGCCGTCGCTGTGGTTGTGCGCCTCCAAATTACGCGACAGGATGATGCTTCGCATTCTCCAGGCTTAACCAAGTTAAGCCTCAGCCATTTTTTTGTTATAAATATTGTATTGTATTGTATTGTATGCTGAACAAATTCTCTGTATAATATCCTTGCATATTATTGTACCTATTTATATCATTCCATATACTGTGTTAATGTTGTGATTATATTGGCATAAATTGTCCACATTTGTTTTAATTATATGCCTTACCTTCATGTTATGCGCAAATTGTATTGCACTTCCGTCGACTGCAGAGGGACACAGGCCTCGTCAGGCGCCACAGCCTTTAGCCTCTGCCCCTGCAGTAGATGCTGTAACTGCTCTGCTCAAATGAATCTTTTCAATTTCAAAAAAAAAAAAGCTACCGAAGGTAATCGACACTTGTGCACACAACCGTGCATAGATCTGGTGGATACCTCAGTTGAGTTTTCTGCGACCGAGAAGTGTTTTGTATTCTTCAGTTTTCTTTTTTTTTCTGTTTAGGACAGACATCATCCAGCACCAGCGATGAATATCCCCATTCACCGAGCGAGTAAAAAATAAAGTGGACTGCCAATGGTACTGAATAATTTGCATGTGCATGTTCTGTTGAGTAAATTGACTGAACCCAACTGATTTTTCTCACGCCACAGACCCAAGCGACCATCACTTGACTCTGGCTGCATACTCAAGAGCAATTGCGTGCAATATCAGTTCGTAGTTGGCGAATACCTTAGCGACAGTTAATTTTGCGCTAGAGTGAACGGGACATGCACCGGTGCGGCCGAAATATTTCGGAGCACGCTTTATGCTAAAAATTTGCTAAAATATGTGTCAATTATTTTCTATTAGTAAGACGCGAGAAAAGTTCGGTCGTAGAAGGTTACTCCGTAATATTGTGGCGGGGATTGTACAAGGCAATGCAAGGGGTGTATCACCGTTGGCTGCTGTGCCTGGGACGTCGATGGTAATATCGTAAAAGTGGGATCGACCCGGTATCCGTGCTCTTGAAGAAAGAAAAAAATAGCTAAACAAAATTTTTCAGCTGAAAGAAAAAAAATCCGCGCCTCCTTGCTCTCAGTGTGCGAAGACCCGACCGCGGTCGGCCGTTCACCACGCGATGCGTACACTATATTGGTACATGACGGCCGTGTGACGTAGCATCACCATATCGGCCTGCCTTAGAGGAAGGAAAGCTCGCGAGAGGCCTTCATGTCCGCCTTCAAAAAATGTGTCGTAACGGCCTCTCCTAAATCCTTTCCTTCCTCCATGCTGGCTGCAGATGAGAGTGACGTCACAGCGCACGCCCGTGGTTGGCAGCCGCCACTGTACCACACCACGTAGAGACGTCACGGTCGTGTGACTTCTTTTAGTTTTCTTTTGATCGTGCATTGCCACCCGCTCTGGAAAATCTCCACCCGTACGGCTATCGCCGTAAAAGGAGCTACGGCCCTTGTCAGTGGCGCAGTGCCCATTCGATCGGATCCGGCCGGGAAGCTGACGAAATGCCGGTGCAACTACGGTCACGCGTGTTCCCACTTTCTAAAAACAGAGCGGAGCAGCAGATGCCGTCACGTGTGCCGCCTCATCCGCTCCTTCCTCGCGGGGCCTGTGTCGCACAATTACGCGCAGGCGGAACTGTGGCCACCCGCCTCAACGAAGGTCGACCGCCTGAGCTCTGTGCGAGTACGTATACGAGCATGCGTTACACCACGAACTGGCAACAGAAATGCGATACTATGATATCACTGAAGTCAACACTTCCTTTGTAACGCGGTGGTCAACTGCCTATACGACGATAAACAGGGCGTCGCAGCTAACATGAACCCAATGTCTAAAAAATCGTTACAGGTTACGACAATAGGACTGTAACATTATTGACATTATTGTTGGCGGCTATCTAGAGCAAATAGGTGCGGATTTCACAAACCTTTTTCCGAATTGCCATAAGGAATCCGTGATTCTGGGACCCTGGTCTCAACTGTCTTGAGCACAGAAAGCTATCAAAAGCAAGAGCCGGATGGCTTGAGCGCTCTAAAGACTTACTCTAGGTGTATTTTGTTTGAATTGACCGCATCGAACCCACACCATGGGCATGTTCAGGATTTCACTCTCTTTCAAAGCCTTTTCCCTCTCCCCATTAGCGGAGCAGCCAACCAGATTTATGCCAGGTTAACTTCCCTGCCTTCTTTCTCTTTATTTTGAATTCGTTGATTATAATCTAGCAACAACGTGTAAGTGCTTTTGCAAGCCGCTAGGGATCACAGACCATTTCACAAAAGGGAAATGAATTATAATTTATGTTCTCAATGAAGTGAGCGAGCCGACCTCAGTGCCCTTCGAGCTGCTTCGAATTGAGATTTCACACGAGCAATAGACAGACCGTCGTTTAATCGACAGGCAAGAACAGGGACCGAGTATTCTTTCCCTTCTTCTACTTTAACATTTTTTTTTTTTTTCTGGACAAAAGCGAAAGCCTTCTCGGCCACTCCCATACTTCGATTGTAGAGCAGTCGAACAACGGAGCGTGCCCGGGTTTCCTCGGGTACTATATAGACAAAGATAAAATTGAGCAAGCCCGCAGGAATCAGCGAGCGAGTAGAGCTGTGGTGATAGGTGCACAAACGAGGTCTCAGAAGTGCTGGCAGGAAAGCTCTTCCCGTTTGTGTCACGACGAAGAGGGCGGCAGAACGATCAAGTCGAACAAACCACACACGGCCACCGAGGTGCGCCGTCGCACTTTGCTTCCTGCTTGTCCCCACACACTGCGGCTAAGAAAAGCTCATGCAGTGCGGTCACTACCAACATAAGCCCGTCTAGTGGTCGACCTCGTCAACCACGTCAGCCTCTTCTCCGCTGTCGCAGAGACGACGCCAGCAGAGTGGGTCCGACAGAGCACTACCGCGTAAGGACAAAAGCGTCTCGCGCCACCAAGCGGACAGTCGGCCGCATCTCGACAGCGGAGCTCCACAAGTGCTGGCACCGTTGCACAATGGGTGGCCAGTAAGATGAAACATAAACAGCGCGTTCCA
The DNA here is from genome assembly GCF_055824585.1 of Amblyomma mixtum. Classification (NCBI taxonomy): domain Eukaryota; kingdom Metazoa; phylum Arthropoda; class Arachnida; order Ixodida; family Ixodidae; genus Amblyomma; species Amblyomma mixtum. Next base: position 9,433,151 of record NC_143013.1, read on the forward strand.
ACTCGCTTTTGTGCGCTGCCTTCGCTCTCGCGCTTCGGCTGTTTGCACAACGCCGTCGCCGCCAGCACTCCACTCGACAGCCGCGACAACGGCGACAACAGCCGTCGCTGCGCGTAACGCGCGGTCCGTCCGACGACCGACAGACCGAACGACCAGCGGGTTCTGGGACGCAAACAGACGCCGCCTTTCGCCTTGTTGCGCCTAAGTGTACAACACACACGCCCGACCGGAGCGAGCACCCGCCGCGAACGACGGCAGCATTCTCTGTGCATCGCCTCTAATTTGCTGATGAAAATAAAGTGGCCGCTCCAGCGCCGCGATAGAAGCAGGCTGGATGAGGCCGGAGCTTCTTTCTTCTCTGCGGGGCGGCCACTTTAATACGCGTGGGCAGAGATGGAAGCAGCAGCAGCGGCATGTACAGTTCAGAGCGTCTTCCGCGGGAGTCCTTTTCTGTCGCGACGCGTGCGGCGATCGCCGAGGACACGCGCGCGGAGCGCCCCCCAACGACCGTCGCCGCGGACAGCTCCGGCGCAGCACGCTACGTGACCCGAAGTTAATCATCTCATTTCAGAGGGGCCAGGCCTCGTCGACTCGGCGATGGGGGCGGCGGGAGGCATGGCAGGAGGAGGAGACGCCGTGTTTAGCCTCTCGTTTCGGACCGTGCTTGGCGGAGCGGAATGTTGACAGGCCCCGCTTTAATCTCTTCCTTCTACGCCTCCTTTGTTTCTTCGTCGCCAGCCCGCGAAGGGAAGACGGCGCGCGCTCGTCAAGAGGTTCATAATTGAATCGCACTGTGGAGAGTTGAGGCGGGCGCGCCCGTCTCCTGTTTGTGTTGGACGGGTGGCGAGACAACCAGAAAGGCGTTGCTGCTGCTTCCACTTCTACCCTCGCGCAGCGCGGAGGGAGACGAGCGAAGCGATTGTTTTCACAGTTCCGCTGATAGCGACGTACGTTTCCACTGGTGGTCTCAATGTACGGGCAGTGCCCCGCGTTTTAATGAAATTCGTGTGCTCTGCCTGCCACGCGTTCGCGCGTAAAACTGTACAGTCTTCCATTGTTGGGTCTCTGAGAGATCTAGGCGCTGCACAGGCAGCACGCGCGTAAGTTTTACGGTGCGAAAGAAACTGCGCTTCATGTTTGCGTTTCAAGTCACGTGAATGCAAGAAGAGCGTTGGAGTGGGATAGTTCGTTGGTGCTACCACTGACTGATCCTCCGTTGTCGTAGCCATTTCTCGGCAGCGAAAACTCATTTCGGCGCAAGAATAATAGTAAGTGATCAAGGAGTTTTACTCCTGACGAGGAGTTTCAGTGGCATACGAGAATAAATAGGGTCTCTATTGTTACTTTTAGTAACACATGCCGCGTCGCTTATAATATCGGTCATGATTGGTTCCTGTTATTTAGCTCCCTAATTAGGCACAAAGCAAGTACCTATTGGCCAATCCGGTAAACAATGATTTCTTCCTCGTGGCATAGGTGAAAAAAAAAATCTCTTTCTCCTCTTATCACCTTTCCTAATCTTTTTCTCTTAACTCTTGCGCTGTCTAAATTTCGTTGTCAATGTGTTCTACCCGCGAAACATTAGTGGTGCGGGCGAGGTCTTCTATCGATGTAAACCTAGTGAGTCAATATCCTTTTTTTTCTGGCCGATTCAATGCAAGTGTGGTGCTAATAAATGTTTCCCTTTCTTTCTTTCTTTCTTTCTTTCTTTCTTTCTTTCTTTCTTTCTTTCTTTCTTTCTTTCTTTCTTTCTTTCTTTCTTTCTTTCTTCCTTTCTTTCTTTCTCTCTATCATTCTTTCTTTCTTCCTTCCTTTCTGTCTTTCCTTTCCTTCTTTCTTTCTTTCTTTCTTTCTTTCTTTCGTTCTCTCTTTCTTTCTTTCTTTCTTTCTTTCGTTCTTTCTTTCTCTTTACTTCTTTCTTCCTTTCCTTCTTTCTTTCTTTCTTTCTTTCTTTCTTTCTTTATTCCTTTCTTTCTTCCTTTCTCTCTTTCTTTCTTCTCATGGATACACTAGACTATAGACCAGATTTTTTTACCCTCGCACGCAGGCTGCGGGCGCACTCCTACTCTCGACACCAGTCGCCATCTGTCGGCTAGCGCGGCCCGAGGGACTGCGGGTCGCGCCGGCGAAGCGCGTAGAACGCATGTATACGTGTTCGCTTCTGCCGTTGTTGTGCTCCATCAGCTAACGTATGAGGGTGTGTGCTGTGCGTCACTACTCACATTTTCCCTCTTCCAGACAGTACTGCGGTTATCTTGTGCGCAGTTACTCGTTATCGTGACATCCGAAGGTAGTCGACCAGGTAGTGTACGGACTGGAAACCGGCACTTCTAAGCTGCGCTGTCGTGTCGTTCGTTGTCGCCTTTTACGTGCGATATCATCTATGATAATTTTATGCATCAGAATGTCGATCTATTGATTTGACTCAGTGGAGTAGTAACTGGATAGGCGAGCTGCAAACTGAAGGTTGTCCCGACGGAGCGCGTGTTTTCGATCACCAGTACGTGTTCGGCATCCTTGCGCTGAGCTTGCTCTTGTTCCCATTAAACACATTTCATGCACAGGATTGTAAGCACGACCGCTACCGATTTCAGCTGCTTTTTCCGCACGAATGTCAGAGGTATCTGGGGGGGTAAAGGTTTATCTATAGCATCTTTCTGCTGTTGGTATCTACCTTATAGTTTGGTTTGGTTTATTAAGGTTTTACGTCCCAAAGCGACTCAGGCTATGAGGGACGCCGTAGTGAAGGGCTCCGGAAATTTCGACCACCTGGGGTTCTTTAACGTGCACTGACATCGCACAGTACACGGGCCTCTACAATTTCGCCTCCATCGAAATTCGGCCGCCGCGGCCGGGATCGAACCCGCGTCTTTTGGGCCAGAGCCGAGAGCCGTAACGACTGAGCCACTGCAGCGGTGCGGTATCTACCTTATTCATAGGAAAATATGCGCGATTTCATTACATTTTCCACACTTAGCCAAACGGCTACGCAACGCTCTCACACGCTGCGAGAGCTCCTGAATAAAATAACGCGACTTCGGACCTCAGAATTAGTGAAAGCTGGATTAGCTGCTCATATCTATTCAAGCTTTGATAAATTAAGAGAAAGTACATTTTTATGCACCAGGTTGCATAAACAATGACAAAATTTTAGGGGTGTGCGAATAGTGGTTTTTTTTTTTTATTCGAAGCGAATTCGAAGCGAATAGCGATTTTCTTCGAATAATTTCGAAGCGAATAGTTCGAACAGTACTTCTGGCACTAAAAAGAGGCTGAGTGACAGTAGGCATTTCCAAAACCATTTATTTTCCCAACACACGATGCCATTACACACTGCACTGAGGCTTTATTTAAAACCACACTTCAAAATTTTAACACCTAGAGTGAAGAACAATTTTTACTGGCAATTTATACTGGAAGAACAACTTTTACATTCCCAGACTTGCATTCCCTCGAGCAAGAATGGAAACGGCTGTACAAAACTCGCGCCGCAAGCGAAACGTCATTCGCACCGCTCGCGCGTCCTGGCAAAATTGTCCCCGGTAGTACTTCCGAGCAGCACTCAGCATATCGCGCTTCCATCAAGAATGCTCTCAGCCTCCAACGTATCGGAGTGCCCGAGTTGCGGCGACGGAGTTCGGCACACCACCGAAGATGGCTCAATGCCCTGATTACGGCGGCGTTCCGTTCCCATCAACGCGCAAGCAGTCAGAATAGCAAGAAAAGATGCCAGTCGTAGATGCCGAGCGTTAACGGCAGTAATCCTCCAGGGGTGCACAATAAGCTTAGCGTTATCACACGCTAAAGGCGCCCTTCCAATTGACGTAAGTATACACTTCGGCGACATCCGAGTCCCCGCGCTGCCGCTGAATTTTTCGCGCCTACGCCGGTAATATGATGGCTTGCTTGAAAGCTGCCGAGAACGGTCGCTCATGTTCCGTACGCATGATTCGTCACCTGACTGGGTGAAGCGATAGCGCGGTAGGGCGGCGTGTTTATCTTCGCATCTGTCCTATCTGGTAATCTTTTCCGCAACTCTAACGGGAAAAAAAAATCCAGAGGCGGTGGAGCGGGCGCGGCTTCGGTGCTTATCTGATCTTCCAGCCAGCGTCCGCCGCGGCGGACGCGGTTGTTGCGTTGTGTGACGCGCGTCTTTTTTCGTTTTTCTTTCTTTCCTCTTATCTTTGAACTCTCCTCTATCTGCACGTGGCAGCGGTGGTGGCTCGGCTAGAGCCAGTCGGCAGGCCCGTACACTTTCCTTTTCATCCTTCGCTCAGTCGCAACAACAACAGTAAACTGAGGTTTCTTGTTTTGAAGCTTAGACGACTGATGGCTGTGCTCTTCCTTCTTTGCGTCTGCCTCGACACGGTGGCAGCGACGCGGCTTATGGCAGCCTTAGTGCGGAGGCTCGGAGACGGCCAGAACGCTGGATCTTCCGCAAGAGCGCGTCGCCCTCACCTTTATTTCGTTTGTAGCTGGGTTCGCACCCCGACCTGGTTGTGATTCGTGTATTGACTGACCCCCGAGCGTTGAAAGCGCGATAAAAAAAGCCATCTATGCGGCAATACTCGGAACTGAAACCACATAAAGCAAGCGGGCAAGCGCCCCAGAAACACTATTCGCGCGAGGCGAATACTTCGAAATTTCGAATACCGAGAATTCGGTTCGAAGCGAATATCGAATACCGTGCTATTCGATCGAATATTCGAAATTATCGAATATTCGCACACCCCTACAAAATTTGTCTTCTGTTGGCGCTGTGACTCAGTTGAGCTCACAGCGGTAATTTGGTGGTGCGGCGACAAGCCCTGTTTTAGGAAGGGGGGGGGGGGCTTTATGGCCGGCCGGCAGGAAGGAATAAGAGTGCATGGGAATTGGAACTGCATGCTAGCCAGCCGCACACCTAATGCTTGATATTGAACAAAAAGTTTCTTTGCGGTGGAGCACCAAGACGGAATTCGATATAAGCACGAGCGCGTTCGAAGCGCCGGCACAATTAACCTGAATGTCAAACTAAATTTCATTAAAACGCGTCAATGTTATCGCTTTGATAACGTAAATACTTCCTGCAAGACAGCCACGCAGCGGAAGTATGCTCAACAATGTTTTTTTAGCGCCCGAAGCGCGGCTCTATGCAGGCGTGGCCGCGGAACTGCCGCAGCCCCGCAGTCCCCAAAGAAACGCCCGCAACGCGGCGCGCCAGTCGGTGCAAAATGGCCGCGCCCGGGAGAGGCTCAAAATTCTGGTCTTAAGTGAGTCTTGTAGTGGGCTTCGATGCACGTTTCATTCAGTACAGCGCTGTAAGAAGCCAGCCGGAAACCCTTACGCGTAATGCATAAAATACTCGGTCAAATTGCTTGAAAAAGTTTGCGAGGGAGAAAATTACCTCACCATGCATCACCAAACAACAATACACTTTCAAACCGACCGTGAAATAGTATATCCCTGTTTGTGCAAACGCGTCGAAACCAGTTTTTCGCAGGAGAAGTCATCAAAGTATGGATCAACCAACTCCAAGCGAATGTCATTTTATTCAGATGAGTTTCTACTGGCATCCCGAGCAAGAATCTATACGATGTCTTCAACTTCGTTCCCGTTGTTTCTGTGCGCGGATTCTACTTTTCCGAGGTACGGTTCCCGTTCCTTTTCCGCCGCGCATGTAGGCGTATACGCATTGCCTAGCCTGTTACACAACGCGCTGTTCAGGATGATAAAACGGACCCGCCCGCACTGCTTTCTTCCTGCTTAACGAACGGACTGGCGTGCGCCGGAGCTCATTTCCTGGAGCCCACGTGGCACAACGCTCGGTTACTGCAGCCGACGTACTTGACGTCCGCTCTTAATACAAACCCACCAACTTCGCATACCCTGGTGCTCTCTCTCATGATTTTTTTTTTTAGTAGATATTGAATTCAATAGAGACCGATTTTATTTTTTAACCACTGCAGTGCTTCAGAGTAAATAGCGTTGCAGCGAGCATCAAGGACATACGTTCTGCATGGTGACTATACTATGCACGGGATGCGCATGTGCGCAGCCTGCAGTGTGGGATAAGTTTGTGGAATAAGCTCCTACAAAAAGGCCCTGAATGGCACTTTATAGCAGTTGCAAAGTATATGAATAATGAAAAGGCATGCGCTTGAGAAGCAGAAATTTTTCCCTTTCTGTCGCTGTCTCTGTGGCTTAAGAGCAACGGGAAAGTTGTCAAGATAATGCCAACTTGTGAGCGCCAACTAGGCATCAACAATGCAAACGAAAAAAAAAATACGCAGGCGGTCATATGATCATATGATGTGACAAATCTGCCCTAGAAGTATTGGTTGTTCATTTCGCTTCTACAGTGATCCCGAATCGCTTCTTTGAACTGTATTATATAGAGTTAAAAAATACGATAGAACAGGTCCCAAAATACGGCAAAAGTTTCTTTTGTCGTCCTGTCGTTACTACAGATTTTCTGTAGTAATGTGAAGTTCTCTGTCGTCGCGACAGAAGTGGCTCTGTCGTTACGACAGGGAACTGCACAATACGACAGAAGCTCCTGTTGTCACCACAAGAATTTCTGTCGCCAGGTGCCAAAATACTACAGGAAAATCTGTCGTGACAACAAAAAAGAGTTATTGCAGTGTTCTTCGATTTTTTCGTTCCTGTGCTGCATGCACCTCCTCCGGGTGTTGGGTAAGGCCTTCTAGAGGGTGAGAGTGAGTGATTAATGATGAAAGAAGCCAACAGCCACAGAAACCAAGGGGCACAGGGGATTTTTTTTAATTTATTTATTTTGTGGTGTTGATCAATTTAGAATATTACTGAATATGTTATCGCTTAAAGCTAAAGCCATAGGAAGCATAAGAGGGTTCTCACGCAGCCTCCACCCTCTCCGTTCGATGACGTCCTACGTCACACCTGCAGTAACTCAGGACGTTCTACGTCCGCCGCTTATGAACGTGGGTGGCGCTGATGAACACTCTCAAGGTAAGGTTACTTGTAAACATAAATACCCCCGAAAGCAGAAGATTTGACAGCCATCGCCGTAGCTCAGAGGTAGAGCACCGGACGCGTAATTCGGAGGTCGTGGGTTCGGATCCCACCGGTGGCATGTGATTGTTTTTCTTCTGCTTTTCTAATCAATTAGCTTTAAGCGATAACATATTCAGTAATATTCTAAATTGATCAACACCACAAAATAAATAAATTAATTTAAAAAATCCCCTGTGCCCCTTGGTTTCTGTGGCTGTTGGCTTCTTTCATATTTATAACGAGCCCCTCATTCCCCTTCCCTTGTTTGCTTGATTAATGATGGGTGAAGTTCGGCAGGGTGCAGGTGGGTTGGTTGGTTCCGGGAGGCGGCTCCTGGATGGTGAGGTACGTGGAATCAAAGGTCGATTGGTAGTGGGCAGAGACCTCCTGGAGGATGACCGCGGCATCATACAACAGATTTTGCCAGTGAGGGTAGTAAAACAGACGCATTAAAAACTACCAGATGTTGTCCCTTCAATAGATTCTGAAGTAATATGCTTTTTCCAGCTTGTAAGGCATGGATGGCACAATGCGACTGTTCTTGCAGCGGAGAGCAACTCCTCGTGCATAAATAAGCCAGACTCAGTATAATAGGAAAGCTATGTAGTACAACCCGAGCACAGAAACGGAAGCTTCAGCTGCCGTCAAGCAATCGAGAGCGTATTGCTCGTATTCGTATTGCTTGCAAAAATGCCGACTGAAATTCAATAGATCCTTTACAGGCAGCCAAATGAATACTGTAAGCAGTCAATAGCATGTAAATGAAGATTTTTTTATGACGGATCCACTGTAGTCATAGCAGAAAGACCCTTCTTCGCAAAACCCCATAAGACTTAAAAAACAATTAAATTTGTTAAAACGAAATATTAAGAATATCGCGCTTGCGTAAGCGCCTCAAGAATACTCGTAAAACTTATTGCAGGATTTCCACCGGTAGCTTTCTCGAATTGTTATCTTGTTACCTAGAATCAACCTTTGCTGAGTGGAATGGTGAAGTATTTTCAGAAAGATGGAATCTGTATTGGTTCATGCCTTGCGCCCATTCTTAGCGACATGTTCCTGGCTTTGCGCGACCAAAGATTGAATGAGTGGTTCAAAGGGTCCTGCGTTTGAAGCAATTTTATATTTGTAGATGACTATTTCGTGTTTTAGAGTGTGACAACCTCGAATTCGAGCAGCAGTTCCTTCATGTTTCTTCAGTCTTCTCTGAGTGCCTGAACCCCATGATTTTAACGCACGAAGTACCACTTAATGATTCCATCAGGTTTTTATCTTTCACTTCAGTTCACTTCATCCCATGTATGTTGGGCTTTTGAGCCCCGTGGTCAAAAACCCATCCTGCCATATTCATCAGCCCATTCGAAGCTCGTGAAAAGAGCAATTGTGCATTCCGTTTTTGGCAATGTTGTAAAGAAAACATGCGAGCACAGGTTGGAGCAAAGTTTCCACAACCAAGTAGATCGTTTGACACAGGCCGGTTACCCTTCAGAAGTCTTGGTCTCCGTTGCAGAAAAACTACAGAAAAAGTTGAGGTGTGATGTCAGCAGCAAAATTGAAAAGGAGAAAAAGAAAAAAGTCGCCGTTGTGCCATATCTGCATCAGGTCTCGCACAACCTGAAGAGAATTGGGAAGCATGTGGGGGTCGACGTTGTGTTTTTGGCACCCATCCGATTGTCTAGCCTGGTGCAGAAAGTAAATTCGGCCAACAGGGATCCACGCGGTTGCTTGAAAAGGCATGCAAAACAATTTGTCCCCTGCCAGGAGGGAGTCATCTATTCTTTGCCGTTATCATGTGGGAAGCAATACATCGGCCAAACCGGCCGATGTATCAATGACAGAGTAAAGGAGCATGATTACAATGTCGCACGTGGGCCTATCGTAGGCCACGTAGCGAAACACTGCAGAAACTGCAAAAGTGATGATACTGATGACGAAGATGACAACGATGACTGCGAACCATTGTACAACGAGCGCGCTGTGATAGGTAGGAACCGCGATTCGCTGACAAGGGGAATCATAGAATCACATATGATAGCAAGGCTGCCGGAAGAATGCATAAGCGCACCGTCTGTATTGCTGTCAGGAAACGAAAAACGCTACCTCGAATGTGAATGTTGACAAGCGTGTACTTTATTTTGTTTTTATTATTATTATTTGGAATTTCTTTAATTTTGTGTTCTTGCAACATGACTTGTGCCCATTTCTTTCCATTTTTGGCGGCCAGTTAGGTATTTATTCAGGCTGGCAGCTAATAAAGATTTCAGTTGTGAGTCAGCGCTGGGTTGTGTTCTGCAGAACCCCAGGTGATCCAAATTTCCGGAGCCCTCCACTACGGCGTCTCTCATAGCCTTAGTCGCTTTGGGACGTTAAACCCCAGAAACCAACCAACCAACCTTCTTCTTGTCCCGTTCCTTGCGCTGTAGTCATGGAGTATTAGTTCGAAGAGAGTTCATAATCTGCCCTATCTTTTTTTCGGGCGCATTCTCGTATGCCTCCGTACGCCTCGTAGCACTGTATACTGCGCCGGTAACAAATCGTTGAATGAATTGCGGTTTGAGTTCATATTTGTCAGGAGCATGAGGCTCGTAACAATAGACATCTATGCACTCTAAACACGAGCATGGGAGTAGAAAGGGAGTATGACGTCCTGTATAGCGCACACCCTTTCATAAGACAACTTACTCCCTAATTGCTCTCTTCTATTTAGTGTGTAGACAGTTCCAGCTCGAAAAGTGTCGAAAATTTGTTGCGGAGTTTGAATTAACGGAATTGTCTTTCAGTACAGTTTATGCTTACAGGACCAAGAGTCAGTACCACTAATAATCAATGAGCTGGAATTAAGCTGTATTAATCAGGGTTCGGGTGAGGGAAATAAAGATTCAACGCTCACTGCCCACTACCTAAAAATTGTGCTTGACGGCAAATGTTTCCTTCTATATGGGCGCAGAAATGAACCGCAACGGGGATGCAAGCGTCGTATTTCTGCGCCAACTGCTGTTACATAACAGCCGCTGTTACGTTGCTTTCGCGGGCTATGCTGCCACGGCAACTTTTCAGCCTCTCCCGCTTGACAGAAAAAAAAAGTTGAAAACGCCGAGGTTTTGACAGCGGTCCGCAGGGAACACCTGCGCTCATCCACGAAGCATCAGGGCGCCCTTATCTCCCTCATTCTTCGCTGCCGCTCTCTCATTAAAAAGTATCTTTACAACTAGATCTCCTGGAGCACCATAAGGCTCGAGAACGGTCGTCAGTTTTATCAGTTGCAAAACTTTGCTTTAAAGTCCTCCCGTTACGCTAAAAAAGTAAACGCTTTTCGCAGCACATAACATCACGAGCCACCGGGAACGCCTAACTTCCTTATCTCGAGCTTTTCCATGCCTCTGAGCAAAATATGTGGCTTGGACACAATGGAAAAGGCGTTTCTTTTTTTTTCCGGATAACGAGTCAATTAACTAAAAACAATAAACAAAAACACTATTTTTTGACGTTTCTCCTGAGAGACGTTACCACCGCATCATGGAATTTTTATTCCGAGATGCACGCTTTTCATGAAACAGCGTTTTAATTATCAGTCTGAATGACATTTTGATGGCGCAGGAACGGTTTAAGTGTTGCGGCGCATATCTCTGAAGAATAACGTAGTGTTACGCCTGCTGTTTGAGACTGTGCCATTCATTACTTGTGCGAGCTTTGACAGCCTGAATTATGCAGAGGGCGGAATTTCACCGTCATAGGTCGTGCAAATATATCCGTAAAAGGAAAACAACAGGTTCAATTGCTGAATTTTTGTTTTCTTGTTTGTTTCTTTGCACGCTGGAACTGACATTATGAATGTGGTTAGAGGATTACTACACGAACAAAAAAAAGAGAGACTTGAGGGCTAACATGCGCAGTGCATACCTGGTGAATTTTGGAGTGCAAGCTTCAAATTCTAGTGGTGCATCAGGGAAGCCGCCCACTAATTTTTAAGAATATTGTTTTTGAAGAACAGACAACCTGTTTGCGGCATGGTAATACCAATGTTGGCAGACGGCAAAAAAACAGGCGAATCATGTTAGCTAGTGCAGTGGTTAACTAAATGCTAATAGTTAACTTTTTAACTATTACCGATAGGCACCTGTCTGAATTTAGAGAATGTTGCCAGTCGTTAATAATAGCCTCATCAGTTCTATTCCGTTTGTGTTGCGTTGTGTTGTGTTGTGTTGCGTTGCGTTGCGTTGCGTTGTGTTGAAGTTGTGTTGTGTTGTGCTGTGCTGTGCTGTGCTGTGCTGTGCTGTGCTGCGTTGCGCTGCGGAGCAACTATGGCCGCCACATGCCAAAAAAAGGTATCCTGCATGTCGCTTGGAATGCACTCTATGCATATCCTTCGCTTTTTTTTTGTCCCTGCACGGTTTTTCAATGCCAATACATATCAGCTGAAAGGAAACAGCTCAGTTCTGATGTAGGAGCTCTTTGTTTTGCGGTATATGCTACTAAAAGAGACAAATAGACACGAAAAACAAGGAAACGTAACATACCTAACTTCAGCTTCGTCCAAAGCGTGGACGCGGGAGGCACGTGACATGTATCTCAACGCCAAAAACAGACAAAAAATTCAAGAGCGGAAGTCCCAGCCTGAGGACAGCGGTGACAAACGATGTTTAGGTTGTCATCAGACAGCGGAATCTCTTTCCTTTCCATATGTCACCAGCGGAAGCGAAGCTGCGGTCCCATGGCGAGGAACGAGGGTAAAAATATAAAAATGAGGAAAAGGACCATCTGTTACAACAGATGCCAAAGCCCATGGCGCGTTTTTGGTAACCTGCCGAATGACCGAGTGCTCTGTCATCTGGATAGCCTCGGTAACAGGTGCGCGAGAAAAGATGGGGGGGAAGGAAGCAATGTACCGGGGCTCATGAAAGTCCACGGTCAATGCCTACACTGTTTGGCCTCGTGGTTCATGCTTCCCTGCGCATTCCTCCGCTGCCTCTGCTGAGTGCGTAGCAGAAAGCAGTATTATAAATGTGCGTCACCGAGTTGCGTGCCATTGTGTTATCAGAATTAAATTTAAGAGACGGCACACGATACACAGTCTATCGACTCTAGTAGCAGGGGTTCATTACTGCAAAAAAATACAAAAGAGAAAGGAAATATGTTGCCAGTCGTGGCAGTTGCCATCCACGGTAAGCACGCGAGCTGCGACCTGCGAAAATAAAGGGATAGAGAGATGAGAGCAAGGAGAAGTAAAAAGGGGAACGCCAGCGGAAAAGGACAGGAAAGAGCTTTATACACTGCCAAAAGAGATTAAAAAAAAAGTCCGAAATATAACCTAGCGCGAGTGACCATGCACATATTTATAAAAACAAAAGAAACCCCATATCTATATCTTTTTGCAAACATGCGCAGTGGTGCATAGCAATTTTTGTAAGAGCTTAAAGCTTTTGTGATCCTTTGCTCTTGTATCTTCAACGATAGTCACAGAGTGGCATAACATTGCACATCGGCAAGCGTAAAAGTACAGAGGGCCATTCTTAAAACATCAGGAACAAGACAAGGACGCAGAGAAGAGATGTACCACCCCCACCCCCCTCCCTTCCCAAACCCCTTCCCCCCCCCTCCCCCGTCAAAAGTATACAGCCCAAGGGGTTCGCTTGCGAGGCCTTCAGCGTGCCTGGTAATATCTCTAACGATAAATTGCTTCCAGTCCTCAAACCTCCTATGCCTTGGATTGCTAGATGTGCTAGGGAGCTCCACTGAACAGCTTAGAAGCGAACCCATAGGGCTGTATACTTTTGACGGAGGCTGTACACACGAGCGCTGGCTTACAACTGAAATTTGCTGCCCAAGAAGCCCACTTTCATAGGCAGGTTGCGCAGCCAACAAGAAAACATTGGGAAAAGGCACAAACGAATGAAAAGGAGTAATCAAAGAAAAATTATCGTCACAAAGGTTTCACCTCTTAGTAGAAACATCCTTTGTTTGTCGCATAAAAACACTGACGGCACACTGAGACACGTCTTTATTGATAATACGTTGTAGGCCTACGACAATGCCCTCGTTATATTCTACACTGCAGTTTTTAGCGAGCAGAGTCGTAAGGAAAGAGCACAGAAGAAGTTACGGAGCTGCCTGTATGTTTCTCTGGGTATTTTTGAGTACAGTAGTGAACACCAAATGATGCGCATTCGTGCCAGAGAGTTGCCAAACAGCTTTATTACTTGTTGTCGCTGGAGCCTCGAACAATTTATGGTGCTGGAATGAGCGCCGCTCTATAGAGGTGATGCTGGCCAGGATAATATCAGAGCTGGTATTTGTGGGATGGTAAGGGAAATAGTGTGAGCTCATGACAGCGATACACGGGTATGGAATTATGTTGCAGTATCTCCCCTGATCCACTGATGACAGTTGGGACAGGAATATGTATCACACCTAAGGCTCTTTGTAGCTCAAATTACGGTTCATACTAACGAAGAAGTCGCCTCAACCTAAGGACAAATAATGAGAGACCTTGGATAGATAGGATAACTTTATTCGGCTCTAGCACAAGGTTTTTTTATGTGGCCAGATGAGTCCATCCGCAGCGGTCGGTTGCCCCTATTCCAGGGCTCCGCTGGATGCTGCCGTCAGCTGAGCTCGCCGTATCAAACCGATCTGGTCATCGCGGCAGTCGCTGGAGAGCAGTTGGAGAGTGTGCCCTTTCACGCTTGTGCTGTCTTCGTGCTCGTCCATATCTTCAAATGACTTCCGCGCAGCATTTTATCACGTCATCCGAAGTTAAACATCATCAGTTAATTAGAACATTGTAGTTACAATTAGAGCAACTTTTCAGATGTGGGCGTGTTCCGTTTCGGGCCTTGGTGAAGCAATGTTCGCACAGCTTTTTGTCCCTGGCTTCCCTACCCAGCCGAAGTTAAATAAAAATTGTGCGATTTAATTAATTAGTTAAGTAAATATTTATTCAATTATCTAATTAGTGTATAATTAACTAACTAATTGATTGATTGATTGATTGATTGATTGATTGATTGATTGATTGATTGATTGATTGACTGAGTGAGTGAGTGAGTGTGAGTGATCGAGTGATCGAGTGAGTGATCGAGTGAGTGAGTGAGTGAGTGAGTGAGTGAGTGAGTGAGTGAGTGAGTGAGTGAGTGAGTGAGTGAGTGAGTGAGTGAGTGAGTGAGTGAGTGAGTGAGTGAGTGAGTGAGTGAGTGAGTGACCGACCGACTGACTGACCGACTGTTTTAGAGCACACGCCGTCATTAACAAAAGACGAAGCGTTCGTTAAAGGCGCTGATACAGTACCGTACACTGCAAGCTGCAACGCGCGCAGGTATCGAGCGTCGCAATGCACCGGGCGTCTGCGGCGGCGGTAGCGGGTCTTCCCCGGCGGCCGATTTTCCGCGCAGACGCTGCCCCGGCAGACGGACTGGCGCGATCGATCTGCCGGCCACGGGGACATCCCCCTCCCAACACTTGGCTTGGCGCCGACGCCGCAGCAGACGCGCACGCTCTCAGGCGCGCCGGCTTTGAAGACCGCCAAGGGGGGAGGGGGCAACCCCTTCGCCGCGGTCGCGCTGACTCACACTGCGGGTCTCGGCAGTGTTGGAGGGGTGCACGCCAAACGCCTCGCTTCGAGAGCAAGGGGGCCGGTGAAATCAATGCTATGGAGTGGAGCCTGCCGCTTCCTGTGTTCAGCTTTTAATTGATGCATTACCATAGTCAGTAGGTCGTCTCCGTATCTGTACGCATCTTGTATACAGTGCACGTGCATACGATGCTAGTGAAAGACCCGTTCCGTTAATTTCATGTTCAATCTTGTAAACTTCTTTTAGAAGAGAACAGTGAATAAGCTTTGGCCTGTGGGCCGAACCAGTGACGTATATACTTTACACTGTATCAAACAGCGCTGAGTAAATGAATAAGAAATAATTAGCAAATGATTTTTGTTGGTACCCAAGCCGAATGTGTTCCTGTATGTGAAACATGCGATAGTAGGGAGCTGCGGTTTAAAGCGACCACAAAGAAATTTTTAACGCCGTTTAATTTTAGTAAACAAGTGTTGGCAGATTACTGTTCATCCGAAACTTTAACTGAATTCCAGGGCAGTGGTAACGCAGTTGGCGGTGATAGAGAGTCCGGTTGAGAAATGAGATTGGGGAATTTGGTTGGGTTCAAAAAGAAAAGGACAAAGACGTGCTGCAGTGGAGGGCTCAGGAGTAATTTCGATCACCTGGTGATCTCTAACGTGCACTGACGTCGGACAGCACACTGGCGCCTTTTGCGTTGCGCGTCCATCGAAACGCGGCCGCCGCTGTCGGATTGTGATGTATCGACTTTTGATATAGAAACTATAGAGACAGAGAAAAGGTAAGGCGAGGAGGTTAACCAAGGCAAGGCCTCCACTGGGGGAAAGGGATGGGAGATGTAAAGCGGAAGGAGAAAAGAGAGCTGTCTTAGGAGATAAAGTAGTCGCCTTAACTACGCTATGCAAAATGTCACACTCAAACTGATATACAAACTTGCGCTATAACAATTTCATTTTCTTCTAGCTCCATTGCGCCCTCAAATCCCCCTCCCCACCCCCAAGGAACCAGAACCGGCTTCCAGAACGACCGGCTAGTGACGGAGTGGACATACAGTTGAATCGCATGTGTCCATCGTTCCGGATTCCGCGTCCCTGTCCAGCCCAAGAAGTAATATATGGGGCGCGCACTCTTGCAAACACAAAAATTTGGTCGGCGACTTTTTCCTACTCCGAAGAAATTGGAGTATCCTATCCTGTCTAGCGCTGACCGTTAGGAGGAGCACCGTGAAACGAGCTCCGTCCCCTCTCGCGGCATTTTCCAAAGTGTAGGCAACTTCGCCCGGGGCCAATATCCATGACTGTCAGAGCCAGGCGACCTCTCCACCACGGTGGTGGCATGCATGCGAGTGCCGCAATAACGAAGGAGCATGCTTATGAGCTGGGCTCTGAAATTCGGCGGTGGAAAGGAGGTTGAGGAGGGGGACATCGTTCAGGGGTGCATCTCGAGAGAGTGGGACATACACCGGGGAGAGAAGGAAGGGGGCTCCATCTCTCGCTACGTTTGTCGCGTCTGACAGCCGTCAGGCGCGCGTTTCACAAACGACGCGGAGCCCTGTGCGGCTCTGATTTTTTCGTCTCTCACTCCGACGAGCCGGGCGACATCACGTATGTGCGTGCCCTGCCAGCGCCACAAGTGCAGAGCTGAAGAAAATAAATAATTAAATAAATAAAGCGCGACGAAGCTTTATTGCTTGCTCTAGTTCGTGGGAGACACTTCATAGCGGCATGGCAAGCATATGGACAGGGAGAGACAGAAAAGAAATAAAGAAGAGATATGCGAACGTTTCAGGGGAGAAGCAAGATTCAAGCCGCGGGGCAAAATTGTCGGGAGCGTCGTCCTCCCCTTCGGTTTAGGCGAGCGGCAAGAAGAAGAGGACGCTTTTAAATTTGCCGTCGCCGAGCGCGAACAAGCTCGCCAATGCTCCTTCCTTAGGCACTCTCGCGCGCGTCACCGGTGAGTGTCTATGTGTGCAGTGCCCGTGGAGGCGAAGAAGTGAGGGGTAGAGGTGGGCGAAACATCAGTGATACTAGGCGCGTCTGGCTTTGATCAGGAAGAAGACACTCTCGGGAGAGATAGAAGAAGGCGCACCACGATGCATAAGGGGCCAATCTTTCCGACGCCGCCGCACCCTCCTCCCCCCTTTCTTCCCTCCACCGTTGCTCCGCGAATTTTTCCCGATGGGCGCCTTGCCTGCGTGCCTGCCTGCAGCTCCGCTAAAAACGGGTTCCGGCGCCGGAGATTGGGGATAAATCGATGGGTCGCCGTTTTCGGCGCGTCGCTACGAATGTTCTTTCGTTCGTTTGTCGTATTCTTCGTACTCGTATATATACCGCGAGGGGCTTCACTCCACGGCAACCGCCCCAACTCGTCCCGGTGCTGGCGTCGCTTGCTTACTTTTGAACGGTGGCACAGCCTGACAGCGTTAGCGGGATCTTTCCCTCTCTCTACGGGTGTATATAGAGCGAGTGTAATTGAAGCTGAAAGTTGGTGCCTCCTTGTATAACTCACCCCCGCCGCGCCTTCGTATAGCTAAGCCTTTCTGCGTTACTTTTCTACCCTCTACTCCTCATCGCCGATGGTTGGCTGCTATCGCAAACAGAGACGCCATCGCAATCGGCGCTGCTGCCCCCTAGCGGAGCTTGTTAGTCGAATGCGTGGGAGAGCGGGTTTGACAACTGTGGAGTGGGAGAGTTTTATTTTAATTTGTTTTTATTGGCTCGTCTCCGTTCCGGCACTTTCTTATCCTGGCACATTTTTTTTTTCTTTCCTTTCTCCGTTATTAGTCGCGCGCGGCGCTGCGCGCGGGAACGTAAATGCGATGGACCAATCAGATGCGCGCCTCGCATTTGCTGCTTGCGAAACCAACGACCGTACGGAGATAGGAGAGAAAGAAAAGAAGGAAAAAGAAAATTCGGCCGTAACCAAGAGCAAATATCGAGAGAACTCGGTTTACTCAGCCGTATTACTCGTTCTAAAATTACGAGAGAAGGTATATATAGGCGTTGAGTAATGCAGGATGGTTGGTTCCTTGCGAAGCGGAAAGAGGGGCGTAAGGCAGCCCGTCATTTCTGAGCTGCACCTTTTAAGACAACTTTCACGCTCTAAAGACACTGCTCTTGATTCGAGTGCCCGGACTATGTTTTGGCTCAAAGCGAAAAGCGAGTTCGCTGCTCGCGTTGCACGGAGCGCGGCCGATGACAGCCACAGCATATGAAAGCCAATGGCAGAACTCCGACGTCCCCAAAGTGCGTCAGGGGGGTCGTCGATTTCACGCTGATCAACTCTCCAGATCAAAGGGTTTGCTTTTTAGTTCAACAGTTACGGCACACCTGAAGCTCCGCATCTCTGAAGTGCGAGGAGGACCCTTGTCCTAATCCTTCTGGACTCTTCGATCCACAGGAGTGCTTTAAGTGCACGACTATGGGGCCCAAATGCCAATCCCGTGGCCTGTAGACATACATGACCTCCAAGATTGGGCGACACGACAGGGTTTATTCAGGTTTGCCAAACTCTGGCTTGGTGCCCAATCTCTCAGGCCATGCCTAGCTCTCTCATCTTTCATCTACTGAGATGTCATGTTTGTTTGTTTTTTTTCCGTCACCATTAGCAAAAAGGTAATTCCGTGTGTCGCCGCCGCGGTGGCTGAGCGCTTATGGTGCTCAGCTGCTGACCCGAAAGACGCGGGTTCGATCCCGTTCGTGGTGGTCGAATTTCGATGCAGGCGAAATTCTAGAGGCCCGTGTAGCTGTGCGATGTCAGTGTACGTTAAAGAACCCCCAGATGGTCAAAATTTCCAGAGCCCTTCACTACGGCGTCCCTCATAGCCTGGGTTACTTTGGGACGTTATACCCCGAAAACTAAATAAACTAAACAAGTAAATACAAGAGACAAATAATAATGGAATGCGCACTAATGAAGCGTTGCATAGCATAGCGACATGACTTTTATTTAGTGACAGCTCCGAAGACAGTGCGCACATGCAATCAAAACTGCGAGTTGAAATGACGATCGGAACTGACGTGAGCCCATGCTTTGTATAGGTTGATATGCTGTTCGCCTAAATGAGCGTTGAGTGCGATAGCAACAAAACATGCTTTCCAATTTGCATGCACTTATTGCTGGCTGGCCGAGAAACCGTGAAGGTGGCCACCGAGATATGTGAGACAGTTAGTGCGTCACTTCCTTTGCTGAAAAACCAATTTTCATGCCCTCCTCACTGTGAACTCTAAATAGAAAGGAATAAAAAGGGGGTAAACTACCCTCTGGCGCACTCTTTTATAGAATGGAGTGTGCTAGAGTACAGCTTACTCCCTTATTACTCCCATACAGGCGTATTCTTGGTCATTTTTCGCGTTTAAACACCTCTCCTGAGGTTATACGCTGAAGGTAACGTTGAGCGAAAAATAAGCGCTAACATCCATACAGACTCTAAACACCAATACGCCTGTATGTAAGTAATAAGGCAGCAACCTGCCCTGTAGTACACTCCCTTTTATAAAAGTGAGCATGCTACCCTTATAAAAATGGTCTATAAACAATCTATAGACTTCTTATTGACTCTATTCACTTCCTATAGATATTGCTTTTTGTCTATTCATAGTCTATAGACTGCCTATAGACAAAAGTCTACTTAAAATGTATGGCCATAAATCTATAGATTGTCTATAAACTGTCTGTAGCATTTGCATTGCCTCTAGACTTTTGTCTATGGACAGTCTAGAGACTTTATAGACAGAAGTCTATAGACACTCTATAGACTGTCTAAAACTTTTTTTGTAAGGAATAGAGGACAACTTACTACCTTTTTACTCCTTTCTGTATAGAGTGTACGTTCTAACCTTGTTTTCCGTGAAATAAAAGGAAATAACTGATCTGCACAGTTCCGTTAGAATGAGCCAATAATGCGGTATATCAAATTACAGCGTCGCGACGCGCAAGAGACAACTGTTTGTTTTTTTAGGACCAAATGAGTATTCTCCGGGACCTGTTCGTGACATGAGACGGTGTCAATTTTCGACAGTTGAAAGGCCACCTATCCCAACGTCGTCTGCGCGCCGAGAATTCGCCAATCAAGCAGTTCAACCGACCCATGAAGAAGCCTGGACACCAACATCATTATCGTCATCAGCATAGTTGACTCCTCTGCATGACAAAAAGAATGTAACGACCGAGAGTAAGACAAAGTGTTGAGTTAAGGGAATTTACATGTATAGCGTGGCGGCACCTGCCACACACACACAAAAAGGAATAATACAGGACAATTTTCACTAGCCTATGTATTGGAGTGGCTGAGACCAATACACGGGAGAAAATTTTTCATGCGATTGTTTTCGCTGTGCGAGTGGCCAAATTTGAATTCGCCTGGCGGCTGCATGTAGTAACCGCACACCTGCGTAAAAATAAAAAAAAATGCAGAGCTTGGGATAAACTGCACCGTGAAACGAAGCCGAAAAGAAAACGGAAATAACCCGCACTACACGGACGAGCAGCAGCCAGCGTCGGCCGTGACAGTGCGGGCAGACACAGCAGCAGCGATGTCCTTGAAATAATCTCCTCAGGTGCGGGTATTTGTTTTTCTTTTGTATAGATACTTTCTCTTGTTCATCCTTCGCATCCATCTCACCTCGTCGTTATTCCTCCCTTTACTGTGTTTTCCTTTTCCCTTCCCCTCCATCTACCCGCTGCGACACCCTCCCAACGGGTTGCCGCTGCGACCGAAGCAGCTGGCGTTGGAATGTAACGATCGAGCGACGCCGTTTCCGGACAGGAGAGACAAAGCTTCCCCTGGCGCGGCTGTGCCAGCTTGTGTGTGCGCAAGTCGTAAAACGGATCGCGTCTCAGAACTAAAATGAAATAAAAAAAAGACGAAAAACAAAAAAAAAAGCAGGTAGAGGCAAAGCGAAGGCAGTGCAGGCGCTGTCGGCGCAAGAGCGGCGCCGCCGAGGCAGTATAGAGCTGTAAATTGCGCCACTACCGCCCCCGCTGCCAGGAAGCAGCACACCTGCCTGCTCTGCGCCGTGAGCGGAGCAGCATCCACGCCAGCGGGCCGCCTATCGGAGACCACGTGCTTCAGCGCCGTCACCGTCAGTAATAAATGAATAATTAACGGAGTTAGATGTACTGCACTCTAAACACGAGTACGCCTATACGAGGGGGTACCCAAAAGAAACCGGACTAATTTTTTGAATCGACACAGCTTCTGTGTTATCGTGTTTTGCCGCTAGGAGAGCATAGAACGAACATTTCAGAGTCAGTAAGCCGAGTGCCGTCGCTGAAGGAGGTCAGACTAGTTTAGGCAGAGTTTTAGAGTGACGACTGTTTTGTGTGAGTGTCGTTTTTGCAATGGCTGATTTTCATGAACAGCGTGCGCCGGTGAAATTCTGATTTTTTCTCGGAAAAAGTGGAACGGAAACTCTTGAAATATTCAGAAAGACGTTCAAGGACGATGCTATGGGGACAACTCAAGTGTTCCTGAATTAAAATCCTAAATCAAGCAACAGCCATGCCAATGGAAAACTTCAAATTCACCTCGCCTCAAGAAAGCTCGTCAGGTGAAACCAAACTTCAAAGCAATGCTGATTTGTTTTTTCGACTTGAGAGGAGTCGTCCATTCAGAATTTGTCCGCAGGGTCAGACAGTTAACCATGCTTTCTGTTTGGATGTTTTGAAAAGATTGGGCAGCAGTGTTTGGTGGAAGCGGCCTGATTTGTGGCAGACGGGTGACTGGTTTTTCCACCATGGCAATGCCCCTGCTCACACAGCCCTGTCTCTACGAGAAATTCGGACCAAAAATGGCATGACCCCTGTTCCTCAACCCTCATACTCACCCGACCTTGCCACGTGCTACTTTCTTTGTTTCGTAGAATGAAAAGACAGGTGAATGGAAAGCGTTTCGCTGATGTTGCTGAGGTGAAGAAAAAACGACGGAGGGACTGTCAAGCATCACAAAAGATTAATTTAAACAATCTTTTGAAAATGGAATGAAAGATTCGACAAACGTATTATTGTAAGTGGAGAGTACTTTGAAGGATATCGAAGGTCTGTGCTGAAAATGTGAACAAATAAGTTCAAACAAAAATAAGTCCGGTTTCTTTTGGGTACCCCCTCGTATGTGAGTGAACAAGGAAGTAAGCTGTTCTCTAGAGCACTCCCTTCTATAAAATGTGTGCGCTAGAAGACTCCTTACCCCCCTTTTCACTCTTTTCTGTTTAGAGTGTACAGCCAAAGGAAACTACTATGGGGCACGTCCTACACTGTAAACAGAAAGAAGTAAAAAGGAAGTAAGCTGTTCTCTAGAGCACTCCCTTCTATAAAATGTGTGCGCTAGAAGACTCCTTACCCCCCTTTTCACTCTTTTCTGTTTAGAGTGTACAGCCAAAGGAAACTACTATGGGGCACGTCCTACACTGTAAACAGAAAGAAGTAAAAAGGAAGTAAGCTGTTCTCTAGAGCACTCCCTTCTATAAAATGTGTGCGCTAGAAGACTCCTTACCCCCCTTTTCACTCTTTTCTGTTTAGAGTGTACAGCCAAAGGAAACTACTATGGGGCACGTCCTACACTGTAAACAGAAAGAAGTAAAAAGGAAGTAAGCTGTTCTCTAGAGCACTCCCTTCTATAAAATGTGTGCGCTAGAAGACTCCTTACCCCCCTTTTCACTCTTTTCTGTTTAGAGTGTACAGCCAAAGGAAACTACTATGGGGCACGTCCTACACTGTAAACAGAAAGAAGTAAAAAGGAAGTAAGCTGTTCTCTAGAGCACTCCCTTCTATAAAATGTGTGCGCTAGAAGACTCCTTACCCCCCTTTTCACTCTTTTCTGTTTAGAGTGTACAGCCAAAGGAAACTACTATGGGGCACGTCCTACACTGTAAACAGAAAGAAGTAAAAAGGAAGTAAGCTGTTCTCTAGAGCACTCCCTTCTATAAAATGTGTGCGCTAGAAGACTCCTTACCCCCCTTTTCACTCTTTTCTGTTTAGAGTGTACAGCCAAAGGAAACTACTATGGGGCACGTCCTACACTGTAAACAGAAAGAAGTAAAAAGGAAGTAAGCTGTTCTCTAGAGCACTCCCTTCTATAAAATGTGTGCGCTAGAAGACTCCTTACCCCCCTTTTCACTCTTTTCTGTTTAGAGTGTACAGCCAAAGGAAACTACTATGGGGCACGTCCTACACTGTAAACAGAAAGAAGTAAAAAGGAAGTAAGCTGTTACACCCTTTTGCAAAACGGAGTGCTCTAGAGGGCAGGTTACTCCCTTTCTACTCCCGTACAGGCCAGTGGCGTAGCCAGAAATTTTGTTCGGGGGGGGGGGGGCTCATGTTGCAGCGCGGCCTCCTCATAGAATGTGTAGGGGGATCAAACGCAACAATAACTGCATTGACATTGACAATGCCATTGTGTATTAGATAACGGTACGCCCCATAAGCCATAACGGAAGCCCCATAAGCCATACCCCCCCCCCCCCCCCCCCCCACCTGGCTACGCCCCTGATATAGGCATATACGTTTTTCTAGTGTATGTATACTGGTGGGCTCCGGGATCAATTTAAACCACCTGGAGCCGTCATTTTGTAAAGGTTATTTTCTTTTTTCATTGTTTCGCCCCTTTGCCGCTGTACCGCGCAGCCCTTGATTGCAGAGCCGGCGGGTGACGAAGCTTGTCAGCCAGCCATGCGCTCTGACGCAACACGCAGCGACTGCACGAGGCGGAAACGGGCGACAAATGGAACGTGGATATGATGTTGCGCGAAATATGGCCCATGGAGCTCAGTCTATTATGTTTCGTCTCCATCAAGTGCGTAGCAGTGTGCGCCTCAGCAAATGAGCCACCGCACCTGGCGCCGTCTCATCCAGACGTGCCAAAATCACTCTTTGAAGGCGAATGAGTAGTAGTCACCTTACTGGCTCACTCTTTTGAAAACGAAGGTCCTCACAGTCAGTCACATTGCTTAGTAGCTCTGATGAAGGAATTTCTACATGCAATAAAAATTTGTGCTCAGACAAGATTTTTGTAGCGAGAGCTACATTACCCGCTGTCTCGCCGTTTCGCTGTGGGCCTTAGGCGCCGCTTGTGCGCATGCGCGAGGAGCCCAGTGACGTCACAGCCGCGCATCTGGTGCACCGCGCCGCTCGCCTCCGACCGAGAGAGAGACTGCACACCTCTCGCTACGTATATCCTGGCATAGCTGAGCTAAGCCACTGCCAATTTTATTTCCTGCTATCAGTAATAACTAGCTATGACAACAAACTGCGTACAATTCACGGTTATTTCGCACAGGCATGAATGTGTTAATGGCGGTGCCCGCTTCTCTCGCGGCATTATCTCGCCCAATATACCCCTCTAAGCTGCATCGTGTTTGTCGCGCCTTGTGCTTGTCGGCTATCGGTCCGTCCGCGTCATTCAGCCCAAACCGCGGCTGTTCCTGTGCTGCGCCCTCTTTTGTATGAACGGTTAATCAATGGTCGCCAAGCTCCTGGGGGGCCTAACGGTCGCTGGTCAAAAGCTTTCAAAAGGTTCTCCTGCGCACATCAGATACTTTGTGGCGATTATTCCTAGCGCAGTACAGAGGCATCCAACAGAAACGAATGGAGGCCGTTGGAATTCGAGATAAATTCAGTGTGAGGCCTATGCAATCCAAATGAATCCAAACGCAGTAATCCAAGGAACACAATGTAGCGAACACGCATACCTATTCGAAAGGAAGCGAAAGTAATTCCGTATGCCCACCGCGTTTCACAGTGCATGGTGGCGCAAGAGTGGATGGCTCCAAACTAGACAAACAATCAGGCTCTTTAGACTGTGGCTCGTCCAGAAGTAGTACAACCTATGGCGCTAGCAAGCGGAGTAAGTTGACCAGTTTCGGATAAAATTTATCACGCTTAACGAAATGATTATCCGGGAAAATTTTAAAACAAATCGTTAGATTAGTTACTGCTTTAGATAATTCTTCTTCTTAAAAAAATCACTTCATAGAAAGCCAGCGTTGCTCGTATTCTTCAACGCACAGAGTTCCAAAAAGCTATCAGTAAGCACAGGAACACGTTGAACTGCATGAAACTACAGTACGCAATAACTGAAAACTTTAGCGTCCAGCCGTTTCATTTTCATAGTTCACCAATTTCTGAAGCCAGAAAGTACATTCTTCAGTTACATTTCCACATCCCGAGCCCGCACATTTTTTGCGCCCGTCTGTACCTGGATAACAGTAAACAGGACCAATGCCTTTTATAAAGGTGTACACTGTATATATGAACACGTACAGAGTGCACCGCATACATTCGGGGCAGCGTTGATAGGTCACGTTAATCTATGAGCTTTATGAGAATGGAAAAGAAGAATAGGAGAAGGTAGCTGACGAACATAAACAAGAAGCTAGATAAGATGTATAAGCTTCAATAGGAGTTGACCTCCCTTGAAAAACGGTACAGCTCAAAGTTCAGCTGTATAGCGCAGGAACACTCATGTATTTACAAGCGTACACATAATAAACAGCCACTCATATCGCACACTGCATACAAGGTCGCATCGGTAGGAATCTCTCGGGTTGTCCAGGGGAGCTTGCAACAAACAGATGATGAAGAGGAAGAAGGTATATACTACACTAATATGTTATGCTTGTCCCTTTTTCCCATTTTTTCCCTCCGTAGCTCTCTGGCTGATAGCCTCTCTATACAGCCCGATATTTGGTCGACCCCCCAGTGTGAGTATGCGATATGAATCATCATCAACATCATCATGTTATGCTCGAGGTACACATGAATCCATATGGGAGCTCCCCGAAAAGGAGCAGCGCAACGAAGAAGTGCCCCACTGCATACTGGAATACCTTACTGCATTTCACGCTGTAGGGTACACCTGGATTAGTTACAAGCTTTTTTTTTCTTTTGAGCTGTCCAAAATTGGCATTTCCGTGTGCATAAGCAATGCTTCTTTCGTCCTGTGTGGTTGTTAAGCTTTCAACATTTTCTCATGCGCCTCCGAAGCTGTTGGCTACAAAACTCTCGCTGCTCTTGAAGTGCCTTTTGTGCCTAATGTTACGCCACCCTGCAGCTCGTATTTCGTTTTCTGACGGCATTCTACCCATAAAACGCTGAGCTGCGTATTTCAAGCCCTGTTTACGTGTGCATCATTTTTTTTTTATTTGCTAACAGAAGAACTGTATATGAGGCGGGGAAACGTTCTCTGTCCTTCCGTATAGCTGAGTTAATTTGTTACGTACCCTGCGCGCGTTTGAATGCATGGCCAGATTCCTTCGCCAAGGCCGCAGCACTGGTGGCAAAAATAATACGTTATCGGGTGCGCCAAATGGCGCATGGCCTCGCGCATATGCAAGGGTAGCCCAAGCCAGGCGCTGAAAGTGCTGAAACTATGCAGGTATACTGTGGGGGACGTACCTGTAGTTGCAGCAATCGTTTGAAGCACGGAGGTGCTGTCAGAACGAACAAAACATTGGGAAAGCGAATAGGAATGAGCAAGTGGCTTTGGAGGTCATGGTAGCGGGACGTGTGAGCGAAAAAAACAAAAACAGAAAAAGGTTATAGTGGGAGTTTGTGTGAATTCTATGTCTGGATGCGAGTGTTTCATGGTCTCCATAAATTCATTTTTTTCTTTTCGTTTCTCGTTGAGGTAGCAGCTGCATTGGCCAACCAGTATATCAGCTTTTACGTAACAAAAGAGCCTTTCGCATTTCCGGACGAAATATCCCAGCTGCGACACGTCGGACGCATTTATGGGTACTGCTTTGCGAACGCATTAACGGAGGGTTTAATAAGACTGTGTTAATTAACTTTGCGGCGGTGTCTTTCATAAGTGTGCATTGAATTTTAAAAAAAAAAACAGTCACTGTCTGCACTGTGCATCGAAGTGAACACGTTAAAATTAGGAAGGCTGATGATCTCTGATGATCACTGGTGATCTCACTATTACTCGACCTGCGATTTTGTTTGCAATAATAGCTACAACAACAACAACTGTACTACGACAGCTGTATTTTACCGGTACTCACCTATGGGGCAGAAACGTGTAGGCTAACAAAGAGGGTTCAGCTTAAGTTAAGGACAATGCAGCGAGCTATGGAAAGATTAAGAGAGAGTAAGCGGGCAGACTGGGTGAGGGAACAGACGCGGGTTAATTACATCCTAGTCGAAATCAAAAGGAAGAAATAGGCTTGGCCAGGGCATGTAATGCGAAGGCAGAATAACCGCTCGTCCTTAAGGGTAACGGAGTGGATACCAAGAGAAGGCAAGCGCAGCAGGAGGCGCCAGAAAGTTGGGTGGACGGATGAGATAAAGACGTTTGCGGGGATAGGGTGGCCACAGCTGGTACAGGACAAGAATAATTGGAGAGATATGGTAGATGCCTTTTCCCTGCAGTGGGCGTAGTAAGTCTGATGATGATGATTTTTTTACCTGTCGTGATTTCAGGTTTTTGACAAGGTTGACATACAGATGCATACATCTGCACTCAAATTAAATCAGCTAGAGAAGTAAAAATCCCCGCGAAATTAAACCAGGTGCTTTTGTTAAGGCACATTTACTCTTTCTTTTTTTACTTTCCACTGTTGTCATCTGTGCCTTTTTTTTAACCTGGGCATAGTTAAAGCTTTGGAAATATTGCTTTTGTACTTTTGGTTAATAAGGCACCGTTCTAGCTCGGAAACGGTGTAAAATGAACCCACTTGTCTCAACTAATCAGGCAGAAGAAGTTAACTGCTTGTGAGATGTGTGTGTGTAGTATTTTATCGGTAAATTTTTTTGCGCGACGTCTTCGAGTTGGCGTACTGTCGCGAGCAATAGGAAAGGAAACAACTTTTTGCACAAAACTGCGAAATTTCAGAATGTTTTTTGGATATTATACGCCAAGAGGAAAACTAGTTCGAAAGCAAAAAAAAAAAACGACCTTGTCAGACATGATTATGGCGTAATCAATAATCGAATGCTCAAGCTCTGTTACCTCTCACAATGCTCACGACTGTACAAGGTTCGCAGTAGCGGCACTCTATAGCGATCCAGCGGCCTTGACGCACGCATTCGGGAAAGCGCAAGATTAAGGGATTGTGGTTTGGAGCACCGCATCGCGCTTCTCGCGTTAAGATCAGAAATTGCAGATCCCTATGGGAATTTTCTTTAATCGTTGCTTCGTGTCTTCTGGTTCACAATGCTGCTGAAATGTAACGGACCGCTACGACAGGCGCACCGATTTACCTGGGAATCGCAGTTTTGCAGACACTTCCCTGAATTACCGGAACTTTTATCACTTAGTGAGCACTCGAGATATTACATCATATGAGGTCGCAATCGCAAACATTATTTGTTTTTCTCCACATATGTCCCGACAGCAATCAGTTCGAAGACGCCTGAATGCTTTTTAATCAACACAAGAAAAAAAAAATCAATCCTCCAATAAATCACTATATTGAAGAAGATTGAAGACACCTTTAAACAATATCTGAAACGATGTCCCGGAAGCTAGGTAATGTGCCAAAATGAAATATAACGCGGATTAAGAGGGGAGGAGTGGATGGTACAAAACTGAAAGCACCAACAATCACCAAATAAAGCAGCTCAAGAGTGTGCTACTCCCCCCCCCCCCCCCCCCCCCCCCCACCGCCAGAAAGAAAGAAACACGTCCGGCAAATAGAACGTTGCAGGCTATTGTATTAAAAATGAGCTGAAGTAAACACTGCGTTATTTCATGTTGACTCCATGTTTTTTTTTTGTTTGCTGGAAATCTTTCTTAACCGCTAAATAGACGACCCTAGAAAACGAAGAAAGAAAGAAAGAAAGAAAGAAAGAAAGAAAGAAAGAAAGAAAGAAAGAAAGAAAGAAAGGAAGAAAGAAAGAAAGAAAGAAAGAAAGAAAGAAAGAAAGAAAGAAAGAAAGAAAGAAAGAAAGAAAGAAAGAAAGAAAGAAAGAAAGAAAGAGATCTCTTGCGGTCCATGGATTGCTCGCCGAAGATATTCTTGCTGTTGATCCCGGAACGTGCACCCAACAACACCCTCTGCAAGCTCGGGACGCACCGGATGCCGGAGGCCCAGCTCGGCGGAGGATAAATCACTGGCGCCATCCTCCGGCCCCCAATGAAAGCATCTGCGCCGTCAAGCCCCTCGCTTTGTTTCTCGCGGCAGTTTTTATGCGCGTGCCCCTTTCTTTTTGTCCCCCCCGTTTTCCTTCCCCTCTCCTATACCCTTTGCGTGTTCCGTCTTCTAGGCCTCGCCGCGTCATAAATTGTTTTGTCCACAGAAAAACAACACAAGCAAGTGGAAAAGCAGGGTGTGTGTGCATAAGCATGGGCGTCATCGTACGTCGGATGAGGGGGGGGGGGGGGGGGGGGCAAGTAGAGGAGGAGGGCAAGGGGTGCAAGGAGCGGTAGTAACGAGCAAAAAGATAAGTGCCGCGCGAAACAGCTGCGCGTCGAAGGAAGCTCGCTAACAATCTGCCGCGGAAGTCTGAGCTGCAGTCAACTAGGCGGATGCCGCCGTGGCCCCATCGATGGAGAGTGCGGCCCCTACTCACGCACGCAAAAAACAAACAAAAAAGCGAAATATTTAAAAGTACCCAAAACGAACATATGCAAGGAGGTTCTGGGGCAACGCTGAGGAAAAAAAAAACAGAAAACGACAGGGAGAGGGCGTGCTGTAGCGTCAGTTTTCACGGCGCGCGCCTGGAGCGACGTTTCGATAGGCAAACAATAACAATAATAAACGAATTAAACCCGGAAGAAGAAGTTCTTTCCCCTCGAATAAAAACGCACGCAGGAGCCTCGTTCGCTTATATAGACAGAGGCCACGCTGCCTGGCGACCCTTTCGGCATCCATATAATACTGCGCGACAACGTCGGGGGCTAGCACAACAAGGAAATGAAGCCAGCACAAACCAACTACTCACTCATCGCTGAGCACGTCGCTGCGAGAGCCAGCCAGCTCTCCGAACGGGCGTGAAAAGCCTTGCGCTTTGTTTCGACGTTTTCGCCCCCTCTGCGGCATAAATAAAGTCCGCGCGCGAGGAGAGAGCTCTGCCCAAGAAGAATCAAATTGGAAGAATAGAACTAACGAGCTTCTCGCGTCTCTTTTTTTCTTTCCCTTCGTTAATTCTTCGCGTGTTTTTGTGTTTACTCCGTCGAGTTGATTTTCGACGCGTTCAAGGTTTCCGGAGCCGAGGCGTGAAGAGCTGCTATTTCCGCCCTTCGTTCCGTCCACTCGAGCGGGGCGCGCGCTTTAAATCGCGAACACAGATGGTTGGCGAAAGCTGCGGCGTAGAATCTGTCTACACCCGAAGAATTGCAGTTCGGTTGGTGCCAAAAAAGCGGCCTAGAGTCGAGCGGACGCTTATTATATGCATTTCGAGTCGCAGTTCACTGTCGCCGGTGGTCCTCTGCGGTCTCGAACTGCCGGTGAGAGCCCACGCTCTAAGCAGAAAGGCGTAAAAAAGGAGTAAGCTGTCCTGAAACGCGCTCCTTTTTATAAAAGGAAGTGCACTAGAGGAGAGCTTGCTCTCTTCCTTACTCCCATTTAGGCGTATTCTTGTTTAGCGTGCATGTCCACAGCCATGGTCCTGTGAGGTAATACGGGAATCCACAACCTGTGTTGCGTTGACGCCACATTTTACAAATTGCAACGAAAAGGGGGGCGAACATGTGGGTTGTTGCAATTTACTCGACTTAAGGAGTCACGGTGTAACACGCAAAGGCGAGAAAGCAGCCATGACGACGTAACCTAACTAAACAGAAGTGGAGGCAAGCGTGGGCAACAGGCCAAGGAACAGCGCTGAAACCCAGCTATAGATGGACGTGCAATAAGTAGAGATTGCTCCTTAAGTGCAACGTTGCCCATAAATAAAAAAAAAAACTCTTGCTGGCGCTCGCCCATGGCTTGCATTGGCGAACAGGTACAGCTATAGTTTACATCGCTAACGCGCTTCTCGGTTTCCTGAATGAGTTTCGCAGGTTCGCAGCCTATTACGTAAGCTGCACACTCTGCGAACTGGCGGCAGATGCAGTGCGCGGAAATTTATGGCCGCTTGTTCGCCAGGGAAAAGAAATGCGTGTTGTAACAAGCACTGCGCTTCCTTAGCTTTAGCGTTTTATTTGCTTTTTTCTCTCCAGTTTTTGGCGCAATGTGTTGTCGCCTGCGTAACACTTTTGGAGAGCTCGAGTTCACGCTAGCGGAACGAGTGTCGCTATTATTTCGTTCGCGCTGGCTCTTCTCGTTTGTATTTTATTTGTATTTGCTTTTTTGCGGTTGTCGCTGCTTTTGTTTCAGCCATTGTTTCCTGCTGCCTTTGTAATGCCAACAGCCACTATATCTAAAATGCTATTGTTGTTTACGTGGGGAGTGCCAGCTGTCACAATAACATGTATAATAAACAGCTATGGCTGTTTCTGTTCCTGCTGCTGCTGTTGTTGCTAAATAGTGTTGCACATGTGCCTAGCGTTGCAAAGGGACCGCAGAACTGCACGCAGCCCACAGGCAACTTACATGGACCGCAACTCAGCGTTGACGACCATGAGTCCTTGTTTGCCACTTTTACGGGGCTTAATTGCCTCATCGGCTGCCGGGCTAGCGACATGAACTCAGCTTACAGACATGTACACCATGATGATAACTTGAACGAAATGGGGTTAACGAATGAAATGCATGTCAGATGCAGACCAAAATACGTGTGAAATTGCAGCTAAGTACTTGGAATACAATTAAGAGATAATCATAATCATCACTGGGAAAACGTAAATTCACTAACGTGCAATGACTCCTTCGATACTTATCTACAATTTCGCCCTATCGGGCACCAACAGCGGAAACCCTTCCGTCCAATTTCCTCAAATCGCCTCTCCGTGTGACTTCATATCACACTTTACAAAATGAAATTCGATACACTATAACGTTGCATAAATGAATAGTGCGAAAGGTAACACTGTCTGGTTCGCAGGAGTAGGCAGAGCATATAGTCTACCTCTGAAGTCGTCATGCCCCTCTGTTAGCCGCAGCGTACTCTAAACACGAATACGCCTATATGGGAGTAATAAGGGAGTAACGTGTCCTCTAGCGCACTCTACTGTATAAAATAGAGCACGCTAGAAGACAGCTTACTCCGTTTTAACTCATTTAGGTTTATACTGCATGTCTGTCATTGGGATGTATGTGACTGAAGCGTGCTATTGTTGGGCAGCCCAGGCAGGTGGAAGATTGTGGTCAAGCAGGTTGAATGGGATGCACGAGATCATGTTGATAGCTGAAGGGGCCGTGAGATGACCAGTGTGAAATGCGCAATTCGATGATGTAATCAATGGCAGGCTCGCAGCGAGAAAAGTATAGCTACCCAGAAATGCTTTGACCGCGCGGGCGACGTACTTTCCACAACACACCGCAAAGCGCTGGCTGCATTAGATTATTCATGACAATGATTTACGCCGTTCAAGGCTAGTCGCAAGGATTGCGCACCACAAGAAGAAAGAACTGAACTTCAGTTTGGAAATCTTTGTGCGGGATGTGCGAATTCCTCCTGGTTTATTTCACGTCGCCGGACGCCAAGTATCTGACGTTTTAAGGGCAGTTGAATTCAAAATGGCGAAGAAGAAAAGTGCCCGTAGCGGCGCCACAGCTATACCTAAAAATTTGATTCATGAGAATGCTATTTAACAACTACCGCTTTTAGATGGCGCCAAGCACAGTAGGCAGGAAAAACGAGTACTGTTGCGAATGCCATAGAACGCGGCGTCGACGCAGCAACATGGCCCGAGAGCTCGGAGAAAAGGGTACTTTCAAAGCCTCGCAGTTAGTTGGTGCAGGCCAGCTGTTCGGGGACCTAGCTTTTCGCCCATGACCAATCTTGCAGGCACACTCGTGCTAGTGCCGTGAAAGAAGGAGTTCCTCGAAGCCGCGCCGCGCACAAATAGCTGCGGGTTCAATGTTTTGGGGGGAATCCCCCAAGGTGAAGCAGATTTGTAATAAGGGAGTAATTACTCATTAGCATCTGCCCAAGAGCAGCCGTACAAACAGCTTCACTCCGGCATGCTGCTGAAATTACGTTCCGACAGCATATAACCATTCAAACGAATAAAGCTTTTTGGAAGCCGTCCACATTGCGATTGGTTGCTGTGGTCAAAAACTAGCTGTGCGCGAAAAAATCTGAAGAAGCAAGTTCGCGAAATATTCACCGGAGTTCGTCGACGCCTGTCGCACCGGTTTAAGGTCCACTGTACCTACAGATTATCGCACTTATAGGTAGTACGTCCTGCACAACTCTAGTTTTAAAGAGTTACAGTCAAACGGGCTCAGTTGCCAAATCGGGCAGAAATGTCGCACTTTATCGGCTGATCATTCAGCCCTTGCTGAGAATATGGACAACGCTCGGTTTACATTTAGTAACAGAAGACCTTGTGGCAAGTTGTTTGTTATGAAATTAAGGTAACGTTCTTGGCTTTCTTTGAGTCTTTGAGCAGTACGCCTTGTTGGTTCGGATATATACTTAAGGAAACTTATTCCACAAAGTCCTTTGTGACCGACAACGAGATTATATAGAATCCTGCATTCACCAGCCGCCTTGGCCGCCAATACAGAAGTTCACTCACCTCATTCGCTCCAGGTCACTCACGGCTAACCAGATCTATGGTTTGGTTTTATGGTTTATGAGTGTTTAACATCTCAAAGCCACTCAGGCTATGAGGGACGTCATAGTGAAGTGCTCCAGAAGTTTCGATCACCTGGGGTTCTTTAACGTGCACCGACATAGCACAGCACACGGGCGTCTAGAATTTCGCCTCCATCGAAATTCAACCGCCGCGGCCGGGATCGAACCCGCGTCTTTCGGGACAGCATCCGAGACGCCAAACAAATCTGCTCTCCCGAACTAGACAAGCATACCGCGATCGTGGTTCGGCTCACATGAAGTTACGTTTTTATTCGCACATGACTGCCTCCTCAGCCTGACGCTCTACCCATTTCCAATTTGGGTCATCACCCTTCCTTTCGAGAGTAGAGTAAGAATAGAGCAAAAAAATTGGATGCATTCAACAGGAACGCCTTTTTTGTTTTCCTTTTTGGCAGGTTTCCAAGATTCCAGTGACGTCGTGGTCTCCATACAGCCCAAACGCTCCCGAAGTTCCCTTCGTCCGGCTGAATTTAGCTGCGACCACGCCAAGCCGCCATTGGCATCAGAACTGCGCGACACGCGTCGTACGGCCATTCGGACAGCTCTTCTCCGAGGCACTCGCGATGTGCGCATTTGCTGACAGGTTCCTGCTGGGCGTGCGCAGCCATTTTTCTCTGCGGATGTGGCATTACGCGGAGAAGCACAACGGGTAATGCGGACACTGCAGAGGGAGTGCTCAGTGGGCTGCCGGCTTGCCCGCGCCTACCTCTTCCTAGGCGATACGACCGGGATGGCCAGGCAGGCGTTTCCCCCTGCTTCTTGGAAGCCGCGACCACCACCAGCTTGGCGTGCTCTTCATTTTTCACTCCTTTTTCGAGAACGAGCGCGAGAAGGGGACGCTCGAACGAACGGGAATCTCTGGCTTGCTATATGCGGTTACGCAACGGGCCAGGAAGCCCCGCGAAGAGTAATCGCTTCTCTCTCTCCGTTCAGGAAAGACAAGACCCTCCTCAAGCCACACATTTTCGGCGCTCACATTCGCCTGGTGACCTTGTCCGCGTACAGTGGACTGGTGCTGCTTCTTCTGGCGTGCTATTAAGCGGAGACAGCAGTCGTCAGGGCGGATATCTGGGCTGAACACGTGGCGTTGTTCTTGGAACGAGAACCCCTTTCCCTACACCAACGATATCCCTCTTTCTCGCTCTTTTTTTTCACCTGACACTCCGCAACTCGCTTTGCTTGGACTCGCACCCTCGCTGCGCAACTCCTTGTAGCCAACTTCGGCGGTCTTCTGGCCAGTCAGCGGCGTCTACGCAGCAGCCGCAGTCGCTTATTGGTGCGTTCGTGCCGCTCGCGCGGCACGAACGGCTCACCGCCATTGGCCTGGTTTCGACATTGCGTCACTTACGGTAGCCGGCCCCCCACCTAAGGCGTCGCCTCGAAGCTTCTAGAACAGGAGCCGCGAGAGAGAGAGAGAAGGGAGAAGAAACGCGCGGAAACTTTCCCGCTGCGAATAAGCCACGCCCCCTTTTCTCTTCATCTGCGCTGCGTGTGATTGCATGCTCTGTTGGTGGAGCGAAACAGGCAAGCGCGCGCGCGGCTTAGGAGAGGAGTGATCCAAAAAGCGCGATAGCAGAATTGGGTCATACCCGGCATGCACCGCGGCCCGATAAACATCACGTGACCGGAATACGGCAGGAAGGCGACGTTTCGACTGAGCGCCCGCACAGCCCGGGCTCGCCTTAATTTGACGAGGGTGAGAGGGAAAGCGAGCGTTGGTGGTGGCAGAGGGAGAGGTCTGTTCTTTACGAGTGCCTCCTTGTTCCTGCATTCGCCAACAGAGAGAGGTGGAGAGGAGAGAGATATACAGGGGGCAGCAAGGCTTGGGCGAATGGGCAGCGCGAGCTAAGCTATCTGAGATCCAGGAACGAATATCTGGGCCTGGCACGCAAACCCAGAGGAGAAAAAAAAAAGAGAGGCTGCGCCAAACGGGTCACTGGGTGACTAAGTTGCTGCGGCATTGAACAGAGTTTGATATCCGTCTTCATTGTTTTCATTACCCCATTATTTGTTCTTTCTCACAAAGTGTGCCGAAGTTGGCATCGCGTGCGCAGTTTCCCGGGAAGAAACCCTTGCACCGCCGACGTTTCGGAGCCGGGAGACCGTTCTTGGAAGCGCCAGTCGATCGATCGGTCGAAAAAAAAAAAATTGTTGCCGCGCGCAGCGCGCTAGCGCCGCTTTGCGGCCTTAGCTGGCTCTGGGGCTAGGCGAGCTTTTCGCCCAAATGATCCCGTCATGCAAAGCGTTCTAAATGATGATGGTTTCGAGCACGAGCTGTCCAGCTTATTGCCCCATATGAATTCACCTGTTGTGCATGTTTGCCCTTTTCTTTCTCAGTCGAAGTTCATCAGTCATTCGGTATTAAACTAGGTCAAGTGCGGAGAAGCCCGAGTGTTGGTCCTGCATTCGATGACGCATGTTCTGTCCCTCCCCACCTCGTTGTTAGATGCGTCACAGCGTTGCTGAGTGATATAGGCTTCCTGGGACTTGATGGTCGTGCTCAAAGCTTCAGCAGAATGAATACGTGAACTGTATTTTGCTTTCACAGAATATTAAAGTGGTTTCATCGAACATCCGGGGCACAATCATGTGGGACGGTTGTTCAGCAGACTGTCGCCACGCATGATCGATTGAGAGCGTGAATACCATATGAAACACGACATTGGCCAACTCGCTAGTCGTAAAAATTTTGTTTGGGCAGCTGTGTCGCAGAACATCGTTAAAACGAGCCGTTGGAAAACGCATGTCCGCACGTGCCACTGGGGACGTTTCGGGGCTGTATTGGTCTTCATCAGCGCTTGCTAGAGACGAGCCTTGCCATATGCTTAGTCCAAAACCCAACAGCTCCACATACTCAATGGCTGCGCGAATGAAAGCGGGAGAGTTGACTTGTAACTCCCCATCTAGGAAAGGAAAGGGGAGATAGTTACTTGAGAACCAAGCGCGTTTAAGAAACACTGCACAAAATTTCCTGTGATAAGTTTTCTCTCTCTTCGGTTCTGTTAAAACGTTCATGGATGGCCAAGCCCATGTTCACTCATAAGGCGTTCAGCGCTCATATCAGTCCCATTTTGAGAGTGAGTACTGACGACGCTGGTGAGGACATCGGCGGTTAATATGTAAGAGTTTAAAATAACAGTAGGCTGATTGGTGGGAACGCAAATAAATTATGAAACAGCGGTTGTTTGGAGCATATTGAAGGTTGAATACACTTATTAGCATCAACCTGATAGTAGCCATAAAGCTTCATCGGAAAGCAAGACAGCTTCCTCCAAATGTTCCAATCGACTAGAATTTTGTCTTGTTTTATTTATTTATTCAAATTCCCACATCTCACTCTGACGGGCATTACACTTGGATAGGTGGGGAAGTGCATGGTGAAATAAAGAAGCCTTTTAATTGCAACAGAGTTGCAAAAGCAGAAAATGCAAGCAAAAAGTAACGCACTTGGTAACTCTTACCGCAAAATGCAATACGCGTCCAGAATATAAGCAGCAAGGTATGCCGCGCGCACAGTTTCAGGCACAGCATTAATTAGATCAATAAAATGAAATAACAGTTACATAGGGTAATTAGAGTAATTTGCAATGTTACGCATTACTTGAGGCGGTAACTTCGCGACAAAATTAATTAATTATCTTCGGAATTACTTTCAATAAATTAGACATCATCTCTTTGTGTCGGCAAAGCTTCACTCGCTCTTGTGCCGAGTATAGGGCGCCTGAAAACCAGGACCGACGCGCGGCAAACCTCAGCAAGTTTTAAGGGAGCGGCAAAGCAGTGTTCCTGCATATGCTCGGCAAATGGACCGACGGCGCCATCTCTTGTCCGGTCGCTGCGCCCGGGTATACGAGGGGTAACCAGGAGTGCACGTGTGGAGAGCACCACCCGAGTAGCAAGATGCAAGACTGTTTTTGGCCTCGTAAAGAGCGAAAGGTGCATTTCGGAGTTGAAGACAAGTCAGAAGCGCGCACTGATAGACTAGGGGATAGATAGGGGACCGGTGCTGTTAAGCAATGCACCACTGCCCCGACAGGCTGCTGTTTAAAACACAGTCACCGGTGGGGCTTGAGCAACCCAGGTTGCTCTTCAAGAGCAACCTCTCAAGACCTATGATTAATTTACGAGCAACTGCCACTTGAAACGGAGGGCAGTTTGCTCACAATCTGACGGGCAGGTTGCAAGCTGCCACAGTGGGCAGGTTGTGATGTGATCACAAGGTCACGTGATCAAGAATGGCAGGTGGGCCTCCGCCTTCTGTGGTTTTTGTTCGCTCGCGCCGCCGCCACCGCCTATACGACGACGAAGAGAACGACGACGACGGTATGCAGCGTTAATTTTTTTGCTTTTAAACGTGTGTAGCCTGCGGGCTGTACACTGGAACTTACGGCACACATTGGTGGTACATGTAGCTGTTGGCACGAAAGACTTCCTACATATACACAGATTTATTCCGTCAGCTCCTTCCCCATGCAAAGAGTACCAACACTAGTGGCGAGGTGAACTGATTCCGAAAGAAATGTCCAACTCCAGCACGCCTGCCATGCGTTGTGCGGCGAGCAGGTGAAGTCCATGGAGATAGGGTTTCAATAGGTCGGCTAACAGCCTGCTCGCAAAACATGCGTCGTTGTTGTTTCGTTACGCATGATCAGCCATGCACAGGACGGCGACGACATGCCCAGCAGAGAAAGTCGTTAGTAAGTTATATGGCCAGCTGGCGCCGGCGTTGCTACAGCTGTTTTCATTGTCTCGTTAATGGCGATACTACAAATGCTAATACTCGCAGGATGTCCGCGTGTTCTTCTATATCGCCGCTGTTAAAGTCGCTTTCAAGCCTGCGACTTTCTGTGGCTCTGCAGCGGTAGATATATATACGAACGCCAGGCGACGGCTTCCAACAGTGCGCTGTTCTAACGCGCTTACCGGAGGCACCACTGACGCCGCCTCCCGCTCGTAACTGCGCCGCTTCATTTCTTTCCGCAGGAGTATGCATGGAGTCCAAACAAAATGTTACCTACATGACGTAGAAATCAGCTACGGTAGTTTCACTTCAGGTGCTTCAATTGTCCCGTTTTAGTAGTAGTAGTATAAAACTTTATTCCGCTTGACCTTGAAGATGACCTTGGGAAAACCTAGCGTAGCGGCAACCCAGATATAAAATAAATATTGCCGCGACTGTGTTTCGAACACGCGGCGGCGGGAACAGTCCAGCTTCGCTGGCCACTGCACGAAAGTAATCTCCGCCGATCACGCTTAGCGTTAAACCGCAACACATCGTAGTTTTCGTCAATTTCCATTGCGCCGCAAATAGACCGGACCAGCTTAACCTCTATCAGAGCTTAACCTGAGTCTAATATATTGTCGCCACAAGTGCTGACGACCCAGCAAAGCAAAGCCATGAGTAAACACATGCTTTAGCCCGTCTACTCGGTTTAGCGACGTTAAAACCCTACCACTTCTCTGACACTGTTTCGCCGCAAAATAACTGCACCTCGAAGGAGTGCCGCTCGCGTTGCTATACAGGTCTCTCAAAGGCGCAGATTGCATGCATATCCGGATATACGCGACGCCCGTATTGAGTCTGTCGGGGTGCGGTCGACAGCGTCAGCCGGGACGAGTCCTCTGCTTCTTCATCCTCGGCTCTCTTTCACGCATGACGAAACGTCAGAGTGCGCTCCTGTAAAAGTGCTTTAAAAGGCATCCATACACCTTTGCAACCGTCACAATGGCTCGAGTGCCATTGCGCGCACAGTATAATGCCTCCTATAGAAAAAAAGCAAACACTCTTATTTTCCTCGCGAAGTAGAGTGTGTAATGACAGCGCGCGTTTCCTCGCGCCGATGGCTTTGTTGGCGAGAGCGCGCGGACATTCGGCGCGTTTCCAAAGCGCGCGGACGACAACGCGCCATGCGCGACGAAAGCTTCGCATACGTCGTGATTTGCCCAGATGAAAGCCGGTTCCAGGCTCTCGCTTCTTTTTGCCAAAGCCACACATCGTTCCGTGTTTGCCAGAACACGAGAACGTCGACGCGTTCGCTTCCGAAGCATCCGCTTTCTATTACCCGTATGTTTCTCGAGCAAATTGTGGCGGTCCTCTGTCTGGAGGCGCTTGAAAGCTGGCGTACGTTGGCGGTGTATCGGGATGTGTACACGGGTTGCTGCTCTGAGCATGACGCAAGGAGGAGATTCTTGACGGATCTTTTTGCTCGTGCGCTGTTCTGGAAAGATGGTGCATATACTGGCAAAAACGAAGAGTTTGTCTGGTTCTCTTGTCGGGATGCTGCTTGCTTCACGCGTTTGCCACCGCGCCGCAATTTTCCGCATCGCAGAGCAGGCTCAGGTGCCTCAGAAAGTGCTGCATTCGAAAAGTCTAGAAAAGTTCGATAGGTAGGGGGGTGAAACGCAGCGAGGATGACGAAAGCATACTACGTATGCGGCTGTATGAAAAGTTCTAAGCCCTTGAAAGAAATGTTTGAAATCTTGGGCTGAAATTCCCCATTATCTCTCTAGTATATCTGTGTTGATCTCTATTGACTTTCTTAATTTCAAAAGTTTAAGGATAGTTGTTTATCGTTTTCTGTAAGTCGTTGACTCGAAGCCAAGATACATAAATTTCGAGAACGGATAAAATCGCGAAAAGAGCTGTGAGCATCTACACTCGAAACAGAGAGGAGCAAAAAGGAAATAACTGTCCTCTAGCACACTCTCTCTATAATGGAGTGCATTAGATGACAATATACACCTTTTTACTCCCATTTGGGCGTTTTCATGTCAGTGTACCTATCAAAAAAAGGAGTGACTCCCTAGGCGGTCCATGAGGACATGATGGCAGCGTGGGGGATGTACTCTCCTATATATGCATCAGTTAAAAATGCGCTGCCAATTTCAGACGGGGCTAATGAGGAGCTCCATTCACAGCAGCCTCCCGTTAAACAGTTTATGAAACTCTCGATGTGTTTATAGATGATCGACGCATCCCAACCAGAAGAGCAGCAATGACATTGATAATACCCGAGGAAAGAGTTCAGCTGGTTATTCATAGCATTCTATGCGTCAACAAGTTGTCATCACGCTGGGTCACAGGATAGTGGAGCCTTGATCACAAGCGTCAATGGGAGACAATGTCAGAACAA
Organism: Amblyomma mixtum; assembly: GCF_055824585.1. Classification (NCBI taxonomy): domain Eukaryota; kingdom Metazoa; phylum Arthropoda; class Arachnida; order Ixodida; family Ixodidae; genus Amblyomma; species Amblyomma mixtum. The sequence continues at coordinate 9,473,511 of NC_143013.1, forward strand.
AATTTGGATATGTGTGAAGCGGATCCTTTTTTGTATTTTAAGATTCATTACTACGAATGAAACGTGGGTTCGCCACTTCCGACCAGTACATGAACGACATTCCATGCAGTGGAAAGACCCCTTATCTGCAACACTCAAGAAAACAAAGGTGGTCTACTCTGCTGGCAAAGTGATGGCCTCAAAATTCGGTGATTTTTACGATGTTCTGCGGGAACATTATCATCTAAAAGTCAGATAGTTATCGGACAATAATATGTGGCCATTTTGGACAAATTGAAGGATGTCATGAAGCCAAAAAGAAAAGGAATGCTGTGAAAAGAAGTGTTGTTGCATGCCGATGATGTACCTGCACATTCATCAGCTGACGCCATAGCAAACGTGTATGATTGTGAGTTTCAACTGGTTCAGCATAGTCCCTAGTCACCTGATCTGGTTCTCTCAAATTGTTAATTTTTTCCTGAATTGAGAAAAAAAACAACTTTGCGGGAGCCAGATGTGCCCCAGATGATGAAGTCATTAATGATGTGGAGGACTACTTGGACATGTAGGAAGAAACCTTTTATTCTGAGTGCATTAAAAGCTTGCAGCTGAGACGGAATGAATACCTGGAGGTCAAGGGGAACTATGTAGAAAAATAGGCAATAAATCGTATTTCCGCCTCTTTCCTTTATTAGGTGTGCTTAGTGTAGCAAGGTAGTAAACCGGTTTCTTCTCCTGGGTTAACCCCTATCCCCGCGTTTCCTTCTCCTCCTCCTGTTAGAATTTTTCAGAGAACCATATCCCCGTCAGACCGCGCGCACATTATACCCGCAGCGGTGGCTAAGTGGTTAGAGCGCTCGGCTACTGCGCTGAAGTAGCCAGGTTCGAACCCTGCCGCGACGGCCGCGCTTCGATAGAGGCGAAACGCAAAAGCCTCCGGTGTGCTGTGCGGTGTCAGCGCACGTCAAAATTATTCCGGAGCCCTCCACTTCGGCAACTCTTTCTCCCTTTTTTTCCTTTCGCACCCACCTTCTACCCTCCCCTCATGGCGCGGTTTAGGTGTCCGCCGTGGACTGAGACAGTTACTGCGTCATTCTCTATCCTCCAAAACCACTAATACTATATGATACATATCTGCTCTTAAGGGAATTAAAAAAAAAAGTGTCAGTTCTACGTCCTAACTGCCACTGGAAGTCAGAGAGTATAATCATTCTGCTCCAACATAGTTTTTCAGGAACTGTGCAACAGTCGGGGAGCTCTGAGCAGCCTTCTAAATTGTCTAAATTAGCTTCCATCTTCAAGTGGCCAAATAACTTGAAAGTTTTCCGCGTTTTACCATGAGATTATAATGCGCGTCGTAGAACATTGTTGAGTATACATTTGAGAAAGCATAGATGCCCGTGGCACAGACTATTATTTTTTTTTACATAATGCCCGTACTTGAGAAATGTAGTATTTAGATTAATGCTGACGGACGAAACTTTTGCTCGGATGTGACGAGGATATACCGCCGCGCCCCTAACGATCACAAATAAATTCATCTATGTTGCACACCAACGAATCGTTTCCACATTCGAACTGCGCTGTAAATTCGTCGACCGAGAAACTGGTGCCAACTCTAACTGAAGTCTTTAGTGATGTCGGGTATAGCAACGCTGCAGTATAGGTAAGGTACGAAGGGGGAAGGGCAGTTTCAGCGTCGCTATGGCTCCGTGCGAAGCGCGACATGGAGTCGTTTTGAAGTGGCGCGCCCTCATCGGCAAGACCTAGAATTCTCGCGTTCGGTCTCCATTGTTTAGCAACGTCGTGCTTCCCGTAGGTCTTTGTTTCTGCACGGAATGCAACACATCGCTTCCGGTGGAGAAAGAACCAGGGGCGTCAAAGTAGCGCGCACCTTAGCGTTCCTGCAGTGACGTCCCAGCGCCTGCAAGCTGGAAAGGAATCCTCTCAAGGCCACGGCGTTGAGTTATTGCCAAGGAAGCACAGCGTGCGGCCCGCGCGTTGATTTATGCACTGCCTGCAGAACCGCAGAGGTCCCCGTTCACCTTCACTCTTTGCTTCTTTTTCTCCAAAGCCTTGCGTGCCCACTTGCCTTCCTCCAGTGCGCCTTCCGGGACCCGACAAGAGACCCCTGCGGTGCGGTTGTGTAAACAGTGTCCGCGCTCTACCCGCCCCGCCCTCATCGACATGTCACACCCGAATGCGTCCCGGAAACCTGCTCCTGCTAACGCTGCTTCCGGTAACCGTTCACTACGTGTGGGCGGGCAACACCGCCTAGAAAGTTTGTCTACGGGTGGTGTTGGCGCGGGCTGTTCTCGGGCCTTGGTAAGTGAGTGATCCTGATTTCAAGGCTAAGCGTACTTTGAGCGCCAGTGCACATTGGAAAGATGCACTGCGTAGCGATTATGTGAACGAACGTGAACTGGAGTTCGCGGGTGGTGTTATTCGCTTCGGACGGCTTCCGTATTCGATGGAGCCGTCCAGGTGGAGCCGAGGAAGCCGCTTATAAATGCTATTCAACTAAATTACCAACAACCACCAACGCCGGCAGAAGCTACCACGTCGTCTATGTACTTGGAAGGGACGGCATGTAGGCAATGAACGAGTCCACGCGTTCTTCTGTGCAAACCATCAGCCCTGAACACACAGGATAATTTTTACCTACACCCGGAGCTTGACGTGCATTGCCAAAAGAACCTCCTCCTGCCTCAGGATGGAGAGAGCGCAATATCTGCCCAGTATTGTACAGCGAACCCTTCGAAAAACGCTGTGTTGCAGGAACAGGACGCTCAGCCAGCAGTGTTTCAGAGCGGAGGAACGAGCCCACGATTGAATCGTCACGCCAGAGCATTTTGTGAAGGGGAGAGTTTGTACAACCGCGAAAATAAGCCCGCATATAACTTCGCGTTTTGGCCTTAATTGCATGCGACGGACACTGACGGCGTCGTATGAGCTCCTCTTCCCTGAAGTTGGGCCATCATAATTCTAAGAGTTTTCAACTTCCCTGTTCTCGCTCGAAAAGTGAAGACTCGCGCAAGCGAGCGCGTGTGCCAGCCCTACTTGATATGCGTGGCGAAGACTTGTCACATCAGGCGCACTTGAGCGCCTCTTCCGCGTTGCGAATCAACTGACGAAGGAAACGCGAAGCCGCATGGCCTGAGAGAGGGGAGTCACCTGTCACTAGCGGGAAGCTGTTTCGAGGCCCCGACCGAGATGAGTACGGCCGGACGCCCACTTCGGCTGGACACTACGGCCACTAGCGGTCGACTGAGCTTGTATGCGCAGTGTTGCGTGCAGCCGGACAGAAGCGGATGCTCCTGGCTTTGCGTGATAGAAAGAAGACAACACGTAGAAACAGTTCTGCGTCACTCCGCGACTCATGCGACGCTGGTTCAAGTTTGCGAAGTACCTTCATGCCCATCGAAGCACTTCTGGGATTTCCACACGGTGGAGCGGTGGGTAGGGTATCGTGGTGGAGCAGCGCAAAGGACGGGACACAGGAAACAAGGAAGGACGTACACAGACGCTGACTATCAACTGAATTTTTATTACGAAATACAGAGAATATATTTTTCCCTGTGTCCCGTCCTTTGCGCTGCTCCACCACGATGCAACAGCACCAACTAGCCCAGCAACTTGCTCTTCTGGGCAGGGTGTGAGGTATGATGTGTGACTTGAAGGTGCTGCAGGTGCACATGAGTTGCGAGGGACGCCGTTGGGGAGGATCCCAGAGTAATATCGACCACCCTAGATTCTTTATGTGCACTGACATCTCATGGCAACCGCCCGCTTTTCGCATTTCGCCTTCGAGAAATGCGGATTCGAACTTACGACCTTAAGCTCAGAAACCCAGCACAAAGCCCACTAGTGTGCCACGTAGCGCGGCGAGTTTCGTATTATGTAGCATCATTCTTCGAAGGACTTGGCTAAAGTGGATATGGAGGGGTGATGTAGGGTGCACTGTTCGCTTGCGCTCAAATATGTAAGCGAAATATATGACGACTTGTCCTAATCGCAAACTTCAGTTCTTAATGACACTTAACTGCGATAAGTTCTTTGTTGCGTTAGGTAAGAAAACCAATGTGCAACAATGAATTTAAGGGGGCTACAGTGAAATTCCTCTACGCGATAGGTGGCAATCAGCAGGTCATTCATTTTGAGTGTGGACTAGTTATCACATTTTGTATACAGCTTCTTTCTTAAATTCTTCGCTGACATTACCTTCCAGAAAATCTTTTTGCATGGTACTGTCTGAAGGCCTGAGTCCTTTGAACTGCTAGGGGAAGAGCGGTTTTAAAGGTGAGCTTTGCACTCAAGTGATCACTAGTGGCGTCATTTAAGGCCAATTAGATTATTGCCTAGGTTCCCTTCGTCTCATTCCTAGTTCCCGTGGAATCTCGTTTATTCGAATTGATTATCCGGTCCCATCAGCGTCAGGCATGTTACGAAGACTGCCATTAATTCTAACTTCCCATAACTGGGATAAATTACTCAGTCCTGTTCGAGCTGGAATTAATCGAGAGTCGACTCTACCCGGTAATACCTGAATTGAGGAACGTGCATACTAAAGGAAATTAACGAAGCCATAAATTACCGAAAAGTAATTAATATCTGTGCGCAGTCTGCCTCACTTTTACTTGTGACTCGCCACAAATTTAAATACAATTGAACCTCGCTATAACGAAGTTGAAGGGGCCCAACGATTACTTCGTTGTAGCCTTAGCTTCGTTCTAGCCCGTGTTGACCGAGCTTCCAAGGGAAATCATCAGTCCTTCGTTATATCCGTATTTCATTATAAACCATTTCGTTATAACGAGGTTTGACTGTAATATCATTAAGCTAACGCCACGACTGTCATGCGCAGCACATGTGGAACAACCACTGTTAGAATGCCCGCAGAAATAACTCACTGCATGCAAAGTGAGAGCGGACGCATCCGATGTGCTAGGCGCACAATGTGCACTGGGCCCGTCCAGACTGTCCTCAAGACGCGATACCCCGGAGGCGAGCAACGTTAGTCCGCGAGGGTCAACACGCGCATGCAGATGAGGCTGCATCCCAGAACTCGCGCCTCTCACGAAGTCGCGAGAACTTCGCGTCCCTCGCTTAGGGCTAGCTCTTTTAAACATTGCAGGATGGACTTGCAAAGAGGGCACCACGGCTTTCACCGCGGGCGCCCTGTATATAAAGCGAGACGGGAAGCAGAGCGTCGAGCAGCGGTGACGGGCCATTGTGCGAAGCTGGAGGCGTATAGAACCGGTGCACACCCCACGGAGCATCCCATTCGTTCAAATACACTTGCCCTCAGGCAAATGTGGGCCGACGAACGGGTTGAGGGCCTTTTCAGATGCGTTGGACCCTCTCTTTGCCAGTGCTTTCGGAGATGTTGTCTGTAACGTGCTCCGAACTCAAGCGCTCGCTGGACCGAAAGTTTCCAAGGTGCTGCCTGTCGTCCAAAATTACACTCTAAACATGGTTACCCCTATATGGGAGTAAAAAAAGGAGTAAGCTCCCTTTCTACTCCTTTCTGTTTGCAGTGTATGCTCGGGGCCAACGCCGCGTGCATATGTTTCTCCAAACCCAACCGCGAGCGCTGAATAGAAACTAGGCGTCGGCGAGAAGAGTTAATCAGCTGATGCGCCCGCGTACTTAATTGTAGCGCTATGCCTTTCACTTGACGCTTCCTGGATGATTCGTTTGTCCTGGGGCGTTTTTGAAGCCCTCCCAAACGGAGCTCATATCTTTCGGTCTTGGCTGTTATCTATAGCGTTTCCGTTGTCGACGGTTCCGTTTCCTGGACACACTCTACTCGATCGTTCGGTAGATTACCTGTAACAAGGGGTTGGTCGTTAGCCAACGTCGTGTTGTGGCGCCCAAGACATAATGGGAAACGTGGCTGGACGACGTCTACCTTAAAATACTACTAAGGGAATCCAGTTGTCATTCGGAAAACATCAGCAAGGCTTGAACATGGGAGATATATCGTAGTATTCCTGATAAGGAGACGTGCAAAGCTTCGAGGAAGACAATCAATGGCTGGCTGGAAAGACTGGAATGAGTGGCATGATAGCCAACTGTGGTGGCAACTTTGCAGAGAGTCATCAGTGCAATATCAGTCGAAGTAAAAGCCTTCAAGAGAGGAAATATTTTCTTGCGACTTACCGATCATCCGTGAGTAAGCAGCATAAAAAAATAACGATGAAAAATCTCGCAACCAGCGACGAGCTCTGGACATTTGTGCAGATAAGAAACGCCGAGATCGTGTTATCTCAGCGACAGCGTTCAGGGGCAGTCCCAACTGAGGCATATATTTATAGAATTTTTTTCATCCAAGAAAACAGGCTCGGTGCGTTTTCCTATATAAAATTTCATGCTTTGGAAGAGAGGGGGGGGGGGGGGGGTGACCTGTCCTGGCAACGTTGGTTCAGCGACTCCAACTCAACCCGAGATAAAGCCGTCTAGCAAGCGCCTATGCCTCCTGCTTTTATTATCCCGGCCAGTCCTAAACGACAAAAGAAGCCAATCGCGGAAAAAAGAACAAGTAATTTAATTACGGCCCCGGAGCAGTGAGCAGAGTCAGGGTAGCTCCTGTGCTAATTGAGTGGCCCTGATTAGCCTTTCATCCCTCGCATTTCGCCGCTCTTCGTGACGATGCTTCTTCGCTCGCACACCACCGAGGACAGAAGAGAGCTCGCCCCGCGCAAAGTCAGGCCCGCAGTAACGAAGTCTCTCTGCGTTAACGTCAAGCGCGAGCTTTAAACGCCCTGCGCCCGGTCGTTCGGCGAAAAGTGAAAATGTGATCTTTTTGCACGAGTTATGACGGCGCCGCGTTTTCTTTCTTTATTTCTTTTCTGCGCTCTATCTCTTTCTCCTTTCCGGCGTTTTTGGGGGCTTTTAGGCGCAGAAGGTTTGACGTGCACCGAGATTGAGTTATAGCCCGAATGTATCGCTGTCGTCGTTATCACGAGGAAGGACGCGCACTCTGCCGGTGACGAGGGAGTCCTCGTTTGCTTTTAGCCGCTCATCGATGAAGACGCGACGACGTGGTGTTCTCTTTTATAACCTCCGCTCGGTGCTACGGGACATTTTAGGAGAGAGAAAGAGAAAGAGAGAATGTCATTAAAAGAGAATAGCAGCGGCTGGCCCACTAAAGGCCTCCTCGCGACGGAAGGCGCGCTTCTGCTGACACAAACTGTGCGTAGCAGACGTAGCTGAAGAATTGCGTTTGACTTTGTAGTCGACAGCAAGCAGAGTGCGCGATTGGAATATCAGAACAAAAGAAAATGAAATCACGCTGATATTCACGTCACATGAAGGGAATTTCGGTCACTCGCGCGTTTTATTTCATCCAGTTAAACTGATAATTTTTTTCTCAACAACCCGCCTCAGTGGGTCAATGGATTTGACCATTCAGCTGCGGTGCTCAAGGTTGCAGAATAAAAATCCGGACAGCGGCAGTTCCAATATGTGGACACGTGCTCCTAATGCTCACGCATTCGATCGTCTTTAATATGGAGCAACCCTCTACCAACTAGCCCAACCGAGTGCCGAAAGGAGGTTCTCGGCGCTAAATTTTAAACCACCGAAATAACGTGTTCATTCAGCGATTTCAAATTTAATACTCATGGTTTGGCACAAGACGGCTAGTTTCAGCTATACGCCCATCGTTGTAACCCCGAGCTGAGAAGGAAACATACGGAAACGTACCCAACAATTCCCAACAAAATCATTTTTGAACAGGAAACAGTTTATGAACGCATTTTTTTTTTCATTCCGTATAAGGATCAATACATCCGCAAATCTCCCGTCGGCAGGCTTGAATTTTTCTGCTATTAACGTTTTCGCTATCGTCAAAAGCATTCCCCATCGGCTTTCTATCGGTTACCTGCTCGCTGCGAGCAATGGAAAAACTTTGAAACAAAGATTTTCTACGCATCGGAAGGATGGACCATTGCTTTCAATATTTCCATAAGAATATCTTACAGTTTTCAAATATTCAGAGTTTTTTTACGAGAATGTCCAAGAAATAGCATTGTAACGGCAGGGAAATGTGCCGCATTGCCATATTGTTCCTGCATTGCCCGCTTGTTGTTGCTGTGACATCAACAACAACTTCGTCGAAATACGTGCTTGAACGTTGTTTCGTTTCGCGTGGTTATCCTTTTTCTTCTTTCAACCGCCCCGATCCCGGTAAACAAAGGCCCTGACCTCATCCTCCGTCTAAGGTCAGGCCTCCATTTCGTGTGGCTTTCCAAGTAATTATTGCAGCATTATAGTTCCCACTCAATCAAAACTTAGCTGTCGAAAACACACCTGAGACTACGCCCATCCCTACTCTAAGTACCTCACGAACTATAAAAGGTCCAGTTTCGTGCTCAGGTCTCCGGCAGAGTGCCAGACCGGAGGGCGAACGTCATCGGTGCGATACGAAAGAGGGAGAAAAAAAAAAAAAAAGGTAAGAGCAAATGAACGAGCGCCGAACGCGTGATCGAGCCTCACAGGGCTATGATAGACGCCAAGAAACGCTTCGAGCTGTCGTACTCGGCAAGTTTATTGTTCCTCCAGTCCATCTTCCCCACGGCTACGCACGCAACACTCGAACATGATCGGTTTCGGGGGCAGAGCGTCCACACACGACCTTCGGAGGTGACTTGGGGTACTTAATGCCGCACTTTAAACTCCTGACACTGATGGATGTTGGGGGACTATCTATCGCCCCTTGCTCCTGGCCGAGAGATTTCAACGTCCTCTCCGCAGGGTAGCACCTGTTTTCTTTAAATTCTTTTTTTTTATTATTATTCTGTGAGCTTTGTGGGGTGGGAGGTACGTGTCCTGTTGTAGTGGTACAAATACGGAACCCGTTTCCGGTACTTAAGGAGCTGCCCTCGTCGTGCATAAGAGATAAATGTCATTGTGTGTCCAGCGGTGCTCCCAGGCTGCTACTGCGCACATGATTTGAACGATGTACCTTGAAAAACTTGTCACACGTTATTTTCCTTCCCCGGTTCTATGACACTTTTTTAATCTCACGAGGCTGCTGAGAAACTTTGGTCTATATTTGAAAGCGATGGCATGAAAATACAAATACAGCTTTCTGACACGCTTCTCGTAAAAAAAAAAAAAAAAAAAAAAAAAACTTTATTTTCTTTGCCTTTAGTTCAGTCGCAGTTCTCGGGAAGAATGAGATCAGAGTAGGAAACTTGATCAAAAGCGGACGTTGTGTGCTATCGCATCCGAGTGAGCGCTGAGCGGTGCTTTTTTTTTCTTCTCTTTTCTAAAGCCCATACTTTTCCACCCCACTACCGCGTACGCTTATGCTTCTCGGGGGTGTCAACGCTTGCACACGCTCCAGCACGTGCGCAGAGTGACACAAAAACTTACTTTTAATTGTCCCACACGTTCCCCAAACGGGAGACTAAAGGTAGACACTTTTATTTTTGTTTTTAATTTTTCGCCGAGCTCCACCGCCTTCTTTCCTCGCTAAGCGCGAGAGCGATGATTCTTCGTCGCACGACACCCCGTTATCACGACCGCTTTCTTTCACTTTCGTTCGCTTTCAGCAACAGGACGAACTAAACGAAGACACACAACCTGCTATTTCGCCGATGCTGGCAACTTTCTTTCGTCGCTTTCGCGGAGTTTGTTTGGTTTGCTCACCCCCGTTTTCGCGTCCTAATGAGCCGTGAGAAGCATCCGAGGAAGTTGCGCGCGTGCTCTCGGAGAGGAAGAAGGCGCGCTGCGAGGAAGTTACGCAATATTTTCCTCCCTCGCTACGGTGATGCAATCTGCGCGCGGACTTCACGCAATGTCCGGGAGGCACGCAGAGGTCGGCAGCCGAGCGGGCGCGGAAACGCGGAGTGCTTTGCGACGCGTACGGTTACAGCTCGCGCGCACGCACGCCACTCCGCACTGGCTGTCCCTTCGAGACGGCTGGGCCGCGCTTGGTCTGCGCGCCGGCACTGCGGAAGAGAGAGAGACTGAGTAGAGAAAGAAGGATGCTGTAGGATGTGCGCGCTAACGGCGGAACCGGCTGAAAGAAGGCAGCGGTGATTCTCGTTCCTTCACAGCTTTACAGTATCGTCCGCTACCGCCGACAGGAACTATACGGCCAGCTGAGAAACTAGTGGTGGTGGTGGTAACGTAAAATTGCCAGTGGTTTAGCTCTGGTTAAACCTGGAGGATTGCGAAAGCAACGAGGAGAGAGAGAGAGGCGATGGAGAGCGCGCGGCAGCGGCGGCGGCCCCGGCACGCTAGCTATGCGCCGCTACTGCGCATGCGCAACTCTGAGTCACCCGCGCAGCGACGGCGGCGGCGCGCCAGCTGTGCGCTGTCTTCGCGCATGCGCATTATGGCCTTGCGTCAGCTCCGCGAAATGGCTCGGTAACTCGCGTGGTGTTCCTTTCGCAACAAAAATTCTATTAATACAAAGGAGGTTGGGGTACTCAGGCCCCTGGGTCCGCGTACGGCTCCAGTATGGACTCAAACATTCATGTTCCTACGGCCCATGACGACGGCAGCCCAGTCCGTTGCGGTCATCTGCCTGACGGGGCCCTCAGAGCGTAGCAGGGTCCTCCCAGCTGGTGAGAGCCGAAGAAAATGGAAGGTTTATGGCTGATTGTGGGATTTTTTCGCGGCAAGGCAACGGGGTGAAATACAAGGCAACCCCGTAGCGCGCCGCACTGGATTCATTCCGAGCTGCCGACCATCGGGGCTTATTTAACGGGCACGTAAATATCAGTACACCAGCCTCCGAAATGCGGCCGCTGCGATCAGGATTCGATCGTACCAACTTCTGACAGATGAACGCTTCAGCCGCTTAGCCACCGCAGCACGTCGAAGAGGTTAAAGCGACGGCTCGTGGGGAAGCCATTCATACCGCAAACCTAAATCCGTTTTCCTTTCTTTTACCTGGTCTCTTAAGTTAAGATATGGCAGGCCATCAAAGAAAGTACTTTTTTTTATGTATACACTCAGCGTCAGAAGTTTACGGAGATCGCGAGTTGCTGCATAAGGCCATTTTTGTGTATGTTTTGAACACAGTCCGAAAGAGAGGGATAGTGTGTCGTTTTGCCGCACTAAGGAGCAGGCTGCACCTTTTTATTCCAGGTACATCCAACGGCTTGGGTGAAATTTCCGATTTTCGAGACTAGCGAGCGCCTTAAAACATTTCACGCCTGGTGTACATAAGTGCATGAAGACAGCAACGCTACAATCAACCTGTCACCAAAAGTTTTCATTCGTTCTCAACAATTTATTCCCCTCCATGTGTTAGAAAATGTAGAAACGAAGGGACTTCCACTCCAGTGTCACGTGGCTATCCCCGTCACTGACGTAGCAGCCTGGACATCGCGTGCCTGGCGCGATGATTCTGTCGCGGTGCCACCGGCGGAAAGGAGAGCGAGCGCCCATTAGATGGCGCCCCGAGTTCGCCCGCGGGGCGGCTGGATTGCCCGCGCCGTCCTTTATTGTTTCCCCAGCGCCCTTACCGCGAAAGCTCCCGGTTCAGCCGGTAATAGGGAGGGCTCTTACCCTTTGTACTCCCAGTGAACAAAACAGATCACTTCACACGAAAAGCGTGGGCACAATCATTTCAGCGGTGAGAGTGCGCAATGCGAGGTTCTTGGCCGCCTCGTCAGTTCTGACGTTGCTGCGTGCTTGTATCAACGCGACGCTGAGCGTTAGGGCTCTCGTTCTACAGAAAATCCGACGTCGTCGGCGTTGTGAGCGAAAAATCCCCATCGAAGCAACCTAAGGTGGGCCACCTGGGTCACGTGACCTGGTGACGTCATCGCAACCTGCCCACCGGATTGTGAGCAAACTGACCGCCGTGGTAGATGGCAGTTAAAAATGCGATCGGTCGCGAGAGGTTGCTCGGGGAGATCAGCAGCCTGGCTCGCACAAGCCCCACTGGAGGCAGCACCTGCCATCGCAGGGAAGCGGCGCGTCGCTTAACCGCTGCACCACGAGTACTACGAGCACTCCCATGGATATATGAATGTAAAGTACAAAATGACCACTTCCACATATATGGGCATTAAACATAAGGCGGGCCTTATGTGTCCCCTAAATGCTTTTAGTGTGCAAGTGGTGCTCCCGTCTCTCCAATGGGGCGCAAAGAAAAGCACAGACAGGTTTCGGTGATGGCTACGTCGAGCTTGTTTCGGGCTCGTCTTGCTAGTGCATGTACGGTGGATATACCTTAGGAAAAAGTGCCCTCGCTGCCGTAAGGTCTCAAGAGAAGTCTGAAGGGCGCGTTGCCGAATCGGGGCTGACGTCGCCAAGTGAATAGTGTTTTGTCAATCATAAATAGGTAGATGAATTCTCTGTGATGAGTATCTGACCCGCTGCAACGAGATCTTGCACTCTAAACAGAAATGAGTAAAAAAAATGGCGAGGACACTTTTGCAACTAAAGTGTTGAGAGGCGAAAGCCTAGGACACTATGCCTTGAAGACTTCCGGTGGGCGTAACGTCACATCGTTTCCGTGGGTATATAGATACCTAAATCTTTCTAGGATCTCAAGTGTTAATTACGCTTAATTACACATTTTTCTATCTAATGTGACATAAATCCGGCGTTTTTCCGAATATTCTGTGACAATTTTCACTATGCCGTGATGACTTTCGGTGGATGTGACGTCCCACCGTTCCCGTGGCTATATCGACGTCTGCGTTATTTTGAGGCAATTTTGACTATAATTAATTAACTAATTACTCTACAGTCATCAAACGTGTCTTCTATGTTCATTTTTTCCTCCTCTATCTGAAGCAATCATTCGTTTTCTTCCATCTTTTTTAGTTCCCGAGTTAACAAGCTGCCAAAGGTGTGACACCCTCTGCTAACGGACGACAGTATGATCCATTAGAGGCTTTCGACTTAAAAGGAAGTAAACTGCTATCTAGCGCACACCCTTACTACCTTTTTACTCCCATATAGGCGTAATGCTTAGAGTGTACCTATCAGGTGCGTAGGCGCTCACGTCTCGAAGAGGTTACAGCCTAACCCATTCTAGGGTCGTTTAACCTATACTGAATGGAACGTATGCAATGCAGTGGGTTACCTTCCACACTTTTTAGAGCGCAACTCTTACCTGTTCCTGCGTTCCGCGTGGCGTCGGCGTTGTCGGCGTAACTGGTTGTCCAAGTAGCAAAGAGAAACGCCACCTAGAAGGTGGCTGTCACGGGAAGATCCCGGAAGGTGGCTCGCGCCATAGTATGCCACCTCACACCACACACGCCACCTGGTGTGGCATGTGAAGAGCTGCTCTCAAACTTCACATCACTGACTATCGTAACTGTCTGTCATTTTTTTCTTAGCGCTCATCTCGCGAGAATTCTCACGCATCGAAAAACCCGATAGAAAATTTCTGTCGTTACAACAGACGTTCATGTAGTATTTTAGATCCTGACCTTGTAAGAACCCAAATACTTCTCATGACAAAAGAAAATTATGCCGCTACAACTAAGCTCTCAGTACTATTCAGCAATCACTTCTCGCAACAAAGCTAGTTCTGTCGCTACAACAGGGAACTGCGAAATGCAACAGAAGGTCTCGGGATTACAACAGCACGACAGAAAATTTGCGTCATATCGTGGGGCAGACTCTGTCGTAATCGACTGGGAAGCACCCCCCATGTTGCTTCAAAACTCGCAGCGCAGGGCAGGAGTCCGCTAACGCCATGTTTTGCTCGCCTTGTTACCTGTTTCTTACTTCTGCCGGTCATCATGTGCGAGACTGTTGCTGGCGACACCTAAGACAGGATGTGCCTAGGCACGTGGTTGGGACGACACTCCAAAAAAGTGTCTTTGATGCTGATACCCGATACCAAAAAAAGAAAATTGTATTTCCGATACCGATACAAGATACAGAACCAGAAGTGATTTCCGATACAGGTACTCGATACTACATTGTCGGCATTTTTTTTACGATCTATTTATTTATTTCTCAAAAGCCCTTGTCGAGATATTTATTACATGAGGGGTGGGCTATTACGGTTCTTCATGAGCCTTTCACTCAAGGTCTTTAAGTGTACTATGTGTGGTGAACTGCATCGTCAGCAAGCCGATTCCATTTTCTTTGATGTCTGGACGAAGAAAGCGTTTAGATGCATACTGATGTGTGCAGATGGTGGATAGACTGCTTTACTGTGATTGATTAAGTCGATGAGAAACGCAGTGAGCTGACATGATGACACAGTTTCCAAGTTAGTGGTAAAATGTATGAATAAGACAGTCTGGCTTTTTTACACTGCGAATCGAGGGATGGAAGACCAGATGTTGACTTCAGATTAGTGAGACTTGAATGAAAGGGGGCAGTCGCTATGAATGGGCTTTGCTGCACGATTCTCGATGGGTTCGAGGAAGAGAGAAATATTTGACTGAGTAGAGTCCCAAGCTGCGCATGCGTACTCCATCTTGGGACGAACGAGCGTTAAGTAAATCAGAAGTTTTTTACTGGAGGAGGTGCTTAGATACCGATACTCCGATACTTTCATTTCTCGCAAGCGATACCTAATAAAGAAGCCTAAAATTATTTTTGCGCACACGAATACGATACAAAAAACAGAAAGCAAAAAATCCAATGTGTTAAGCAAGGCTCCAAGGCACTAGCATCTTGTGCAGGAGTGCACCATCTTTGGATTGTATGGCAAAGATTTTGCCTTTCTAGGTAAATTAGATAAGAGGTGAGTCACCGGTGCCCTTTGTGCTTTTTCCGGGTTTTTGGCTTGCACGCGGCATATATGATTATCAATTTGTTTGTTATAAATATCTTGTACATTTCTTCAATAAAACAGTTGTAAGTTTGCGCTCCGTCCTGTCTCCTTTGTCTTATTGTGTCGTCTTTGTTTGCGCAAAAAAAAAATTCTGAGAATGAACCAACTAGCCCCACAACGCATATTACTAAAAAAACCCAAAATGCATCAAAAAAAAAATCTCGAGGATACATGAATCTTCGATGCTGCCCATGCCTTGGTGAAGGTATGTTTGTACGCTGCTATGAAAGACTGGATAGGTGTGTTTCAGCAATACTGCCTGGCAAACTCGACTTGATTCAGCCGCGTTGATCAGGTTCGCGAAGGTTGGCCTCACACATTGCAGGGTGAACTCAACTTTGGGGAGTTTTTAATACTTAATAGTAGCTGGCTCACCGCCGCGGTGTCTCAGTGGTTGTGGCACTCGGCTGATTAGTCGAAAGACGCGAGTTAGATCCCGGCCGCGGCGGTCGAATTTCAATGGAGGTGAAATGCTAGAGGCCCGTGGACTGTGCGATATCAGTGCGCGTTAAAGAACCCCAGGTGGTCGAAATTTCCGGAGCACTTCACATGGCGTTCCCTCATAGCCTGAGTCGCTTTGGGTCGTTAACCTCCATAAACACTAAACCAAGCCGCACATCACAAAACATTAAGCAATTTTTTTTAACTATGCACATCAGCTACCAGATATCACGCCCCCTGCTGACTACTCTATAAGTTCCAGACTTTCTGGATCAAAACTATGCGGTGGAAAAAAAACAACTGCTATTTAATTTGCACTCTGTGGCAGCATATCGTTGTGATATATCGTCCCTGAAAGCGTATACGGAGCTGTGGTGGAGAAAATAAGAAAACAAAAACCATTTTGATGTCAGAGTTCATTTGAAGCCAGATTTTCTTTGTCTGCTTTCACCCGTGTTCGGTCCACCAAAATGACTTCGTGAAAAGGTTGGACATGAACTTTAGCAATGCCCGCACCCTGCAATTACGGACGACGGGTTATCTAATGTCATTTTCATTCCTTATGCTCCAGCGACGCCTCCGGCGTTTCTCTCGAACCAAGCTATACTTAGGTACTACTCATTCCTGTTCATATTTGAAGGCCGTTTTAAAGTAGCTTGCCCCCTAACAGCGAATCTCCAAGCTCTGACGTGCCAGCTCCAGTGACAGCTAAATGTGGTTTCGAGGGGTCGGGCTTCATCTTTCGACTTTTTGCAGCACTGCCTTCGTTGACAGCGCCGAGCGTAATTGCACGTATACGGTCGCGGGCGGACGTGCACGTCGGTGCCACCGTGGCGTGGCGGTCACTCGGCTACGCCTTGTCGCCCATCTGCTGACGCGCTGACTTGCAGAAGTTCGCGTGTATACACGTATCGTTGTCCGAGAGCTCGTTCTTTCCCGCTTCCTGTTGGCAATGGGAGCAAAAAGAAAACGTGATTAGAGCTCATTAACATTCAAAGCATGCCGCCGGCTTTGACCGCTGCTGCTTTATCCTGTCCAGCTACGGTTCAGCGTGGTGCCGGCTTCTGGAAGACGCCGAAACGCCGTCGAGAAATGCGTCTTCTGCCTGTGCCCGGGCGCGCTCGACCAAGGCCTTTCCCATGCAGCGCAGGCAATCGCCACAATACTGGAAATGGATGGTTTCACTCTGGTCCTTTGTAGGGCCGGCCTGTGCCAATACGCTTCCAATATTGGGCCGACTATCTGTGCTGCTTGGGTTTGGGCCTTCTGGTCATAGCAGTCGAGCAGGGTCGCCTCCCAGTCCACCCGAGTGGGGTTGGAGTGTGGGGGAATAGCTGTGTTGGATAGGCAGGCACTGTGTGATAGATGTCCGAAGACTTCTCTGCACTGTGCAGCAGACTACCTGTGAAGGAAGGACCAAAATATTCGAGAGCTGCCGGGCACAGCAGAGTGTTTATATAGAGACTGAGTAGAAGCAGCTCCTCCATCTTAGATAGACCTTTACTCGGGCGAGGGTAAAGGCTATGGGGAGATTGATAATGAAGGGAATGTCTTCAAAAGAATACGCTGGGCTGAGTTCGAGAGCCGTGTAGCTGGTGTTCGGGTGAAGTGAGCCACGAAAAAAAAAATTTGAATGTAGTCCCTGATTCGTAGTTTTAATTACTAAACACTCAAACTAGCCTACTTCGAGAGCTGGAATGTCAATAAACGAAGCACCGCCAGTTATATTGCCGTTTTTTCATGCCTCGTGTGACGTAAACATCAACTACACGTCACTGCCATCGTTCGGATGATCAAAATGCAACTGAAACAGCATAAAGAAGAAATTCAATTATAAATTATTTAGCCGTCGCAGGTGAATACCACGGGGTGATCCATATTGTCCCCGACAAATGGCGTAAGAAAATAGCCCAGTTTTAATTAGACGAGATGGGCGTGTCAGACAGCAGGGAGCTCGAGCGAGAAGAAGACAGTCTTCGAGCCCCTCGAATGCCCAAGGCATGGCAAGTCCCAGCCAAAACAGTTCGGCCGCGGTACGGCGCCACTGATTGGTTCGTAAGGTGGCAATATATAGTAACGTCTAGCGCATCATTTGAAAGAAGAAAACACGCATGCGAAATTTTGCGTGTATAGTCCTTTAAGGGTATTATGCAATAGAGCCAGTGGGGTAATTCCCATATATGCGGAATTGGCCATTCTCGACTTTGCATTCATAGATCCCTGGGAGTCCTCACACCGCTCCTTCCACAGTGGCGCAGCGATTAAGCGATCGTACTGCCGTGCGACGGCAGGTTTGCAACCAGTAGGGTTTGCGAGACTCAGGTTGCTCTTTCCGAGCAACCTCTAGCGAAAAACCATTAACCTCTCAGCCAATCAGCCAGCTGACCAATCGGCAACCTCTCGGGGCCAACTAATTACCACCTGTCAAGGTGGGCAGTTTGCTCGCCATCCGGTGGGAAGGTTGGGATGACGCCACAAGGCCGTGTGCTTGCTTCTCTACGAATTTTTTCGTGGAATTTTCGCTCGTCGCCTACGACGTCGGCTTTTCTGCTACACAGGCTCCTTAGCTCTATCGCGTTAAAACGCAACCGAGGGACGGCCGACTGTCAACTGGAGTGTCGGGTAATTCACTGGAATAGAATGATTTCTTTTGTCGCGTGAGGGAAATAACCGGGGATTATGGGCCTTTGATCTGTCGCGGACGTGAACTTTCTTCTGATTATGACGACATCACGGAGCTATACGTACTGTTGCCTGCGCATTCTGATTTCCCACTCCTGTCGGATGCAAACCACTGTGCACTATTTTCTGGCGCCCTCCCACAGCGTACACGAAATTCTCTAAGAGCGAGCGATTCCCTAAAGCGCGCGAATCGTTAAATGCGCGATTCGCGCTGCAGCTCATAGAAGCGGCGGAGCGCGCATCGAACCGTCGTGCCGTCCCCGACGGGTGCTGTCGACGTCGCCGCGGGAGCCGTTACTGAGGACAGCGGGGCTCCAAGGGCCCCGGGGGACGCTGGAGACTTTGTTGGCAAGCGGAACGATGAGGGATGACGTGGAAATTGGCCGATGCACCCTCCGCTCAATGTCCAAAGCACGCCCGACCCCCGTACCCCTGCTTCTCCTCCACCACCTTCCTCGCCGGGCTAGCGAACGTGGCAAAAACAGCAAGCGCGCTTGTTCCTCAGTCGGGGGCCGGCCCCTTCGCGTTTCTGTCCCCTGCTGATTATCGTCAAATGTAGAGCAATCAACGGTACATCACGCTCAGATGGTATATAGCTTGACAGCTACTGCTACACTCTAGAAGTTGAAACTTGAGTTCCATCAGAAGGCATTCTGTTGTAGCTTTGAGACTGCGGACGGAACAGGGAAGTTGTATTGCAGTATGTGACCAGAGAAGGCTCGTAATTCCATCTGCACTACAGCGCACGGCGCTAAGTGTATGGAGTGGCCGAATCGAGATGCAGTATTTATGTAACATACACTTTACCTCAATATGCAAACGACCCTTGTCCCTATGCCTTATTTAGCAATATGCGCACTTGCAGTGGGATTCGCTGAGAACAAGCAAATGCCGACTTCCATTTTGCGATCGTTTAAATTCCAGGGAGACAGGCTTGCAAGTCCAGCTTTCTTGTCCATCACTATTAATTGTGAGGCAACTGTGGAATATTGTGAGATAGTGCTATATGAACACATTGATAGGAACGGTCTAAACAACCATCCAATGCGTAGCAAAATCTTGCTTTTAATGTTTGTCCTCCGCGCGCAACAAGTATTCAAGACCGCCACCGAAAACCAATGAATGGGATGCGTTTTCGAAAATAAATAGCAGAAAACTACAATCGTTCCGAGGGGAATCTGCGGATATATTGATTGTTATGGTGGAGTATTACGACATACGAAAGAATTGCGTAGAAAAAAAATTCCCGCTGAAAAAAAAAAAAAACGCACGCGCCCAGACTTTCTGGGCATGTTGTAGCAATTGAGGAACTTAACGTGCACCATGGTAGGAATTAAGGAGACGCAAGGCCCATGACGTTGATGAAAATAAACCGCGGTCACAAAAACTGTGTATGTGCCGACACTCCTCTCCCTGGCCAGCCTGTTTGTCTCAACTTTGATTGCGAAAGCAATACTACTTGCACTTTCACGCCTTTGCCGTGCCGCGGCCGTTACCACCATTGACCTCCATTTGACCTTGATTGCATTACATTGGATTAGATTGGATTGGACTGGACTGGACTGGACTGGACTGGATTAGATTAGATTAGATTAGATTAGATTGCATTACATTACATTGGATTGCAGTGGATTGGAGTGGATTGGATTGCATTGGATTGGATTGTATAACCGATGCATCACCACAAGTCTAACCACAAGCACCCCCACCACCTACACTACCACCTGAACCATGGCGTAGGTACGGATACTGCTTTCGCAATTACCGGGCTTAACCAAGCTAAGCCACAGGGAATTTTTTGGCTATTGACGGAAAAGGCAACCATGGTGAAATCGCGCGGTGTACACTCTGAGCGCGAATACGCCTACATGGGAGTAAAAAAGTTAGTCACCTGTTCTAGAGGAGAGCTTACTCCCTTTTTACTCCTTTCTGTCCAGAGCGTAACAGGAGGCCGCTTTCACATTAGCAGGACTCCGCATGCAATTGAGATTATGCCAGTATTGAATCTTAGCGGGGTCCGTTCACACGGCTCCCAACACTGGGTGCCAGGTTGCTTTCTACCCAGCGTGGCAACAGCAGTACTGCTCCGGCCTACACACACGTGGCGTGAGGTAATGAAGCGCGGTTACCCTAAGTACAAAGTATAACGCGAGGCACTGAGCGACCGGAATCTCAACACAGCGTTTATCCGACATAAACACCCCTTGATGCCGAGCGTGGAATTAGTATGCACCACAAATTTAAAAAAAAGAAATGTGGATACTAATGGTTGCTTCGGGAATAATGGCCAGCCATTCAGGAAACAGCGATAAAGTGGCGAAAAGAGCTATGACTAACGTAAGCAACAAAGAGCCGTCTAGAGCTACTTCGAGATAAGATGCACGGCTAGACGCCTGAAAAAAAAAAATAAAATAAAAGAAACAGAGTCGGCTCTCCAGTCTAGGACACTGAAACAGAGAGCAGAGTTTGGTTTAGGAGTGCCCGCTAGCTGAAGTCAAACGGGAGCCATAAGGAGACCGCGGCTTGAGGAGCCTAACCGAAATGCAAATTGGATGCTCATCACCATATCCAGGGGATTAAAGAGATGAAAGCGGTCAACGTCTTTCTGGAGCCGCTACGTGATTACGGGAGGCCATCAGGGATGTCCATTATGCCCTGTGGTACCGCATTTTGCGTCATGCATCTTGGCCAGCTTAAGATGCACGTTTACCCGCCGCGGCTGTTATTTCATCCTGCGGTGCGACGCTGGCTATCTTCTGCTTAATATACACTGCCTTTATATACCTGGTATTTATTTACACTCTCACTCATGCGTTCTCCCATTACGCCTTGAAAAAAAAGAAAAACTCTGAGTCGGTAGTCATCACTGACTCGCCATTAGGCAGCGCGAGGTTACAATTAACTTTCGCGCCATTTCCGACTTAATCACGAAGCCAGGGTGCTGTATGGAAGTGATTAACGACTAAGAGGGACATCCCTTTCTGACAAGACTCGGAATCTGCGCACGCGCACCTCTTGTAGTCCGCCGACTATAATATTTTCCCCTGTCATTTCATGTCACCACTGCATGCTCTTTGTTGATTGGCTCCCGTGTCGGCACCCTTCCCGCGTATTGACCGCGAATAATTATAAACCCTAAATACGTGACACTCCGTCAGCATAACTTTTTTTTTTGCTTCAGCTTCTTGCGTTCTCAATTTTCTTTTCCACCGTGGAAATAAAAACTGTTATGTCTTTCTTTTTGGTGTTATTTCGAATGACGTAAGAATGGCATAAAAATACAAAGAGAAAAAAAAGGAAGCAAAAGAAAGCAATTGAAAGGAATAGAGCGAAGAAAAACTCAAGGGAGCTCTTATTCATTGAGTGCAGCGTCTGCGTGATTGCGTTGCCCGGGGGCGGCATAACGAGGGAGATTAACACCTGCTCTTCTCAGTAATAACGGTCCCCAGATTGCGTGCTTAGTGTGCGTGCGTTTGTGTGTGTGTCCCCGTACACGCGTGACTCTTCTTTTCGAGATCAGCCACCCGGGTGCGCGTCCTGCAAGAGAGCCGATGGTGGGACTCGAACCCGCTGCCACGCGGGCAGAGGGCAACCGTAGGTTCGCGACGGAAAACTGCGATGAAAAGGAAACACTGGAGCGAAGCAAAACAAAAGGCACGCGCCTGAAATGAAAAAAAAAGAAAAAAAATGAAAGAAAGAGAATGAAGGGGAAAGAAAGAGAGATAGGGAAGTGGTTCCAACGGGAAATGACTGCGCGCATCTCTTCCCAGCAAGTTCGGCACTTTGTCTCGACGACGACAAACACTGAGAAGCAAGCTTCCTGAAGGGCCGACGACTAATTCGATACAGGGATACGGGGATATAGAGAAGGAGGAGGAGGAGGAGTACATCACGCGATGTTCGGGAAGCTATAAACCGGGGGCACTGTACGGGCATAGGTGGGGAAAAGAGTGGCATCCTGCAGTGCCTCAACAAATTCGTGCAGTACATACTATACCGTGAGGAGACCAAGAAAGTGAGTAGGCTGCTCTCACTGCGTCGAGTCCCGAAGACGGCCCGTATTGGGATTGCGCTGTCATATCATAATCACATTACGTAATATAAAGTACCCCCAGGGCATTGCTTAAGGGCATGAAGGGTGGCGGGACAAGGCAATGTTACATACTAGTAATAACAGCGAGTTGGAATTCAAAGTAAAATCGAAGTTTTGAAGAGCGCATGAGAAATGCTACTGAACTCTGAGAGGTAGCACTAGTAGATCACACCAGCGACGTAAAAACAATAGTCCCAGAGTGGCATAGCGCCGCAGTGGCTCAGTGGTTATGGCGCTCGGCTGCTGACCCAAAAGACGTGGGTTCGTGGGTTCGATCCCAGCCGCGGCGGTCGAATTTCGATGGAGGCGAAATTCTAGAGGCCCGTGTACTGTGCGGTGTCATTGCACGTTACAGAGTCCCAGGAGCCCATCACTACGGCGTCCCTCATAGCCTGAGTGGCTTTGGAACGTTAAACCCTCATAACCATTAACTCACTTTTGGATTTTTAAAAGTAACTATGAAAACTAATTCTGAACACTTGAAGTTGTTTTAGGAAGTAGTAAGCTGGAACTACTGCCGCATGCGGGGTCAACAAGGCGTTGTTTTCTCCTGTTTGGTTGTTGGCGCTCATTATCACAGTGATAGATCCTTTGGATAACATTGTCTTCGTTCACTTCGTGAACGCGAAAATTTTTTGCTACGACATAAGACGACGCTGGTGGCGCAGGCGCCATATAATACCCGAAAAATTCCGTTGCATAGTATTTCAAAAGGAGAACGTAAACCTTGGCAGTCTGCACGCCGTTTGGAGTGGCAGAACGCCTCCGGGGTCTGAAACAATCACTTCGGCCTGTCGCGTGAGTGAGTGAGTGAGTGAGTGAGTGAGTGAGTGAGTGAGTGAGTGAGTGAGTGAGTGAGTGAGTGAGTGAGTGAGTGAGTGAGTGAGTGAGTGAGTGAGTGCAGCGAGTGAGTGAGTGCAGTGAGTGAGTGAGTGAGTGAGTGAGTGAGTGAGTGAGTGAGTGAGTGAGTGAGTGAGTGAGTGAGTGAGTGAGTGAGTGAGTGAGTGAGTGAGTGAGTGAGTGAGTGAGTGAGTGAGTGAGTGAGTGGCTGCTGAAAAAAGAAAAGGAATAGACGATGACCACTCAGCCATGACCATAAGTACCAGATGACGGACGCCCTTGAATACAGAAATAACACAACTCGTCCTTGTCTGCACATTGGCTGCCATTGCAGCTACCTGTAGTACGTATTTATGCATACGGCTGGCATAACGTACCTCCAATTGGCTAGCACTGATTGGCTGAACTTCCACCCCTTACAGGAGTCTTGTCTTGCATGAGAGTGGCACCGTCGAAGCCGTGGGCTACACAGCACTGCACAGAACTATGCGGGCCTGAGTAGGCCCGAGTGCAGATGAGCGGCCGGGGGGATAAAGCGGGGCGCAAATGGGCGACGATGCAATCGCGGAGAGGGCGCAGGCGAGGAGGAGGAGGAGGAGAGGGCCCCGTTTCCCAGAAATCGGCCGCTTACGACGGGCGACGATTGATTCGACGCGGGGCCCGATATGGAGCGGGGGGGAAAGGCTGCTTTCATCCCTTCCCGCACCGTACACGCCAACCCTGTTCGTCCACGCTTCCTCCGCTTTTCAGTGTCGGGTATGCTGATGACTGAACCAAAGTATGCCCTTCCGGCTCCCCGCTTTTGTCGCTTTGGCTGCTGTCTTTGCTGGCACTTTTGTTTGCTGCACTGGTTCGTGTATTTGGTTCTCGTGTTTCAAACATTTGCTCCCTGCGCAGGTTAAATACTGCGGATTATAGGAGCTGTACAACATATCTCACGACTCGTACTTGGACATAAAAACAAGCCGGAAAGTCAAAACATCGTCGCTTGTTGCGGCTTGTTGCGGCTTTACGGCTCACGTAGTACACAAATGGGCACGCCATTAGTGACTGTTTCTTTTTTCATTGTTTTATGTTGGGACTGTCCTCTATGGTGGCCTGGCATACAAAGAATAACGAGTACCGAAAGGATGGAGATTGTGAATCTAAAACGCCGCCCTACAAAGCTCAGTGACCACCTATCCCAGCAGAAGTAATCAACTAGAATGGGCGGCCTGGCATAAGCAACTACCCTTCCGAATCAGCCTCGAGGGTAGCACGATCTGCAGTAAGACCTTAATTGATGTTTGAGTGCAAACCAGAAACAGCCGCGCCATCATGGACATTAAAGTGCGCTCCTGACCACTAAGTGCAGAAAACAATGCACAGTGCAGTTTTCGGTCTTAATTGCGACCTTCTTGAAACACATGGGCGTTGGCGTGGTCATGAGCATAGACATCGGCAAAGGCATGCACATAGCCATGGGCTTGGGCGCGGGCTTTATTTAGTCACAGTGTTGACAACAGCCCTCGAGCTGAAACAGATGAGGGGGAAAAAGTCTGGCCCACGATGCGGCCAGTTAATTTTCTTTTGATGGAATCGATGGTGTTGACCTTGAAGTTTCAATGCTTCGCTGATCCGGCGACATGTCGCATAAAAGTCTAACCAATTTCTTCGGGACACCATGTACACTTTATTACACGGGTGAAACAATCAGTCTAAGCCAACGTGATACTAGCGCCGCTCTGCCTGTCACAAAACGTTGGCTCACCCGTCCCACTCTCGCATAAGCGAAGTCTTTGTCGGAGTTCTCTTCTCACAACCGTGTCTCTTCTCCAGAATAAATTTGCAGTGCTCCGACCACATTCGCGCCGAACAGCCGTCCTTAAATCCGTTTGCCCACCATTCTGGGGTCCATTCTAGTAGCCAATAGGAGACGCGCTTGTCAGATCCAATCGGAAGGATTGTGTTCAAACTGAAACAACCAACATCACACCTGTATACTCACGAAGTCGTTTGCTGGCGAGCACCGCGTGAATTCCATGAAGACGCTACGCATTTTTGTTTGCAGTTACGGCACACGGACAAAAACACACAAAACTCCGATAGAAAGTCAAGTCAAGTCATCTTTATTTCAACATCACAAGGATGCTAGGGGCGCAGCCAAAAAGCCTGCAGCCAAAAACGCAGGGAAGGCGAACACAGAGTAGAAACCACACGCATTACCCCATTCGCGCTCCCACCCTTCTTTGCCCGTCTCTGGCACATCTGGTCCGTCACGCGGTGTGCCGTCGAAAGCAATAATTTACGCGCTACCCCTCTCTAAACCCCAGGCGTCCGCAAGTCGGCTCCGTTTTGCGGCAAGAGAGCGACCTTCTAAGGTCTTGCCCTTCACAGTCGGCCGCAATGCAGTCGGCTAACCGCTGTTGTTGCATGCATTTCACCATTCGAATGGCCCCGCGGGGAGGGGGCTGCCCGAAGAGCTCCTCAGGAAAAAAAGATCCAGTTAACCGCGTGAGGTTATCAGCTGCGTGATAGCCTTCTGCATGCTCAGTGACCCGCTAACATAACTGGGCCTTCACCCGAACTTTTGCGGTGCGAAGTCGTTTGTTCTGTCTGTGACCGAGCACACCGCTGGCGTCACAGTCCCTTAATCTGTACACAACTGAATGTTGCGCTGAGGGAAACCGCCTCAGTTGGATCCTTTCCGCTGTAAAAGGGACTGTTGAGCTAGTTGGTAAGGCGCTGTGGAAAATGCCAGCGCTAACAGATGAAATTCGAAGCATATAACGGACACCGTAAGCGTTGGTAACAAGTGCTTGTTACCAAAAAATTTTCTAACACGAGGTGAGCTTGCCTTGTTTATACACGGGACCTGTTACCGCATCTTCCTCAGTGCGACTTGTGAACTCGAGTGGAAGAATGGCAGCACCAAGTACTTAATGTTATGAAAATTTCACATCTGAAAGAGCGCTCTCCGTGTGATAGAGTCACTGCGGCGACTCGCATTGGAGCAATGCGAAAGCAAAACGTCCGCATACTGTATCGTCATCCGTGGCTGTTCTGACGCCCATGTACTACATCGACGTCCATCGCTACGTTGACGTCCACACAATATATCGACGTCCATTGCTATGTTGACGTCCCAGCGCTATTTCGACGTCCATGGCTATTTTGACACCCAAGTGCATTTTTTGTGCTTTTTTCGCCTATAATTAACTAACCATTCACATCTCATGGGCCAAATTTTGGGCACAGCAGCATTTCATCATGCAGTATACCTCACAGAAAAAAAATTTCACACATTCACCTTCTGAGAACGACGTAATGGTGCGGACAAAATTGCTGACACTTTTTGCTGCAGCGACAGAGCCATATAATGCCTTCGCATTAAAAAACAAAAGAAACCTTGGCCCGTACAGCCCGATGCAGCAATTTCGCAGCCCTCGCAAGACATAAAAATACGACATAAATTCTTTAAGAAGCAATGGAGGACGCTGCCTGGAGAACTTGCCTTAATGAGATCGGGCCGGGAGAAAAGCTCCTCTCAGCCTCTCATCTACGAAGTAGTCGAGTCCCGTGAGTCGCGCGGCTCAGCCACTTTTTCGCGTGGTGCGCCGGTTGCTTTAACGACCAGTAGGCGCTGTGAACGCGTGTAAACAAATGAGCTCGTGTTTACCTTGTTGCCTGTCTTAACTCGCCAGGGAGGACTTGGCCGGTGCTCATCGGCACGGCAAAAGAGAGCGAGAGAGAAAAGGAAAGGCGGGCAGGTTAACCAGGCATACATCCGGGCTCGGCACGAGATTTGCATATCTCTCGCCTCCCAGTCGTTTCGTTTAGTTTCCCGACGATTTAGAACTGCTGGCGAACATTTGGAGTTTGCGCACCATTTCTGAAACTCCCGTTATGCCTGGTCATAGAGCCTCGAAAGCTATCTTCAAGTATTTTAGATCCTGCTGTTGCTTCGTGGGAACGCGAAACCATGCAGACGAAAACGGCAAGTGTAACGATTTTTGCAGAGAATTTTTGTCGCTATTGTTTTCAGGATGCCTCTTCTGTGGCGTTCAGGCTGAAAAAGACGCAGAGTTACCCGTACGAGAACGTTGTCGTCCCCGTCCTGTAATAAAAGTAATTGGAGTTTTTCGAGTACCTCTCGAGAGTTCCCCAAAGTTCTTGAGTCGGAATTGCAGTTGCTATGTCTCCTCCGTGAAACTTGGGCGTATACACACGGTGCACTTTTGGTGAAAAAGCGCTCGGTGGGACCGAAACAAGCGTCCTTCCGGAAAAGAGAAGACAGAGGTCAATTTCTGGCGTACTATAATTATATGTTTACTATTACGGTTCATGGTAAAGAATAATTTTTCTTTTTTCTTATAAACAAGATTCTTAACATTTATTTGCTTTCTAATGATATCTGCTCGACATTGAGCCTGAGTTGCTATATTTCACACTAATTTATTTGTTTTAGGCTACTTTGGACTTCGTTTCGATTTTGCCCACTGGAGTTTCTCTTTCGCCGGAAAGTTTTTGCACGCAAGTAATTCTGAATGCGTGTGTTGTTGAGCTGGGTTTGCTTTTGCAGCGAGTTTTTTGAGTACGGAAAAGTCATCTATGGATCAAACCCCAGATCAAGCTAGTGGCTGTGTGACACAGACTAACACAGAATTTTCCACTTTTGTTATATACTGCGCACTAGCCGTGGGGCTTTTCTACATAAGCCCTCTTCCTTGTGCATTCTCAATGTATAGTTGCACACAAAGAACCAAATATCTGAGAAAAGTAGACAGCGCTCAGTTTGAAGCAAAAAGACATCCAGTCCCTTTGAATTAGATCCCCATCAAAAAAGAGGAAGGTGTCAAGAGCAGAGCCTCAGGTTTTGCTTTTATTTCTGTTGTATCTGCAGTGTCAGTCCAGGCCCGAAAGAGATAGGGCGGTACATGGCGCTAGCCGTCCTAGAAGGCCGTTGTCACTCGCATCCAACATGCTCGGTACATTCGGTTTACAGCACCCTTGTGGAATCAGCTCTGTGTTCGGTCATTTATCTCTCTCTCTCTTGGTCTTCTTGATTTTCCTGTCAACATCCTTCACGCCAACGGGCTTTGTGTTCCGTATGTGTATGTGTTTGGGGTGCGAATGAGGCCGTTGTTTACTACAGCGAGCTTGTGTTTACTTTGCCTTGTGGGGCCGAAACCATTGGCGCTGAAATCAAGTGGTGAGCAGCTATAGTGCATATATGATATTTCCTACTATTTCGGTATGCACTCTCCGTCTTCTTCTCCTGTCGACTGGGGCTACTGTGTAGTCGGAGGGTTTCTATACTGTGCGTCCAGTTGTTATGACATCGGCTTTTGTCCTGAATGGTGAGTCTGATACTTGCTTGTGCTTTGGTGGTGTTGCATGAAACTAATCGATAAGAGAGGCCGATACGCAATGTTGCAGCGCACCCTGAGGTGAGATTTAAACGTCTATGTAAGAAACGACGGTAATGAGCTCTGAAGATCGGCATCAGCGACCATGACCTCCATGCTTATTAATCAAATGACTATAGCCTCCAGAACTGCCGTCATGCCGATCAGTGACAGAGAAATTTCTCTGAAATTATTTATTTATATTTACACCAAATCAGCAGTCCCCTATATCTACCATCCAGTCCATTCAATATCTCCCTTTAGTAATTATGACATTCAGTTTGGTTGGCGTGGTCCTCACAAAAATGCACCAAACGTCTGGAAGAAAATCACCCTATCGAAAGAGGCGATTTCTGTACCTTCAACAAGCCAGCACTATATTTTGTCCAAGTCATTTTTTCATTCATGCCTTTATACCTGCATTGTATATGCACGTTCGGGCAGCACGTACACAACTTACTTTCAATGCACAGTGTATACATCAAGCCGCCAGAATACTACATTTCAGTTCCTTTTCCTAAAAATATTGTCATCGCTTGTAAGCTCGGCACTAAAACTACGTTTTGTTCTAAGGCGTGTTAATACTTGGCATCGCGCAGTTCTTGACTTTGTTGGTGTCATACTTGTAACCTACTTGCAGCTCCATAAGCCTTCAATTCTCGTAAGAAGCCGGCTAAGGTGCCATGGGAAGCCATGCAGACTACTATACCACGATTCCCACCACCATCAATACTAACCACCATCGCCACTACCCCCACACACCAAAATCCACTCACTGTCATCATCCACACTCCACCATACCCACCATCCATAAACACCACTACTTTAAAGGGGCCCAGAAACACAATCTTAGTTGACTGTTTTGCCTGTTGATCGCATACAAGGAGTTACAATGGTGCTATTAGCGTCGGTAATACCGCGTATATGCCGTTTTTTAATATTTTAATGTCCTCCCAAAAACAAATTCATGGCTCTGATGGTGTCCCCACACAGTGGCGGGTTTTAGCAGCGGATATGACATCACCTGGCGCAAGCTTGATGATTGAACAAACAGTAAATATACTGCAAATTGTGTGAATAAATACAGACACATTTTGTCACCTGTCGGTGTTTTATATTAGATCAACAAAAACAACTTGTTCGTCTTAGATAAAA
Organism: Amblyomma mixtum; assembly: GCF_055824585.1. Lineage (NCBI taxonomy): Eukaryota > Metazoa > Arthropoda > Arachnida > Ixodida > Ixodidae > Amblyomma > Amblyomma mixtum. The sequence goes on from NC_143013.1 coordinate 9,502,861, forward strand.
GCCCTGCAAAGCAAGTAAAATAAAAATACGCCACCAGGGGCTCTGGCATGGAAACGACGCTGCCAGTCTCAGCAAGAACGAGTTACAGAGAGCAGGCAACCATGGAGTGCAAACTTCCGCGACGTGCTCTGGCAGGCTGTTTTGATTGGTTGCGCCAGGTGCCGTCATTGGGAGAGCGAAATAGGAGTGGGAAGCCCCGCCAAAATCGAGTTGAGGGCAGCGTTTTGTTTGCTTGTATTTTGAAATTTCTTCATTGAATAACTCCCGTACCTGTTCATCGATTCCTGTAATTCTTTTTAAGTCAGCATCTGTGTGGCATAAAGAACCCACCTGAAGTATAGCCGGTATCCCCCCAAGCAGTGTTTCGCAGCCCGTTTAAACCATCCGCCATCTACCGCCACCCACACTACACCGCACCACCATCGTCATCATCATCACCTCATCGCCGTCTACACTAGCTTTTACGAAAAAAAATTATGAAGCTACACTTCGTGGCTGGCAGTGAGATAATTCTACCCGGCCTGATTGACACACGTCTCACTTTCGACATACTCCGTTGTTTCGCACTTCTGCGAATTTCTTGTCTTGTACTTACCAACGTCAAAGACGGAAGCAGCCTTCCTGCCTTGATGTACGGGAAATACTGCGCTTTCGCAACGATATATTGTGCAATATCAGCGCCGCTTTCTCTTCACGATAACCGCAGGCAAGAACGGAGTGAACAAGAACGCATATCACACCACAAGAGCGCAACTTTCGCCAGAAACTATATTCACAGAGAAACTTGCAATTATTGCATTAAGGTACGGTTTTGGACAAGTTGTTGACTGAACATTATGAAGGAACACAGCGCAAAAGAAACGTGTGTCTCAGCGCCCTCTTCTACCTCGTAATAATATTGCAGATATTTGTTATTCGCAATACTGTAGCCCATTCTTGGCTCGAGCACAGTTTATCACAAGAGATGAAATGTTGAATTACTGCTAAGTTACATGTTAACATTTCTTGAGGTACCGACAACATCAAAAGAAATAATCTCGGGAAGCATTAAACCCACTGGTGTCAAAATATTTCCCTTCATATAATATAACAGACTTTTTTTTTCTTTTTTTTGTGTGTAATAGCATAGTTCGCGAATCTCTGCGCACAAACTTTCTTGGTTCAGTTTTCTTACAGCGCAGCCGTAAGCTCCAGCCTGCATCTGTAATCCTGAAAGTTTGTGATCTGGTCAAGAATGTCTCAGGATAGTATTCTGGAAGCAGGTCAGGTCTTAAAGCCCAAAGTTGCCCTGGCTAAGCAGCTCTCACTCTTTCAAGAAACACCATTACTCAAGCACCATAACTGGATAAATCTTACATACAGCAATGGTTATAAAATTAACAAATTCTAGATGGTTCAGTATTCTACGTGGTTCAGACAAGGTCGGCAAGAAAGCCCTGCTGAAATGTTTCCTTACTATTTATCTTTCCACACAAAAGTAACTACCCTTTCAGCTAATACATATTAGCTCTATATTTTCGCTCATATCGGCAAAACTACTGCTCTTCCATCCAAATATTTATTGCGTACACATTTCTTACTAAAATATTTCCTATCAGCCAGCTATATCAACATGTGAAAACTTATGTTTAGAGCAAAACAGACACTGAAGAGGCCAGCCGTAACAACAAAACGTAAATCATCGCTTTAGAACATTCCCAACGTCGCCCCTTCGGCCGCTCACAAAAGCAGCCTGTCAAAGTTTACATGTAGTTGCCGTGCTCATTCCGACGTCGAATTGTTTGCATCCCTTGAGAGGAGAAAACGAAGCGTGCTTTCAGGCGCAGGAGGCGACGCTGAGAGCAGCGCTTCGGGACAGCGCGCGCGACGGCGCACGATTTATGCGTCTGAGCGCATGTCCGTACTGAGGCCATAAAATGACGCGGCGAACGCTGAAACGCATCCCCGCCGGCCAATCGAGAGCTGTCTTCGAATTCTGTCCCGACCGGACGCGATGTGCCCAGCGCGACTGCGGGATGGACCGCTTTTGTTTAACCTGCATCCCCCGTCGTAATCCTCTTTTCGGTGTATAGATGGATAAAGCATATTGAACGAAATAGAAAGCATTGCCCCCTCCGCGAGGATATACGACTGCATATTCTCAAATACCGATAAATCTTGCCTTAAGGCCACGCAAGAACGAACCTGACGTTCGGCAATTCGCGTACTTATTTTGTATTTATTTTTATGCTCCGAGCTCTGCGGCAACGCTCATATGAGCACCACAGGCATTTGAAAAGTGTACAACTGCTGACGTCGCGCCTACGACACGCGTTCGGAGCAAGCGAGTAACCAGATGATTTATTTTATTCAATACAATTGAACACAAAGTTCAAATGATCATGTTAAGTACTTATTCCACTAATATGCACAAATATGCACGAACGCGGTATTCGCCAGGTCGGATGCCCCAACTTAGAAAAGCGTTTATTTGTGGCTACTACAACATTTTTATGAAACAAAATCTGCATTGCAGAAAACGACACACAGTGTTTTCAGAAGTAAATCTTGGAATAGAAGTCGTCAAATTTTTGCATTCTTAACTAGAGCTCCGCGTCTTAGAATACTAACGCAAACTAAACTGAGTTTTACGCGCGCATTTGGTGCGCCCTTTCGCCTGACAGCTCTCACCGCATGTGCTAAGTGATTACAACTCTCCTTCTGTCATTGTGAAAGCGAAAATATAGTAGTGAGCAGTCTTGAAACCTCTACGCAACCATCTTTCATTCTTTTTTTTTTCTCATGGCAGCTGAGGCCGCAGATTTGAGAGCCTAGAACCGTTGCCCGCACATCTAGAGTTACAGCCAGCAGCGGCACAACTCACGACGCGTCTTGCAACCGGGTTTCAACATATATAGCTCGCATATATCCCCTGATACAGGCCACGGCGCTACTAAAGCCTCCGAGCTCCCGGGTGTCCTTGACGGCGCTCAAGCCCCTACCAGGGCGAAGCGTATACTGAATCCGCCCACAGCGTCGCAAGGTCGATCTCTCTACTAGGCGCTCGCTATGCGCAGATAAGGCCGACTCGCGTTGACAGTACAAACGGCCCGCGAAGCCTCTGCGTCTGTTTGCTTGCCCGGGGACGGCCCGGCCGGGCATCAGCAGTAGATTGAGGAAGCCGGTGCATCCAGCAGCAGACCCCGGGAAGAAGAGGCCAGGCTTCGGCGGCGCTGGCGTGGAGGCTGCCGGGAAGCTCCGCCCCCTTCCCTCCTCTGAACTGTGCTGGCGCAGCGAGAACCCGGCGGTTCCGAGAACCCATCTAACGATTTTAACGCTGGCTTCCCGCTTCGGGTGTCCCCCTCTTCAGCCCCCCGCCGCCGGTCGTTCGGCTCTGGCGTGTGTGATGGTGGTGGTGGTGGTGCTGTGGAAGGCCCGTCTTCCAGGAACTGGGCTGCTCTCGATGCGGCGCGGAATTCCCGGGAAAAAATCTCGGATGAGGAACGGTGCTTCGTGCGGCCCCTCCTCCCGCCGCGTAGGCTCTCCCCTTTTCCGCGTGGCTGATGTATCCCCGGCTCTAGTGTACGGCCTCTGCGCTCCCTCTCAGCACCACACGGTCGGAGAGGGGGTCCCGCTTCTTCCTTCTTCCGGGCCACACCATGTGTACGTGCGTGTGTATGTGCGAGCACGCACAAAGGGACACTGTCCGTGTTACACAGTGGCCTCCAATGACCGGGCCAGCGGGAGCGCCGAATGGCCGGGTTTCCGCGCCAAGGGTGCAGCGTTCACGATGGCTTGAAGGTCTATACGTGTAGGCAGAAAGGCTCTGAGAAGCTCTGCCTGCAGGGAACTTGAGTGCAGCGAACAGGCATGCATGCTGTCACTATGAATGCGGATATGATCTATCGAATTCATTTCTTCTAGTACGTGCCTGAAAATAGCCGACGCTGCTTCCAGGCATAGAGATCAACTATGCATTCTTGCTAATGGCGGTAAGAAATAAAAGCAAGTTCCCCTCTTTTTAAGAACGGTCGATTAAAAGAGCTGACGTAATCGCCTCTTTTGTTTGTTCCAAATTAGGCACGCAAAGGATTGGTACTTATACGCTTGAACATCTGCAAAACCTTTGTCATCAGTCGTCCGGACGTCATAAGGTCGCTGAAGTCGCTGTTACACACTGATTTTATCTTTTCTTGAAGAAACAGCTGAAAATGGGTCTTTCGGATAAATCAAATGAAAATCGGAAGCGTGAATGAATGATACGATCATATCAATACTGCTCAAGTGGGCACTGTTTAAGTGGCCTAAAGATTAGTTATCAGGACATGAAAGGCGCAGTAACTGACTCAGTTTTCAGTTAACATCTCAGCCGCTATAAGGGGCATCATTATGAGAGAATGGGCACTTAATTAAGAATGTGCCATTTGCGTTCAAGTGATGCAGCGGGGCTTGCCAGGTGGGTACTATCATGTCTTGTTCCGCTGGTTTTTATGGCGCATGAGCAAGGTTAAACATGTCCGCTTCAGTGGAAGACAAAATCGGTCATGGTTACTTTTTTTTTCACATCGCAGCTCGTTAAGAAGCTTCGCTTCTGTCAAGAACATGAAAGCACAGGAAGAATCAATACGTCCATTTTCTCCTATAGGGGCAAGCCATGGCGTGGAAAGGAACGTTTTTGTGTCAGAATTATGAAAAATAATTCTTACTTTCTCTAGTTTTGGGAATCACAAAATTATGTGGCTTACGGTGATTATTTTTCACACAGTTCGCATGTCGGCTTTTGATGTTTTGTGATAATAAGGCCGCGCGTAAGGTGTACGTGTGTGCGTCCCATCCGGAGACGGCATCGAATAACATCGGTGCAACTCTCCTGGTGTGTGCATGACTACCATTCTTCCAAGTTGGCTTACCCATGTGTACAGTGTCATTTACTTCACTATTCCACTTAGACTGACATTTATCTCTGAGTTTACAATGCGCTAACTTCCCTCAATATTTGTAGCGCATATCTGATGCTCCTGTTGTGAGCTTGCGCAAAGGTGTGGTACACTGACCACCGTCCCTCTTTCACCCTCTTACGGCTGTAAGAAGGTGTAAGAAGGTAAGAGCCTCTTACGGCTCTTACGGCGAAGAGCCTGGAAGTTCCCGTCTCTCTCTCTCTCTCTCTCTCTATCTGTTTTTGCGTCTTGCGCGCGTCAGGAAATAACGGGCACCTCTTCAAGGTGTTACCTCTCCCCCTGTCTTTCCAATATCCCCTCACCTCTTTCATTTCACTTCTAGACACTGCCTGCTATCCTTTATTTCCGCTGCCGCAGCTCAGGTGCTTCTAGCAGCGATGGCAGATGCCGGAGCTAGCAACAACTTTTGCCTTCCATTTACCATGTTTAATAAAAACCACTTACTACTACTGCTACTACTCTTCAAGGTGAAAGCATATCGCATACATCTAGACAGATACAGAAGAGCCTCCGCCCACAATGGTCCGGGCGTTCTGCACAACTGAAAACTCCGGGAAGCGATTTCACCCGACGCCGTCAACGAGGCGTTACGTGCACTATGGCAGCACCTGGGACTCCGTGCCTGTGTAGCAGTTTCGAAAGGCACTCTCTCTCGGCCGCCGGTGTCGTAACACATTCTCCCGTCCCAAGTCCTCCCCTTCTCCCCCTCCCCCTCGATATCTCTACCGCTATCTGTAAGTACACGACTGCAATTAGGGCGGGTGATGTGAAACCGCGGATCGCTCTTCCTCGAAACGGCACAGTTCCAGCCCAAGTCTGCCACACCCCCACCCCCTCCAAATCATCAAGGCGCAACTCGAAGCCGCTGTTTCGCGCGGGCAGCTTGCGGTGGCGAACCCGACGGGTTGGTCGGCCGGTGGATGAGTGGCTTTTGTCCCTGGCGAACCGAGACGAAGCGCGCCCTCGTCACGCACGAAGCCCACGCTGTGGCGGGGGCGAATCTTCGAGTGCCTTATAATTGTTTCCAGCTAACGCGCGGACGGATATTTCCGCCTTCGGTCCGCGGGAGAGCGTAACACGGGCATTGCGGCTGCCTGGTGAAACGGGCCTCTTCCGTGTGGTACCGAGAACGGGAAACGCTTTGACGAAGTTGTCATCGCTCAGACCTTTGTTTGTAGGCGGCTGACTTGCAACCTCCCACGATTTAATTGTTCTTCTTATCCAGGATTAATGAACGCTATGTGCCCGACAGCCTGATCTCAATGGCTAAACAGCGGAGAGACACGGCTGTGCCACTAACTTATTTCCTAATTTTCCCGCGCTGTTTCACCATCGCTATATGATACCAACTATAGGCCAAACCGCCATCATACTAATATAGATGTTCTTGCCGGAGCCTAAATTCTAGAAAATAATCTCAGCCCTTGAAGCGTGCAGACAAAAAAGAAAATAGGACAGAAGAGTAGGGCATTTAGTGGCCTACGGCTATAGTCGTCCGCCAAACCCACTGACGCCATCGCCTTCTGTTAAGGCCGTCTTAACACCGTGACACTTAAGGGGTGGAACTAGGAGCTAGGAATGAGTGCCACTAGGAACTGCTGGTACGATAGAAAGGGTTTGGACAAGAGGGCCCCCAATCGTTTGCGTCTGACAACACGTAATACAAGAAGTGGTTGCACAAGGTTAGGTTAAAAGATATAATACCGAATAAGTTATAACTAGAGTCATATATTGCACAAGGCACTCGCTGGTCTATGTAAAAACAAAAAAAGTGTGATACGACATGGCCGAAGATCATGCCACTGAAGATTAGGCAACCATTCGACCCTGAAGCTGAAAAAAAGAAATCTTTCAGTGCTAAAGCTAAATATACACTCAAGCTATGGTTCATGTCGCATTCATGGCTCATTGGAGGATGCCGAATTAATTTCGGCCAGCTTAGGTTAACATTCAAGGAAGTTTTAGCACGCGAGCGTTCTCGCAGTTCGCCTCCAATGAAATTCGGCCACTGTGCTGTTGGGTCGAACCCGCGACCTCCTGCGCAGCAGAATAACGTCATTGCCATCTAAATCACTGCGTCACTGCATGCACGGGCTTCGTGGATGGGGGAGAAATGTGCACAAAATTAGTTTCGCTGAAGTACAGATTCCAGGTACCACGAACCACGCTACAAAAGATAGGACCCACGTACATGCAGGTCTATCAAGAAGGAGTTAGAACCACCCTGCTTTACAAGAAGGGTGGGTATACGAATTATCTGGTTCACTGCTTGTTTGCTCTGTAGCGAGTCTAGCGACTGTATTTGGTGCTTTCACAACTGTCGTATACGATCACGCGTAATGCCCACAAAACAGCGGGTCAAAGCTGAGGGGGTTGCTGCCGAAAAAAATGTGGTAATCCGAGGTTGGGTTGAGGTACACTGCAGAGTATACAAAGCTCTATTTGCTCCACAGACGAACGTCCATTGCCTGTTAAGTGAAAAGAATTACCCTCTCTTTTTTTGTCCCTCTATGTGGCCTCCGAGACTCATTTGCCATCCGAAAGAGCTAAAAGAGGAAGACAAGATGTACCCGACCTCCCGTCTCCTACTTATATATATTCAACCTGCAGAAAGGCAGGGACATTTGTCCCACTCTTTCAGTTAATATTTTATTTTTCATGGTAAAGCATTATCTTCAATTCAGAATTTTCAAGCAGTGGCTCGCCTGCAGAGACTCCTGGCCATTGAAGCACTACTCCTCCGCGTTCAATGGAGCGACCCGCGCGGATGAGTCACACCCGCGCGCTGGAAAAGAAACACGTCGGATCAATCGAGGCCCGACGCTAGCTTCCGCTGCACGACCTCGCGCAACTTCCTCACAATTTAGCGCGGCAAGCGTCTCTCTTCCCACTCTCTGCACACAGCGCGCTATCTTGACCGTAGCCGCCAAGTTTCTCAACTTTGAAGAACGGCACTTCAAATTGAATTCGACCTGTCACGTGTGCCTCGCGATTCACGCCAAACGCCGTGTTGTACAACGCGTCCTTCCCCTCTTTCCTCCTGCGAAGCCCTCGGTGGCGTTGCAAACTTTCGGGGAGAGGCTCGGCTTCCGCACGATAACGACACGGCGCATTTGGGAAGCGGCCCGCCTCGCGGTGGAGGCGGCGAGGGACGCGAGCTCCAGGTGCGTCCGCCACCCAATCAGGCTGTTTTTCTTTCGGATCGACAAGCGCCACGCACGCGCCAGCCACGTGACCTCACCCAAGCCCCGCAGCCCGCTCTCCTGCGCTGACTGATCAAAACCCTTTCCCGAATCCCGGCGACCTCGTTCCCAGTTTGATAGCTGGGTTGCCAAGGCGGTTGCTTTCGGGAAATGTGGGGACCTTCGTCCCCACTTTGATCCAGCTCCCTTCGCACTTGCAGCAGCTCAAGGTTTTTGGGGAACCGAGTCCCCACTTCGGACCAATTCCCTTTGCTCTTGCGGCCGCTCAAGGTTTAGGGATCTGTGTCCCCACTTCGGTACAACTCTCTCTGCGCTTGCGGAGACTCGTAGTCATTTGCGGTTGCGACATTTCACGGGTTAGCGGCCAATTAATGCACGCTCCAGCGTCGGGCCTCGATTGATCCGACGTTTTTCTTTTCCAGCGCGCGGGTGTGACATGCTGTTCGGCCGTATAGTGTCCGCGTAGACGCAGGCACTGAGACTTCATTTGATTTCTTACCATGACGCTTGCCAAAGCGCTTCAATTCACGTAACTGTAGAGTGTCGCGAAGTGCTGTTTGTTTCATTCGTTCCTAGTTTATCGCCGGCAGCGTGCGACCACATATCGAATACAACTCAAGAACGAAGCGGCAGCCACCCATCCAAAGAGGCTCTCGAGCCAATGGCCTCGATCGTTTGTCATCAGGTCTCGGTTAATTTCCTTGCGTGACACCGCAGGCGGCTGACAGGTGTCTCCGAGAAATGGGATCAGTAGCGACGCCATGAGAGTCCGTTGTTGCTATTGGCTGAAGAGTATCCTTTAATAAGCGTTTGCCGCTTCGTTCTTGAGTTGTATCCGACTGCCCGAGATATTCATGTTACGTCACGGGCGCCATTTTCTAGTACAGCGCGCCGCTTCAGCAGTCAAAACCGGAGCAGGTGTCGATAAGCCGTTCAGATATGCTCGCATCCTTTCAACGTGCTGCATGCGCCACAAAATGGCCGCCACTGTGACGTCATGCATGCTCCCTCTATAGCGTTCTGAAAAAAAAAAAAGACCAAATGCGGCAGTTTTTAAGAGGTTCGATATTTTTGTCGCACTTTTTAGGCGTCTGATCTCGAAATTCCGTCGCCACTTGCACTGTATTGAGAGCGGCCAAAAGCGACTAGCATTCGGATCTTCGACGACCACCCAGAGCATTTGCTGCCATCGCTTCCGCCGAACTCAGTTTCTTCGTGGGCACAATTTAGCGGTAACGGGTTCGTTTGAGCGCAGCGCCAGGCGCGTATGCGGCTGTCGTCACAGCCACGTGACAGAGGCGAGGTATCCGCCATATTGACATCGGCGGAAATTTTGAGTCTCGCGTCAGAAGATCGTGCGTACAGCCCGAATTACGACGTGCAGCAAGTGTGGGGGCATTTTTGAACGATACGAATGAAAGCTTTTTTTTTTTCTCCTCAATCGGACTTCGTAAACTACTCTGTCATTCCTCGTTTTTGAAAAACTTCGCGAGCACCTTGGAAATATTCAAGCAGAAAGCGTTAATTTTTTCTTCCCCTCCAATGGCCTGGCACTTATTCATGAATATAACTTTTTTTGGTTGTTTTGGCCCTGCAGGTTCCCATTTACTAGTGAGGAAGTTAAATCAGATATGTTAAGTACCCTGCCGACCAAACTTTTGCTGTCATCTTCCCCAAGTTCGAAGATTTCACCGAAATCCTGGAGCCTTTACATTCGTTCGGTGGTGCAGGGGTTAACCGAAAGAAAAGATGGATGGCCGGATATTCAGCTTTCTTGCATTATTTTTTTTCCGCCAGGCGCATTTTCTCTCTTGCTTAATCAATTACTGATAGAAAGAAAGCGTATTCACGAAGGCACTGATAACAGTTTTCTGCGCAACACTCCGTCGTAAGAGGTTAACTTTTCTGTTCGGTGTAAATATTTTTCTCCCCCTCATTCTCCCCCTCTTTTTCTCTCTCAATGACCGATAGGTTCTAAGCAACCGTTTTTCCTGTACTAATTCGCATGCTTAAAGATTAAAATTAAAGAAATAGAAACAAGCTGCTGAACAAGTCCCTCATACTTACGGAATACAAAAAGCAAGTTCCAGAGATATATAACCAGGAGAACATAATGCATGCTCACTGCTAATCTCACAGGCGTCAAGAGCGACGTCCACGAAAACATTCGCACAAAACGCCAATAGGACCTGGCTTGAATCCGTGGCGCTGCAGTTTTGCTATCTCTTGCTACCAAGTGTTCTCTCAATTTACAAATTGTGCTCCCTGCAATTATATCAAGAAACTGAAGTTGTTGTTGCAAAATATAACACCAAATTCTTAAGCCATCTACCCCATTTCCTTACCCTTACTGCGTCAGATAATCAAAGGTCTTATTTACAAAGCTGTTCGTACCTAATAATGGCTGGTGGAGGGCCCATATTTTTATCACTGACCATTCGCAATAGCTGAGGGTACAATTATAAAGCCCCTATAGCTAATAACGAACGATTTTCAAGTGTAACAGTTGTACTAATTCAGCCGCTGATAAGGTAGCACTTCCTCGAAACACTACATGAGTTTAAGTGAGACACGTAACAATGTGCTACGAGCTTTTGGGTGTGTATACCTCCCTCGTTTCTTACTGGCACGACGCGAGAATTGCACCCCTCCTCCCAATGCACACTTCGGTCCGCAGCTCACGTCTTCTGTGTACTGTAGCACACACACCGAACCCAGTTCGGCTATAACGTGTCGCATTGAAACCTACCACGCATGAACACGATTCCTCAATTCGGAGCCTTCTATTTGTGGAGAGCACACAATGACCCGAGCGCGATTGCAAGGCGCGACCTTTACCGTAAACAGGTTTCGTTCAGAGAGATCACACCGGCGTTATACTCGAACCGGCATCAGATAGTCGGAGTAATGTATTCGGAGAATCGAACAATGGACCATTATCGAGGAGCAACGCTCAACCTCTATCTCATTGCGATCGAGCATTGAAAGGCCACGGGTGGCAGTGCAATTGCGCACATTTCGCGCGAACTTTCTCAAAGCCGTCCGCGCGTCAGCCGTGTGTATCCGCCTAATCCTCCTCGATGGCTGCAGGCCTTACAACGAAGTGCCGACTGTTATAAACTGCGTTGTGGGCGCCGAGATGAATCTCGAGGCCTGTAGTATCGTCACGGCGTCAGCGCCCGGGCTAATACGTCGACACAATGAGTGTTCGGGCCGTACGTGTCCCAGCCGCCGCTCGCGCGGTTCCGCCGTGTGTGGTGAAGTGTTGAGATCCGCGTACGAACCGCAGACGCGAATGATGCGTCACTGTACTTCGCAAGCACTCGAGGTTGTGCGGTTCGCTCCTTGCCTCGGTGGTGCAACAAAGCGGCCTTCCGTGCGCTTGCGCAAACAGTGCCTATGCTAATGGGTGACAACAGCGTTCCTTTGCGGGTTTAAAAGAGTGAGCATATATATCCGCCCGCCCGTTAAAACCGCCTCGAAGCTCCTAAAGCTCCTCGCTAAGGAAACTGAGAGTGCGACGCCCGTTCGGATAGGCACGGGGTGTTTCAATATATAAGAGGTTCTGCAATTTCTAAAAATAGGCTTTCTGAGTTAGAAGAGCGGCTTTTTTTCGGCGCAGCGTAGCCGACGGTGCAGCGCGTCAGATTACAACTAAGACGTGCTAACTAATAGGCTGCTTAACTAATACTGAGCACTTTAGAGCGCAGCACTTAGGCGTCCCGAATCGTCGTGGTAGGTGTCGGCGTTGTCGGCGTAGTCGGCGTGACACGCCACCTGACAGGTCACTGGTAACCCTGTCAGCTCGTAATCGAGCGAAGAGCCACCTGCCACACGCTGGGAGCGGAGGAATGGATAACCGGGAAATGGCTGACACGGGAAGATCCCGGAGGGCGGATAGCATGGCCGGGATCGAACCCGCGTCTTTCGGGTTAGTAGCTGAGCACCATAACCACTGAGCCACCGTGGCAGCCACTCTCTTGGAGTGTATACACTGCATTGCGCGCATGCCACACTGCGTGGAACTACTTTGTACACGACATAACTTCGTGTTTATTCCTCCAGAAGCCACAAATGAGTTCAAAGGCGCAGATTTTCGGCGAACTTTAGCAATAGCAGTAGCCATTTTCCTCTACGCCACGCTAAATAACCGGCAACTCTGAGAATGTACCGTTTCACCGCGACGCATCAGACTTAAAAGAATTTTAAGGCGGAAGCCTTAAATGCCTCATCGTTGTAAGCAGGAGTTGTCGACACAAATGCTCCTGCTTAATTAAATTAAAGGGATGGTATAGTGATGCTCCAAGTAAAATAAATAAAACCGAGTAGGAAATTGGTCAAGTTCGGGGATCAAACCAGGGTCTCCGGAGTGCGAGACGAGTACGCTAACCACTCCGCCATGCCAGATTTTTTTTTTTCCTTATTGCCTTCAAAGGCGTGGGAATACAGTGCATTACAACATATGTGACTATTTACATGGCTATTTACATGGCTACAGCACTCCTCCCTTCCAGCGACCATTCCAATTTCTTCAGTTGGGATAGATTCTGGAAAAGGGATACAATTTCTTCGTCAAAACCTCGGTCTTTTAACACATCGTAAATTTTCAGGACACTCTCAACAAAATATTGATACACAGATCTGGCTCCAGGATCGCAATGGCGATATGCCATGGCACTACGCCACACAGCATGCAAGCCAAGTAGAAAAATGGTGTCATATGGAGCTCCATCGTCTTCGACAGGCAGAAACCTAATGCCGTGCGGAGTGAGCGGCAAATCTTTCTTTATGGTTCGCTGCAACACGTCCCAAAAGAAGATTGCATTATTACAGTCGACAAAAACATGGTCAATTGTTTCCCCCTTCCTACACAGAAGGCAATGGGTGCCCCACGGGGCGTATATGTCTCTTTCATGTAACCAGATTTTAACAGGTAAGGTACCTGTGTGCAGCTGAAAGAAGAAAGTTTTTGCTGAAGGCGTTACCCACATTCTTCTTACCCTCTTTAACACATTTGGGGCTTCACCGGGACTCCGCCATGCCAGATCGACAGTTTGGAATGAACAAAGGCGCGTCTAGTGAATACGGTGTCTTCGTTCACTCCCATCTTCCTCCCTTCCCGTTACAGCGAGGTTCAGGTGCCTCCCCCCTCCCGAGTTATGCGAGACAGATGCATCTCCTTTCCTCAAAAACCAATTTACCGACGGGCAAGGTGTAGTGCCGAACGGGCGATGACGTTCTAGGGACTCCCTGGCAGCGTTGCAAGACGCTGTCTCGTTCCACTCTTAGAGGCGAAGCTTAACGTCTTAACCACACACCAGTGACACAAGCAGCAACACCGAGCTTAAGGCTTTCGCCCCGCTATAGCCCTGCTGCACTATAGGTCAACAAAGCGCCCCCCTAAATTTTTTTTTCTGAAAATTGTCGGAACCAATCAATAGCTTCTTTCCATCGTTCAAGGTAAGCTAGCACTGCCGACAGAAGCAATCATTTTTCTGGGCTAACCAAAGACCAGGAGATGTCGCGCAACTTTCGTTTTTATCCCGAGTAATACGCAAGACCGCGCAAGCCTAAGCGGCGACTGCTGGTCGGAACGAAAAGACGTTAAAAATGTCCGGTTACATGCCTTTCACTTAAAAGGCCGTGGCTTTCTGTATCAGCCAGTCCTGTCTGGCCCCACGCGACTAAAGCAGCTAATATGCGACGCTTCCTCTTAAGTGCGACGAATCATGTGGATATACATACAGATACACATATATACATAGATATGCATCTATATAGATATACGTAATGCACGTTCGAAGCTTCGTAATTGGCGTCCATGGACGGCGCAGGCATTCACGGGCGAAGCCTTTAGACAGCTTCCTGCCTTTCTCCGTTTGGCTTCGCAACCGCATTGAAAGCCGCGGTGAAGCTCCCGGCCCGCCGGGATGCAATACGCTTCTGCCGGGAGCCCGGGACCGGAATCTGTTATGAATCCCGATGCAAGCTTCTCCCAGGGCGTCCTTTTATCCCCAAAGCTGCTTACTCCATGCGCTTGGATGCCCGAGGTCCCGGAGTTTAACTCGGGGGAAGTCGCACCGCGAATGTACAGGCGGCCGGGGAGTGCAAGTTAATGACAGGCTGAAGGGTCCGCGCGATGGATCGTTTGGGCAGGGGCTTCTGCCGCCATGGAAGAAGAAGCCATTCTACGACGAAATCGCAGCTCTCGAGTGACAGCGTAGTTGTGGAATCAGCACTGGCTGACACATGGCGCCCTGTGCCGCTATTAACAGCTCGCAATGTGCTTTAATCGGAATGAACGCGATTTGCCGTACTTGGTGTTGATGGTTTTCGGTGCCACAAGTCGAATGTTACTTTCTAATGCAAACATCCGTTTGTTTTGAAGATGGGTAATTCAGTCGTCATGACTTACCTCTATGATTACAGGATGTAAAAGTAAGGCGCATGCTTTGCGATAAGTCATAATCATCATTAGCCTAACTACGTACATTGCAAGACGACGTCCTCTCTCACTGGACCTGCCTAGGATCTCAGCGAAATGGTTAGTTGTGGGGAAACACCCGAATGCACTCGATTTTATAGGTGCATACGAGGGTTGGCGTTGGTGTAAGCGTTCTTCAAGAGTAAAAATATGGCGCTTGTTAAATTGTGGACACGCACACAGTATGACTCATCGACTCGACGAAATGAACAGCCTAAACGTACCTTCTTTTCCTTCCCATATAGTTAAAGCCTTACAAACGTATACGTCTTCGTATCTGTCCTTGTGTCCCGTGTGAAATCTGCCATGTCGATATCCAGGCGTTGCGAGATGTATATTTTAACCGCGAGAAATTCACGCACTGATAAATGTGTGTCCCCTGAGAGATGAGTCCTGAAAAAAAAAAAAGCAACATATATTGAGTTCGAGCTTGAAAAAGGCCAAGGAGATGGAAGCAATCTCAGCACATATAACACACTGTGAGAACCGAACGTTGCATTTCTCTATGAGGACGTGCATTAGGCCTCAAAAAGAAAATATGAAAAGACAGAAAGAGGGAAAGAAGGAGATGCAGGCCAAGGGTTCGCGATATAAGCGGGCAGTTTTTATTGAGACGGTGTGTACGTTCGGCCGTAAACCAGCGCGCCCCGAAGCTCGCTCGCTCAATCCATATCCGATCGAATACGTCAAGAGGAGCTTCTTTTACGAGCGCGCATCTCGCGACTCTGGACATTGTCCGCGCCCGTGGTCCCACGAGCCGTGCCCGCTTCCTCCCCGGGCTCCGTCTTTGTGCAGCGGGGCTCGGACCGGCTACCGCGCTCGGCGCAGCGGGGAGTCCGAAGAAAGGCGGCCAGTCGGGAGGCAGGCGCCAAGAGTTTCGGCAGGAAACATAAATAAGTCGCCCGCTGCTGCTGCTTTCCATCGTGGCGTCAGAGCGGAGAGGAGAGGGACCGGAGACGCCTCTCGCATCTTCCACCGCCACATCCGGGCGCAGCGAGCATAGCATGCAGCATCACCCGCTTTGAGTTTCGAGGATCGAGCTCCGAAGGCTCACCTAGAGAGCGGATGCCGTTACTGGCTGCGCATGTATCTGCACGATTGTATACTGTGTGCTGGGGGAATCTGATGAAAAGCTAAAAAAGGAAAGCAAATGACAGTAAATGTAAAGAAGCGTACGGGGATGGGGCCCGCGCCCATCTCAAAGGCATAAATATCGAGAAGTACATTTTTACTCCGGATTTGGCGGCGCCGTGTCACCGTGGACACGGACTCTGCTGTACGTATAATGCAGCGAGAGAGAGAGAGAGAGAGCTATTCCGAGAAGCGAAAGAATAAGAGAAGAAAGAGCGGCCTCGTGGCGATGCAGACCGACGTGTATTGGAGGGATCCGTGTTGACAACCTCGGAACAAGCGGTATACAGCGGGAGCAGAGGCGTGCGAATGCCAGCTGGAATCACGGGGTGGGTGGATCGCCGCTCGCGTGGCCGGGGCAAAATTGAGCGCAATAAATAGTGTCCGCGAGATAGCCGCTCTCCACAGCGCCCTCGATTCGAATACGCGTGGGATATTGAGGCGCCTTTCTTCTGTCGACCCTCCAGCTTCATCTTGGGTGCCCGTTTTTACGCGTTGAGCGCCGTGCAGACAGCCCGGTGGGTGCACCGGCAGTACTTCTTCCTAGGTAACAGCAACGACGCCGATGCCCTCGACCTCGTCTGAGTAGGACCTCTGTCGGACTCTAGGTTCCGCAACGCGCTTTTGCTGGATCCAGGCTTTGGAAGAGAAGTGGAATCTGCGAGAATTCCGCTTTTCGTCACATGCGAACTGTTGGACGCCGCAGAGGGATGTTATAGTCGGATACAAGTCAAGCAAAAAGCGGCTTTTCCCCGTCAAAGGACCCTCTTCCAGCCAACGACGTCGGCCAAATTGCGCGAACTTGCTAGAGTGGCAATGCAGGCAGTGGCAGATGAAAGGTGATAGACTCCGCCCTGCATTTTCACTCTACTCACGATAGCAGGTTCATGAGGATCGGCCGACACCATTGGCCGGAAGGTTTGGTTTGGTTTATTGGGGTTTAACGTCCCAAAGCAGCTCAAGCTATGAGGGCCGCCGTAGTGAAGGGCTCCGGAAATTTCGACCACCTGGGGTTCTTTGACACGCACTGACATCGCACATCCCATCGAAATTCAATCAGCAGCCGAGTGCCATAACCACTGAGCCACCGCGGCGACCATTGGCTGGAAGGTGGTGGTGGTGAAAAACTTTAATACTCAAAGAGAGTTTGGTGGTCAGAATACCCCGCTACGTGGTCGGTATCCTCCTGGATACCGCAAGACGGGGAGGGCCCATTGGCGGGGAAAAGTCGCTTTTTCTTTATCTGTATCCGACTATAGCTGTACAGACATGGACGAAAGTTTGCGAGACGCATATTCACGAACAAAAAAATTATTTCCGCTCTGCCTCGTTCGCTGGCAAGCTGGTATACATTCCAACGAATGGAGTACGCATGTGCTTTCATTCATCTACGCTTTCTATTGACCTGCTTTCCCTGAGAGTGCAGAAATTAATTTTTTAGAGTGAATCCGCACTCTGAGATATTTCGTCCATCGCCTAACACCGTTTCACGGTGTTACGCGCCCGGGCAGGTGCCCAGGTAGACACAGCCTAAGCACAGGTGCCGAGCAGGTGTATATATACTGACGTTTGAGCCTCCCCCAGAGCTCACGTGAGCCCCTGGTATAGGGTCACGACAGCACTCCCTATAATACCTCCAGTTCTAGCTACGTGGCACGCCAGTCGATCACGTGGTGGCCTGTGAGCGTAACATCACACAGTAGCTCGTTACAGTTCTAGAGGAGAAGTGGGTGACCTGAATCGAGAGTCAGGTCTCTCGATGTAAACCACACGGTGTTTTTTGTGGTCACACGGTAATTTCTTTACTGCAGCGATCAAGCCATGGCGTTTGACGTCGATCTGGAAATGCCAGAGCAGCAGATTAAGCAAGACGTTAGAGTTTTGGGTTCTTCACCACTAGAATATCCGCAAAAAGACGACCACGATAATACGTTGTGTTGTGTTATCGTCATCCTAGCTTACGTGGTTGCCTTTTCTCTCTTATTGCGAAGATTAAATCAAGAAGCCCGATATAAGTCATGAATTAGGTGCCCAGCATTTAAGGGGCTGCCGTTAACTGAAAGAAAGCCTGTGCAATCCGAGCTAAAACTATTGCTTTAGAGCACGGTGCTTGGGAGACGGCAACGAGGTATTCGTGCCGCTTTGAGTGGGTCACTCTAAATTGCTCCCAGTCGCCTATCTTGACGCATGGAGAAGGTAGACGATGGAATCATTTCTGCATTTGCAGTTGCTGAACTAGCATTCGGTCAGCCGATCAACGCACTTTTATCAGCTTTAGCCACGAAAAAAACTTCTTGCTCTACCACAGAATCCAAGCCGCAGTTTCGTGTTTACCAGCGGAACATCACTGAAGTTGACGAATTGTTCTGCGATTCAGTTCCAGCCACGCTACTGTGTGGCTGCAACTATCGTTTCAGTATTGTTAGAGAGAAGAATGAAAGCCGTCTTGGTGAACGTTCTCCTTTCCCGAAGTAAAGTATCTAATTTCTCATTCAAAAGCAGTGGCACTGAGATTTCGGTGCAATTCAAAAAAGGCTGAGGCTTAACTTGGTTAAGCCTGGAGAATGCGAAGCATCATCGTGTCGCGTAATTTGGAGGCGCACAACCACAGCGACGGCGCGAGGTGGGCCCCCGTTTCTCCACTGTCGTGACGTCATCGTGTCACGTGGTGTGGCATCATCGTGTCACGTGATTTGGAGGCGCACAACCACAGCGACGGCGCGAGGTGGGCCCCCGTTTCTCCACTGTCGTGACGTCATCGTGTCACATGGTGTGACGTCATGTATCACGTGATTTGGAGGCGCACAACCACAGCGACGGCGCGAGGTGGGCCCCCGTTTCTCCACTGTCGTGACGTCATGGTGTCACGTGGTGTGACGTCATGTATCACGTGATTTGGAGGCGCACAACCACAGCGACGGCGCGAGGTGGGCCCCCGTTTCTCTACTGTCGTGACGTCATCGTGTCACGTGGTGTGACGTCATGTATCACGTGATTTGGAGACGCATAACCACGGTGAAGGGCTGAAGTGGTAGCTAAAGTAGTATGCTTCGCATAAAAAAAAAAACACGTCCAAATTAACCCTCAACGCCCGACTATTCAGCCTGCTACCCAGCACACAGTGAAGCAAGGTATGCGGAAAAAAGTTTACAGAGTTTTAGCACAGATTGGATGTATTAGCGATGCCGGATGCGCATACCCATAAGGCTGGTGCTGTGGGGGTCAAAAGTATGTGGACCTCGTCTTCCGTAAGCGAAGCCGGCAGCTTCATTATTAGCCACCGACTACATGGACGCCCAAAATGTGTAGGTGAAAGAACAGGATTCTCACTTCCATCTCCGCAAGTTTGGCGTCCACCCGGCCGATAAAATTAGAGCTAACGATTTCGTTTACAGAGCACGCGGTACACAGACTTTTGTTCCCCGACTAGTCTAAAACTGTCTATTGTCCCAAACTAATGTCCGCCGATAATTTAACGCTCTTACGCGTCATCGGAGTACCGTGCGATTCGAGCCCGAATCAGAAACCCGTTGCTGGTTTTGTGGTTTTGTGGGGTTTAACGTCCCAAAGCGACTAAGGCTACGAGACGCCCGTTGCGTCGATGCCGAATGTTCCGCGTCAACAAACGCACTGCACAGCCCTTCCCTCGCCGTTTCATTCCCGGGCCTACGTTTCCCCGCCCTTCTAACACCACCGTGGCCACCGCGGACCTCGCCTCTCCTGGCGCCGAACCGTGCGCGCAAAGCCGAGCGTATTTCCTCGCTTAGCGCTCCCCGCGCGTCGTGGCGAATCGCCGAATCTCATATTTACGACGATTCCGAGAAATGTATTCCCTGCCGCAAAATAGGAGCCGGCCTTTCGTCGAGGCCTTTCCGCCTTCGCCTACACATACATACCTATATCGCTCTCGCGCGGCCTCCGCAGGTTGCACGGCCAACTGCGCTGGCCAGCACAGACGCCGGTGCCCAAGCGCGGATTTGGAAACGGCCCCGTAAACGATCTAGGAATAAAAAAAAAACTGACAGCAGAAACGAAAACATATAACAAACGCATGCGTACAGCGCGGTCACAAAATAAACCATGGACAAGGAGGGGCACAGTGATACCGTATTTCTAATCCCTTGCCGCTGGGAGCCGCTTGGCAAAAGAATGCAGTAAAAAAAAAAAAAACAGAAAAGAAAGACTATCCCTGGTGCCCCAACCGGGCCAGCGCTGTTGCTTTTTGAGAGCTGCATGGAGGCAAGCGATCCCCTGGATCGGGCGTGCACACCTCAGATTTCCATGCTGGAATCGAAAAAGAGGGGGGGGGGGGGGAAATAAGGGGATCCAACGAGAAGAGCGTTTTGTATTCTCCGTGCGTGTAGATAGAGATACGGGCTTGAGGTATGTGACGTCTGCGTATACAACCAATGCGCACCACAGCTATAGGGTTCTTTGTAATTCAAAAGTGGGAAGACCCGTGCCAGCGGAGCAGGGCGGACACTGAGATTCGTGGAAGGCTGTCGGCGCTCGCGTCTCGCTGTTGCTTGCGCATCCGCATCACGGTATTTATTTCTTGCTCCGTTTTTTTCCCGTGCCGGCTTTCACGTAGAAACAATGGAAGGAAAAGCTGAGCGATGCTATAAGCCATCCGAGCGTATGTCACCGGCGAACTCTGACTCGGGCGTATGCTTAGTGTGTGCATCGGGGGAAGGTGAGGAGGGTCTTTCCAAAGTTTTGTTTTCGCGAGCTGCATTCGAAGGGACGCTCGGTAATTGTAGCCACCTTAATCCGGGTTAATGGAGCTATTGTTGCGGTGTTGCTTTCGTGACCCGTCCTTTGCTGGCATTTAATTCTTTGCTCGTTTTGCGGATGAAGTTTTATTATGAAGAAAAAAAAAAGGGCATTGAGGGATTAAGACGCATGAGTAAGCAGGGAATTATGAGCGCAGTTAATTGTTTCTGGAACAACAAAAAATGTTAGCGGAATACAAATGCGAGCCAGATTGATTTGCGAAAGAGAGAGCTCTTAGCCGGTGCTGTGAGAAAGTTTCAGCAAATCTGCAGGTCGTTAATTTCGAGGTCGTTAATTTCATACACCCCGGCTGTTAGTTTGCTGCCCACTTTGAAGACTCACCGTAGTTATCGTATTTAGCCGGTTCTAACGTGCATTATTTATTTACTTATTCACGGAAACTGAGCCTCAAAAGAGCACGCGAACCGCAACGAGATACAAAACTGAAGTCACGCTAGGGACAGTTGGAACATCAATGCTATGGCAAGACGACTTTTAGGCGACGTTAGAGACGTTGAGCACAAACATATCACTGCGCTTTTCACTGTTTTCGCGCACCGTCATCCATTGTCAGCGTATTAGAGAGCCTCCCTTTCGTACAACAGTGAAAATGCCTTAGACGTCAGTGAAGGCTCCTCGCAACGGGGACACTGGTGACGATGTGCTGTGGTTAGTATACCTAGCGGAAAAAGAACTGTCGCGAGAGCGACAAGGACTGTCGTGATAAAGCAGAAATGGACATAGCATCAGGTTCCTACAGAAGCTTTGCTTTTTTTATTTTTCGTGATTCGAGTAACTACAGCTCGTAGTCTTCTTAACAGGCCCAACGTGCGGGAATCCATGGTAAGGCCTGAGAGGAGCGGCGACTGGCGGGCTCCCACATGACGACTGACGCGCAGGCCTGCAGCTGCCATTCATAGCACGACTTCGTGCGCAAGGCGCCTCACGCAAAGACAACTATCATTATTCAGAGCGCTCAGACGTATAGGGTAACGCGCGTAGACTATAGAGTTCAGTTCATAAGTGCTGAGCACTGGTTTTAGGTACCCCTCCAGCCGCTATTTTAATTGAGTTTAAGTTTCAAGTTTATTGGTCATTAAGAATGCAAAACGAGTACAAGAAATTAATATTGTAGGAGGTCTCATGGTTGAAAAACCGTCAGGGGGACCTCCTAGTGCAAAGTAACATAGTTTAAACAAGTACAAAGGCAGTGGTCGTTAGCTACTGGTGTGAACCTTATTGAAAAAGCTAATTCCATAAAAAGAAAGAAACAAGTCAGAACAGCTTTTATTTTGTTTTATTATTCTCAGCCGGTAACCGTATCCGTCAACTTTTTCAGAGGAGCAGCAGATTTCGGGAATCCGTCACCAGGGGCGTATTTATTGAAGGGGGTGGTGATTGGGTGAGGGGGCGGGAGTTCTCATTTCAACCATGTATTTCTTGGACTTTTTTTTTTTTGCTAAAAAAATGGAGTTTTTCTATTTCTCGCTTTGAGAAGCCCTCCCCCCTCCCTCTTATAAATCCGCCCCTGCCCGCCACTATGCCTCAGTACCTATAGCACTTTCTAGAACTGGGAACGAGGTCGCAAGTTCCATGTCTCGATGCGGTAGCAGCATATTCACTGAGGTGAAATGTACAAATGCCGGTCTACATTCGGATTTCGGGGCACATTAAAGGACCCACGGCTGTGGCAGGAATTAATCGGGAGCTCTTCACTGTATATGCAGTATTCCCTAATAGCCCCCTAACTGCTTCTTCGGCAAGTAAAAACATACTAACCGTCAACAATGGTTTACGTTACTGATAGTTTATTCTTTTCTCACTTCCCAGCCCAATCGCCCGTCTTCAGGGTAGGAGACGAGTTTTCCCTGCGGCAAACTTTTACCCGTTTGACAAACAACCGCGCTTGGAGAAAAACAAAGCGCAGGTGGTCTTATACCTGTTTGAGCAATGCATGACTTCACAAAGAGCGAAACTTTGCCATCTCTACGCGTTTCCATCTCTAAGCATGCGTATGAAAACATGAAAATCTAGCATCGTGCGAAACACTAGCGAGCCCGCAAGGAAAAAAAAACAAAACAGAAACAGATCTCTGTCTGCGCGTGCACCCAAGGCCATCTATGTATACAACGTTACAAGGCGAGGCATTTTGTTACCAGTCTTCTCCGAGTTTTCACTTCCGGGAGGATTCCTCGAGATCCCGAGTCCGCGTCCCATTTCTGCTGATGGCGTCGCTCTTCTGGGGAATGCCTGCCCGCTTATAGACGCGCTTTCAAGAACCGCCGAGTTTAGGGCGAAAGATGAGAGTCGAAATGAAATCACCAAATAGGCCGGAGAAAGAGCCTGACCGTGTGCGCGCACTTGCGGATGCAATTTTTCGCTCGTGTGTATACGGGAACGTTTGCGCTTCAACGCTTACCGGTTTTTCAGCGATTTAGTCCGCTTCGCTGCTGCAGCGACGTCGCTTCACGCAGTAGAAAACTACGCCCATCTTTGTGGTAGCGCTTTGCTTGTTAGTTGGAGACATTGATGTATTGACTGCTGGATTAGCCCGAAGAAAACATAGTAACGCTCTCCGGCCTGAAGATTTCGGTTACTTAGGCCAGCTCATGTTAATTTAGCCGATATGCTCAGAAGCACAGCCTAACGCGATTTAAAGGTATTACTTCAGGGTTAACCTACTCAAAATAAACTGCTCGAGAAGATTTATTTTAGCAAGATTGCTGCTAGGAATCCATGCATGTAGGTTGACGAATGACTCTTCTGACCTGCACCGTTATTTTCACTGCGGAATGAGTAGCAGTTACGCAAATAAAAATTTGTGGGCTCGTTTCAGCCGAAACTAGTGCGTAATTGTGCAAATTACGCTAGACTGTACATACTTCCCCCTGCCTAACTTAATTTCTCAGAGCAAATACATCTTTTTAGGAGCTATCTTTAGTCAAGCAAGGCTGCAATAAGGACGTTGTGTATTATCAAGTGGCTAAAATCAGCTTCGGCAACCACGATTTCCACAAATAGCTCTATAGTTACATAAAAGTGGGAAAATCGCAGCAAGATTAAAGCTGCGATTAGGAAGTACTGCCTGATTTTATTTGCCGCTTTTCGTCTGTACGGAGAGAGGGAATAAATTTTATTCCTCATTTAACCCCGTGTCTGGACCACGGAGACTGTCCAATCAATGTGGCTTTAGCACCCACAACCACAGTGCGGAATGTACGCGCAAGAACACGGCACACGAGGGGGTTCCTGGTGAGTTCCTGGAAAGCTATCTATCCCGGACGAGGCCCACCCTACCTCCTCTCCACATCATCTCGCGTCAGCGCACATAGCGACTCTTTCCACCTGTAAACCTCCTCTCCACGCCGCTCGAACCCTCGCTCCCTTGCGCAACCCATTTTTTTTTTCCGGCGACCATTGTTGCCGGCCGATTACTGGGAAAAAGTCCGGGTCGCGCAGTATAGTGGATGCGGCCTCGCAGGGATGAGGAGAGAAGGTTTAGGAAGGGAGAATCCGCGTCGCTTTGCCCCCCTTTCGACTGCAGAAAGAGCGGCTCTGCGCATTTCCCGAGGTCACTGGCCGACGTAGGCGAGAGCGCCTAATTAAAAGTGAGATAATTGCGGCGCTAATTCGCTTATTCTGGCGCGTATGAATTTGCACGCTTACGGCCGATTTCGTTATTCCGGTGCGAGGCTGTGGCGCCCGCCGCCACTGTCGCGATACAGGCAAAAAAAAATGCAGGGACACCTCCGAAGCACTCCACAGCCACCTTACACCACTGGCTGTTTTCGTCCGTTCGCAGAGATTTATCACACCGACCCACGACACCGTAGCTAGCAAGTGGCGCTTCCAGTTTAACAAATGGCGCGTTCCTACAGCGTACAGCTGCGGACGAAAGAAGTGGAAAAACCAGATGAAAGCAACTACTGAATACAAACCTAACTCTTATTCAGAATAGATAAATGCGTATACGTGAAACAAAGACGGAAAAATTCCATATGCACCCTGGAAAAGCTGCTGCAACTGTTGCAGGAATGCATTAGCACTGATTGCACTTGCGAATGGTGACGGATTACAGCGTCTTTCCTGTGCTCTACTTGCTGCGGGAGCTCTGTTAATACCCTGGTATCCTATCGATGATATCATCTTTTGCTCTGTTAGCAGGCGGAACATGTATGTGTGCGCGCGTGCGTGTGTGAAGCCACCCTCCGAAAGCACCCTGGCGAAATGAAATGAAATTCCAAGAACCAATTGCAAGGCGGTCAATAAAATGCGACAAATACTGCTAACGCAGATTCGTGCGTCACATCGGGTGATCGCCTCTGATTTTTTTGCTCTTTAGCAACAAGGCGACGCGACGGCAGCTGACTTTGGTTACAGACACTGGCTGATCAGCCCGGCGGCAAAAAAACAATGTCACCGCGTGTCTTGTTAACTTACGGAAGGCCGCGTACATCCTTGTCCAAGGAAGGAGCAGTGTTCGGCAGGCTACACACACCGTTAGCTTGCTCTTCAAAGTGTGCGACCGA
Source organism: Amblyomma mixtum (assembly GCF_055824585.1). NCBI lineage: Eukaryota > Metazoa > Arthropoda > Arachnida > Ixodida > Ixodidae > Amblyomma > Amblyomma mixtum. The sequence goes on from NC_143013.1 coordinate 9,527,918, forward strand.
TGCAGTGAAAAAAGAACTCGGCAGTTCACGCTAGGTTTTAATGTAATCGGACATTAACGAAAAACTAAGCTCCACAGGGCGACGTGTAATCGAAAACCAACCACCGACTTCCCGGTTCAACGGAGCAGCATGATTCTTCCTCTTCATATTTCGCTCCTTCCAGGATCACTAGATAACACGAACGACCTACTCTCTTACCTATGTCATGTATGTCATGTATGCAGTGTACGTTTACGTGGCCTTGTATATATTGTGCGTTTACAAACACATGAGAGATGTGTTATATACCTTCATTTTTATCGACTGATTGTTATCCTTCACTGGTGGCTTTCACTGTTATCCAGGTGAAAACGTGAATTTGGTCGTTATGCAGGTGAACTTTATACTTATCCACTCGTTCGTCCGCTTTGCAGCGCGGGCGCAAAAGTGAGCTTGCGAAAAGCTGGTGTGCGAGCGGATGTTTCCATTAAAAAAAAGAGCCAAAAGCAAATGACAAGATATTTAAAAAAAAAATCCATAAAAATTCCAACGCATACATACGCCAATATAATCTGGCTATTATATGAGCCTGCCGCACCCGCTTGCTTATGCGAACGCTTGCAGATTTGCACCTCTGCCTGTGGCAGAAGTTCCCCTCAATAGCTCCAGGCTTTCAACGTGTTGTTGTTTCCACTGAAGGAATGACACGCAATGACTGGTCGTCCGAGCGGACCATACATATCTTGACTTTTTCTTTTTTTCTTTCAAGCCAAGCGACGCCTGTTTACCCCATGGCTAAGTTAGTTCCGTTTCTTCAAGTATACCGGGCACACAAGGAGTCTTTTTGCAGCTTGTTCGCGCTCAAGCTAAGTTGTCCGGTCCACCCGAAAGAAGACTGTTGGTTTAGGGCACTTCAAGACTGCAGCGATGTATGGGCGTCTCCGTTTGGCGCGGATGCTCCATTTTACGCTGCTTCGCGCAAATGCAGCTCCATGTGATCCTCGCATGTTTTCAACTTCATCAGTCACGCTCTATTAGCCAAACTTAGCAGAAAAAAAAAATGAAGCAGAGAAGCCACCTTTACGGTAGCCACACAAAATACGACGCGGCGTGGGTTTGTTTGTCGGTCTCCAGATGTTTTCCTCGGAAGCGCGGGGACGGTCGCGCATTCCCGAGCCCAGACGCCGCCGCCGCCGCCTCAGAGCTCGCTCCGGAAATACGGACCACGTGAAAACAGCAGCAGTGAGGAGGAGGAGGCGGTGCGTCAGTCGTCATCGAGACGCGGGTTCGTCACTGTCAACCCCCGGGCGCTCTCGGGAACCCCGCGCGATAGCGAAGCGCTCCGTTTCCAACGGTTGCTGCTCTTCTCGGAACCGGCGCTGCGACCCGTCGCGCTCTATATCAGCTGGCCTGACGCGCTGATTCCGAGTCGAGACGGAACGGACGTCCGGCGACCTTCACGTCGACCCTTCGATGCAGTGCGTCCGTTTGACATCGTTAGCTGCATCGAGAACAACGATGCTGCGCTAGTCGGCTCCGTTTCAGCCGCTATACCACGGGGCAAGACGTTCTCCTTGGTAGTTACAGACATGCAGGACGCTGCTTTATTATCTGTAGTTAGAATAAGTCGCGCCCGGATATATAAATCCCCGACATATCGAATTATTGCCTATATCGAACAGTGAAGTGAAGTGAAGTTTATTTTGACATCGATTTGTCAGAGGTGACGGGACAAAAGGCAATTCATTTTTTGCCTGACGTGGCCCCGTCACCCGCTACATTGCTCAGGGGGGTGGCAAATTACACAGTAAAGTACACAAAGCAAAAACAAGAAAAGTAACAACATCGCATACGTACTACATGAATTATATGTAACGATCAATGACTTACACATAATTAACACAGATGCAATGAAAAATGAAGGAAAAAACAACGCATAGCTAGAATGTAGCTAGGTAAAATGTAGTCAGCACGCCCTCCTTAAAAATCGCATGCAAAAGTACAGCACCATAGTTTGCGTTTATCGAACTTATGTTCAGCGGAACACTTGCTATAACGAATGGCGTGCCGCGCCCCTGCAAATTGCACTTCTCCTAACGGCACTCTTCGATCGCTTTTCGTGGGAAGTAACAGGTAAGCTGTGAGGCCTTGGTCACCTACTGGCAGTGCTAGCGCTGTGAAACCACGTGACAAGGTGAACGTGGTGTGTGCTTGAGGGTGGTCTTCGGTGTCTTGCACTCATCTTTCTTCACGCCACATCGCTGCGATGCGGTGAAGCTAACCTAACTAAAACTTAGCGGCCTCCCACTCCTGCAGTGCTTCACTCGCTTTACTGCCGAAGGTGCTGCGGAAACTGTACCTTAAATTCATTGACATTATTCTATTTATACTGCACTGATAATAGGATTATACAACCTACATGATAGGTATCTTATGCTTCTTTTTCAGGTGTACCTAGATCATCTAGCTGGCACCGCCGCCATGAGAGTGTTAGATTCAGTAGCTTGTGAAAGCGTCTTGTGCTGACACGTAAACGGCAACCTGTAAAGCGCCAGACTGTTGTGACGCTTATACCTCCCACCATTTAGAGTGACCCATGTGTTATTTTAGACGACAAGGAGCTGAAGGCTCTCATTGAATTCGCTAATCTGATGATGATGATTCATTAAATGTTATCAAAAAGGCTGGAACGAGTGAGTTTACTCGCATGAAATATTCATAATTTGATCACTTGGCAATAGCACTTTTTCCGACAAAATGACCATTTTCTACTTTCCTATGGCGAAATACACACGCAATGCTTATAATTAGAGTTTGTACTTGTACCACTCTGGAAAATAAACGAATTGAATTGAATTCCCTTTCTGCTGTAAATTTGCACAATGAAGGATAATTTTCTTTATTACGTGCATGGCATCTCATAAAAAAATATTGAGTACAAAATTCATCTCTCAAAGAACTGACAGTTTCATATATTACCTAATCATGAGCTTTAAAATTAAAACAATGGGACTTTCAAGCTTTACTGTAATGCACAACCCTTTCCTTTAGTCTATGATGGTTTGTAGCAGCCATTGATGATATACACTCAGTTGCATTCGCTTAAATTTAGAAGTAAAATTAATGGTCTCAATTTACTTATTTATTTTCCATATCCCACCACCGACCCTGTCAGCCACCACCGACGCGTTGCCCCAGAAAACACGCGTCAGTCTTGCGGCGCCGGTTCGCACCCGACGTTGAAGAGACGTCGTACGCCTTCCCATCACGCTCGCCTGTTTTGCTTTGCCGCGGTTTCTTTAAAAACGAAACAATGCAGAGGGGAACTTAGCCCCCCCCCCCCCCCCCCACCTCCTCCCATATCTCGGTGCCGCACTTTGTCTTGGCTGCCCGCGAAAAGCTTCCGCGTTCTTCTCGCCCTCGGCTCCTTCCTCGCGGCGATCCGTCACGAGCTTGTTGGCGGGGGCGAGCCGCTATATTTCGGTCCGCCCGGTGGTGCAGCCAACCAGTCGTCACGGAAACGAGCGAAAACAGAGGGGAGACTAAGTGACGGCCGGCTTGTCACCCCGATCCTCGGCTTCGCCGTAGTCGGCTCCTCCGTCCCGCACACGTCAGGCCGCGATGCATTCCCGCGACCTGCATGCGTCACACCTCGTGGGAAGCGCCTACCGCATTCACCCGAATGTAAGTCGAGTGGCTGGTATACGTTTCGATAGAGGAGAAATGCAAGAGACGGTCGTGGGCTGTGCGATGTCAGAGCACGTTAAAGAGCCCTAGGCAGTATAAATTAATCCAGAGTCCTGCACTTCAGTATCTCTTTCTCTCAGTTCTTTCTTTCGAGTTCATATTCTTTCAGTTCCTCCACCCCTTCCCTCACGGCTCAACTGGAGCGAGTGTCATGCACCCTCAATGAGGCAGCTACGCCTTTCCTTTTCTCATTGCGAAATACTACTTATGATTGTCAACCCTTGCAGAATAGCCAAAAATGATGTGAACATATCGTTAGCGTAGGTTCCGGCGCATTCTCGTGAAAAAATTCTCCCATTCCTTGCCATCTCCCTAGGAGCAGACTCAGTCCCGCCTCGATCATATAGTTATATATGGCGGCACATTCTCAACAGCTTAATCCAACACTCCTCATAGCCTACGTCGCTTTTGGGCGTTAAACCTCAAAAACTAAACCAAACCAACTTCGTTAACGCATGAAATAAAATTTAAATGACAAGTTGAAACGGAGAACTTCAGTCATCTTCGCAGAAAACTAGTCCCAATCGCACATAAATCCGCGAGAAACGGGAAAAAATACAACTTTACCAGCATCCGCATCAATAGCACCACCGAAGCCTCTGGTTCTTGTTTACAGATGTTTGGTTTAGTTTGGTTTACTGGGGGTTTAACATTCCAAAGCAACTAGGCTATGAGGGACATCGTACAGTACACGGGCCTCTAGAATTTCGCCTTCATCGAAATTCAGCCGCCGCGGCAGGGTTCGAACCCGCGCCTTTCGGGTCAGAAGCCGAGCGCCATAAACACTGAGCCACCGCGGCGGGGCTCAGTGGTTACAGATGTAACTGCTTACAAACTGCTTACAATTCAGCGCCGCGTTGCCACAGAAGGCATGGGTAATAGATCGGAACCAGAGCTTCCGATTGCAACATGCAGAGTGTTATGACTTAGGTAGCACCGCACATTATAATAATGTTATAAAATTGTTCTGCAAGTTGCAGTAGCGTTACATGTTACATTTTAACGCTAGCTAATGCTAAAAATTGACTAACATTATATATTGCATGGGAAACATAAGTTTAACATTAAAAATAAACATTATGGTGGCGCTGTGTCTGGAACATTTTTTTATTAGTACTATAAATCAACATCACACATAACAAATTCTGATGTTTTTTATAATGTTTAAATTAGAACTGTAAAACATTGCTAATATTTTCACGTATTGTGCATCAGATTTTCCCTCAACGTTTCGCAGTAATTATGTTTCTAAACTAGCATAACCTTGCCGTTAAATATCTGAGGAGATGCCTCTCTTTGATTGTATGCAAAGCCTAAACATTTCATTCGAAACTTTGCGCGTTACCCATCCGCCACTGTCACTTCTGTCACTTAGTTATTGCACCCTTCGCTGCTGAGGCCATACATTCCTTTAGGAGGTGACCACGAGAGTTGCATCAATCACCGTTTTGTAGTTTGTATCGCCCTCAAACTTGCTCCTTGCAAAGTGCTCAGTGAAGTTGCGTCACATCGGATCACAATTGGCTGGTTGGTTGGTTTGGTTTGTTGGGGTTTAACGTCCCAAAGCGACTGAGGCTATGAGAGATGCCGTAGTGAAGGGTTCCGGAAATTTCGACCACCTGGGATTATTTAACGTGCACTGACATCGCACAGCACACGGGCCTCTAGAATTTCGCCGTCATCGAAATTCAGCCGCCGCGGCCGGGATCGAACCCGCGTCTTTCGGGTCAGCAGCCGAGCGCCGTAACCACTGAGCCACCGCGGCGGGAAAATTGGCTGGATTGGTCTAGAAGGGTTACTTTACCATCTTATTGAAAGTTGCATATATGTCTTGAAATGTTTAATTGAGGCTAGGAAAATTCTGTTCCGAATCTTATGATATCATTTCAGAAATGCTAGAAAAAATGATGTTAACAGCAATATGCTTAGAATGGTATTAACAGCAATGTACATAGAATGACCAGAAAACTTTTGTGTACAATTTAGGCGGAATAAACACTGTTTGATTTGATTTGAATGTATGAACGTTTGACTAAAAAAAAGTTCTATAATAATCCTGTGCCCTCTGGGTATATGCTGACCTCCGTAAGCGCGCTTCATCTGTATTTATCTGGAAGCAATCTTGCATCCGCAAGCACGGCGCATGCAGCATGCTTAAAGCATGAAGCTGCTTAAAGCCACCTGGAGAAAGTCGACGCACAGGTGTCCCGAGCCACCACGGCGGTGCTCACTGACAGCGCTTTTCCCCTGCTCTGTGCGGTCAAGCGTAGTCCTGCACTGACAGCTCGCGCAGTGCGCTGACACAACAGTATACGCCTACAGAGCCGCTGTACCGCCGCCGCTGCCGCCGCGAGGAAGACAGCAGCAACAAGTGTGCACCGGCGGACAAGTGCACTACTACGGCGGGCGCCATTCTCTTCTGACCTTTTCCGCTTTTCATTTCTTTAAGCCATTTCTCGACGACAATGGGTTATTCGCCTCAAACCAGAGGAACATAACGGGTCCTCACACCGCGCTCGAGCCACGGGCCGCTCGGGAGAAAAGGTCAGTGAACCCGGACAATGCGCGCATCCTTTTCATCTCGAGCGCCTGCTATAACCTGTCTCCGAACGAAGGGTTCTACGCTCGTAACGCAAGGCTGTTGCCTTTTTTTTTTTTCATGCTTCCATTTCTGCCTCTGCTCTGGTCTGTCATAAGCTCTGAACGATGGACCATTATTACTAACCAGGTAGAGTGCGTGCAACTAAACAGGTGCTTCGGCTACTTTCAAAGGTCTCCCAATGGGCGACGGGTCTGGATGCGCTGAAGTTTTTTGTTTGTTTGTACCCGAAATGACTATACATTACTATATACGGTGTTCTCTCTCATTTAAGTGCCGGTTTCTTTGTTTTTAGTTGTCTGGACACCAAAATAGAGAGGGCTGCTTATATTTCAAGCAAATACCGAAAAAGTAGCGGCAAAAGCAGCAAGTACTACACATTCTGCCAAAGAAACAGTTTTTTTTTTATTACTCGAACTCTCAAAAGCAAACCGCTCATGTCTTACAGAACATTAAACTAAGCACTCCGCAGGGGCGACTTTGAACGCAATTAAAAAAAGGGGAGGGTGGTGGGGAAGCCGCCTGTTTTGATGAGAAACGTTTATTGAAGAATCACGCTAAACCAACAGTTATCTGCGAAAAGATTCAAAGGTAAATGGCGCAGGAGTAGGTATATGGGACGGATCGCCATTACAAGTCTATAGACTGTGCATAGACTTCTATCTATAAAGTCTATAGAATGCCTATAGGCAAATTTTAGAGAATAGTCAGCAGGCTATACAAAATCTATAGAGTTATATCCATACACTTTTAGTAGACTTTTGTCGATAGTATGTCTATAGACTATGGATAGACAAGAAGAAATATATATAGGAAGGCAATAGTGTCTATAACAAGTGTATACATTGTCTATAGACCATTTTTACAAGGGGACTCCCCTTAACCGCTCTTTAGAAGAGCCGCGCCTTTCGGCCCCTGGCCTTCAGTACACCACGCTCGAGGATGCTGCTCCGGTACCAGTACGTTTTTATCCTCATTCCCTTCTGCTATAAAAATTCTTTTTTATTATTTGTTATTTTTCAGCTTTATTTGCATTAAGCCAGCAAATTTCTATATCTCGTTTGAACGCCAGAATCTTCTTCCCCCTTGCTACGTTTTCCATTGCTTTGAACCTTTACTTAACCACACCGTGAACCGGTCATCTGTGCTTCACATGGTATGTCCAACCTGTTCTCAATTTCCACCAGGACATCATAAGCTCGGTTTGTTCTTTAATCAAAGCTGCTCTCTTTCGGTCTCTTAACGTTACTCTTACGTTACGTTATGTTACGTTACGTTACGTTACGTTACGTTACGTTACGTTACGTTACGTTACGTTACGTTACGTTACGTTACGTTACGTTACCTCTATCATTTTCCTTCGCACAGCTCGCTGTCCTGTCCCCAGTTCAATTTCGAGCCACTTATCTTCGAAGGTATGGCCTCTTAGGAGAGTACTGGCAAGGCAGCAAAGTTTACTTCGGTATTGACAAGTATCTAAATTTCTCTCCATTCATCAGAATACCTCCCAAATTCAGTCAAACTTAGTCTTATTTTTGTGGTCATTTCTTTCTTGCGGTCCAGATGTGCATCGACTACTCGGTGTAGGTGGACGTATTTCATTACTATAACTAATACCTCACTGCCTATCGAAAACTTACGTTTCCTTCTCAGGCCCAACTGCTGACTACTCTCTTCCCAATCTGTTCTTCTAAGACTGCTTAGTTTTAAACATATTAAATTTAAGCCTACTACATTATTTCCCTCTGCAGGTCCTCGAGCACGCGCTGCAATAATTACACTCAGTTACTTATTCAGTGGTCTAATGTCATCAGCGAATCAGAGGCCAAAACTGTTTAGTAACTGGCCAGTTGGTTCATGTCCAGGGAAGTTAACACTGTGCGATTCCCTTGCTATTCTATCCTCGTCCTGTTCGCACAGTAATTTCCCTGGACCGCAAGGTGTTCTCCGCGCGAACGTGAACTCTTATGCCTATAGCTCTTCCTACTAATCAAAGCCTTCGAATAGCTTCTTGTGAACATGCAGTGAATACGAGCGAATCGATTTTGTCACGCTTACTGGATCTCCGTTATGAGTCCTGCTCCTGTTGATGGCTCTAGTCGATGTGCACTCAATCCCTGCACATATCTGCTAGAACATTCACTCGGGCTTCCATCAGGTCATCGTTACGCAGTGCCTACATGACTGCACTCTACACAAAAAGGAGTAAAAAAGGAGCCAGCTTAATTTTTTTTTACTCCCATATAGGCGTATTTGTGTTGAATGTGCTTACGTTCCCACTGAATGAAATGTTTTTCGTAATACGCGAGTGACCTTTTATGAACTTGTTACACTCTGTACGTATTTATACAGGGTGTTTCACCTAAGACTTTCTGCAATTTTTAAAAATAACCTATTTGAATTAGATGCGCACTTTTTCTGGCATAGCATTGCCAGTGGTGTAGTACATCATAATGCAGCTAAGACGTGCTAACTAGCAGGCTTGTTAACCAATATTTAATAGTTAACTTTTAAACTGTTACCGTTGGGCTCCTTAATTATTGAGAGGCATGTAGCCCACAGTAAGTAATGTCCATATCCGTTTTTAGAATTTCGAGAACGCGGTTATCCTCGGCGCTGTGGCCCAACAAATTTTGGCTATTTCAACGAGTTAGGTTCACTGGAGAGGTTGCTTTGCCTGCAAGCGTCTCAAACCGCATCTATTTTGGCGCGATGTAGGCGAAATTTGTTGAGCCACAGCGCCGAGGATAATCGCGTTCTCGAAATTCTAAAAACGGATATGGACATTACCTACGGTGGGCTGCATGCCTCTCAATAATTAAGGAGCCCAAAGGTAATAGTTTAAAAGTTAACTATTAAATATTGGTTAACAAGCCTGCTAGATAGCACGTCTTAGTTGAATTATGATGTACTACACCACTGACAATGCTATGCCAGAAAAAGCGCGCATCTAATTCAAGTAGCTTATTTTTAAAAATTGCAGAAAGTCTTAGGTGAAACACCCTGTATATGACCTCACAGATGGCTTGAGTGCCGTCGACTGTCATGTAGCTTGTCCAAGAACTACCCTATTAACTTGTTTGATCGGTTTGGCGTGTGTGATCCCCCTTATTTGAGTTGGCCGTACGACAGGGTTAGTGGGAAGTCAATGTAAGAGGGCTTTGTCCTGCAGTCGACGTAACCCGGCTGATAATGACGAATAGCTCACTAATCAAACAAAGTCTCAGTCGCCTCTCTTACAAGGAACAATCCTCAAAAGGGCCATAAATGACCGCGAAGACAGACGCGCTCTCGCTCACTCGAGTTTCTACGGCAATTCCTCCTACGTGAATTAGCGCCGAGCGGTGTGTATCTCCACTCTCCTTCTTACCTCTATTGCGACATTATTCATGCGCAAATGGCGATCAGCGGATCGCCCACCGCGTTCCTTCCCGCGTCACGCCGGCGTTCCTTAATCTCGCCTCCCATATGCTTACGCGACTCGGTCTATATCTCTCCCTCACAAACCGCAATTTTCTCCAGCCACCCTTTCTCTCTAAGCTCTCGGGGCTGTCAGGCTAAGGGCGAGAAGGACGAGAAGGCAGGCAGGAGAGGGAAATATTCGGGCGCGCATATTTTCCATGATTCATTTAAGAACGTGTCACTCGCTCGGTGGCGAAGATGATCGCGCAGCAAAACGGGCCTGGCTCGTGCGCATCCAAGAAGAGCGAGAGGCTCCTCCGCTTTTTTATCGCTCCTAGAGCACGGCGGAAGGAGACCGTGCCGGCGCTTCGTAATTCCATTAGCGAAAACACTTTAATTCTGCTTGCGGGAGTGGGTTTCGCGCACGCATGCTCTCGACGACCGACCAGGGGGCTTAAGTTATTTACCGTTTCGCTGCTATCCCATATGTATATACGAAGAGAAGGGGAGGAAGGATCCGTACTCCACCACCGTCCTCCTCCTCCTCCTGTTCTGCATATTCGGAGAGCGCGCCGTTCATCGCTCCCGCTTCGCCACGGCTTGCTCCAAGATTTCAAGGGGAGCTGCGTCGCAGCAACACTTCTTCAGCGCGACAGTTAAGTTGGAGAAGTGCGCGGCGGGCATTAAGACGGGGCGCCTACACTTGGCTGGCTGAGCTGCCATTGGACCCGGGGGCGACGCGGAGAGCGTGCCTACGGGACCCCTCCCCGAGCTCTACCTCGTATCACGCCTTCTGGTCACGTGACGGCTATTTGTCGAATGGCAAGGCGCTCTCACTCTCGTCGCAGAAGTTTACCCGAGGGAGGAGAGGTGCTGAAAATAAAGAAGCTTATTTTTTTCCTTTCCCATTGCGTCTTCTTGTAGTACTCCGGTTGTGCGCCGAAGAAAGTACAGGCAGAAAATATACACTCTCCTTCCTTCACTCCCCCCCCCCCCCCCCCCCCCCGCCCCTTTTCGACCACTCGCACCATCGTGATCCCTCGCGATCCTTCTTATTCCCTGCTTCCGTTTCTTACGAGCTCTGCGAGACTCCGTAGATAGCGAGATCCTGTTCTTAATTGTGCAAACATACACACGTGCACACACACACACACATGCACGGACGTAGGCATGCTCGCGATGGACCAAGTTCCTTCTCGAGGCTCAAGCAAGCAGCGCCGAGTCATATACCGGCCAGGAGGGCTCTCGCGCACTTGGAGTAAACTGTGGCAAGGCAATTTGAATAACACCCTTCGCCACTGAACAGAAAGGCAGAAGGGGGGGGGGGGATTCAGGTTCGCTAGCTGGGGAGAGAAATTGGCGCCTCAAGCGCGCGAAACTCACACAACGAGGGGTGAGGGGGAGTGCGAGAGATGGCGCGCGCGTACCGCGTGGTCATGAAAGAGGGAGAGAGAGAAAACCATAAAACAGCGGCGTCGCCTCCCCAGAGGTGGC